>NW_027187316.1:8854438-8919826 GCF_028583685.1 Petaurus breviceps papuanus
GAGGGCAGGCACTATATTGTTTTAACATTTCTCTGTATCCCCATAACTCTGGGCACCCTTCAATAACTCTTGAATTTGCTGAACATGTATCTCACCTTTCATCTTTTCAAAGCACTTCCACATTCACTACTCCCAGTTTGGTGACCAACAACCCAAGAAAGGGCAGGGCAGGCAAAATGATCTCAATTTTACAAATGAGAGAGGGTTAGTGCTTGGTCCCAAGTCACTCAGTTAGCGGCAGAGCTGGGATTAGAACCCAGGCGTGCCAAGTCCCTGGCTCCATAAACTTTCTTCACCATTGCTACACTGCCACGCCGGGGATTAGGCATCAAAGTGGGGAGGCAAGTCAACAGTTTAAGCCTTGCTGCTGCCACCAGGCTCCTAGACTCCCACCCCTCAATCAACTCCCAGCAGCCGGAACCCCTAGGATCTCAAGGAAGGATGAGGAGATGCCCAGGGCAGGGATGGGGAGCGCTGATCTTACCTGTCTCTGAGGGCCGATGGGGTCCGACTCCCTTCTCCGAGGCCGGGGTCCAGAGTGCAGGGAGGAGTGTGAGGGGCTGCCCGGGGTGGGAGGCAGGGCGGGTTCTGCCGGGCCCTGCAACTGATGCTGCTGCTGCCGGAGGTCTTCCTCGGCCACAGTCTGCATGCTGCGCCCTCGGGGCCGCACTGGGGCGGACTCAGCCCCAGTTCCCGGCCGCCTGCGTTCATCGCCCTCTTCGGGCAGGGGCCGCAGCTCCTCCGGTTCCTCGTCCGTCGTGCCCGAAGTGCTGGGCTCGGCGCCTGGATGGAAGTCCTTGAGCTCCGTTTCCTTGTCGATGATGACCCACTCTTTGCTGTCAAAGTCCTCCTCCTCTGCCAGTGGCACCGAGCGGAAGGCGTTGCTCAGGGCCTCCTGCTCCACAGAGGCGGACACGTCCATGCGCCCGCTGGCCTGCCGGTCCGCCTGGCCCGTGTCCACCGACAGCATCTGGGCAGGCTGGGACGAGCACGCCTGGCGGGAGGGGGAACCCGGGAGGTCCATCCGAGACCTGCAAAGCCACACAGCCCTTGGGCCTCAGCCTGGTCCTGCCCTGCTCTGCCCAGTTCTAGACTACCCCCCCCCCCAGCCCAGCTTAGTTTGCCAGTAGGCTTAGGCTCCTAGTTGGCCAATGCTTGTACCCACCTGGTGTGATTTCAGGAGCCTGAGAAAGACACCCTAGATGTGAGAAAATGCTGCCATGCTATTCTAAGTCTTCATACCTGAACTCCTAACTAATCTCCTTGTCTCTACTCAAAACCACAACTTTGGGTGTTATCTGGAATTAGAATTCCAGAGCTTGAAAGTTCCCCAGTCAGGTGACATGGAGACCCTACACACCAAACAAATGGTCATCCAGTCTTTGCTTGAATACCACCAACTGGGAGAAATTTCCAACCACTTACTCCCCCACCTCAGCCTACCAGTCTCTAGTTCCATCTCTAATCCATCCTAGACCAGATTAATTTTCTTCCTTTCCCCTCCTCCTCCAAACTCAGAAGCTTTTAATGACTCCCTCCTACCTGCAAGATAATTCAAACTCCTTAGCCAGGCCTTTGAGATTTCATCATAATCTGACCCCAATCTACCTTTCCAGATATATCTCTCATCACTACCCTATACAATTCTTTTGCTCAGGTCAGACTAGCCTGTTCATTGTAGAATAACACATCTTGGAAAGAGGGCCGAATTTGGTGTCAGAAAGTATGGGTTCAAATCTTTGTTCTGCTGTTTACTACCTTTGTGACTTTGGGGAAATCTGGGCCTTGGTTACCTCTTTTGTAAAATGAAGAGGACTGGACTAGATGATCTCGAAGGCCCCTTTCAGCTCTCAATGTCTTTTTCAGAAATTCTGATGTTTTGTACTCTCTCCCACCTTTAGGCCTAGGCTCAGCCTGGAATATCCACTGATCAAAACGCTTCTCATAAACCTTTTCCTAACCACAGAATAATGTGAGTAATTTCTCCTTTAAAGCTCCTATAATAGTTATTGTTACACCATTCTTTTGGCATTATCATATGCTGATGCTCTGTGAAATCTATGTTCTTTTGGTTGAATTGCCCTTTAAACCTTTTATTATGAAACCTTTCTTCTGTTTATGCTGCATTTCTGCAACTGAAACACAAACTCCTGGAGTTTTAATACTTCTTGGTATCCCAGACTCAGTGGAACCTTCAAAATCACTTGGGCCAGTTTCATCTTATAGAGGAAAAATCTGAAGCCCCAGTAGGTTAAGCCACACAGATAGTGAGTGAGAGGAGCCGGGGAGGGGTGGTAACCAGAGCCAAAATCCAGTACCTTTCCCATTATACCATACTGCCTCCCAATAGGGGGAATCAATAAATAGCTATTATTTTATTGGTTTATAAGGCTTCAAATATTGTCAGTGACTTAAATTTACATGAAAATGTAAATAGACATGAATATATAAATGATAGTAAACCCTTACCTTAGCACATCATAAGCACTTAATAAATGCTTTTTCATTCATTCACATTCATTACCTGAAAGCAGACTTTGATAGGGGGAAGGAAAGAAATGAAGGTACTCTACCCTGGTGGAAATGAATTACAGAATGGGAGAGGGTAGGAGTTAGAAGGAAAAGGATGCTGAAGATGAAAACTCCATAGGGTGTCTACATTTTAGGACTGGGTCTGCAGATGGCTTTGTTCCCATATGCCTTCAAAGGCAATTGAGAGTGTTCTGCTTAGCCTTCAAGTCTCCTCTCCAAAGCTCCCCTAAAGCTCCCCCATCTCATCTATCAGAGCCTCCACTCAAAACTGGATTAATCTGCATGCTCTCTCCCTGCCCCTTCCTGCCTTACTACTGGCCTCTGTCCAAACTTTGCACTGATCTCTCCTCCAATCCTTGGTCTTTTCAAACTCAGCTTAAAACCCACCTACTCCAAAAAGCCCTTTCTGATTAGTCTCATGAAGCTAGAAGGGACCAGAAAACTCTTCTAGTCTAAATCTCTCATTTTACATATGAAGAAACTGAGAATCATGGAGAAGGAAATGACAAATCCAAAGCTAATTTGCAGCAGAGTCAGCACTGGAATTTAGGCCTCCTGAAGATCAATCAAGCGCTTTCCCCCAACAGTACACTGTCTCCACTCAGGCTTACTGAACTCTAGTCAGTACCTCCTCAAAATCTATTCTCTTTATCCCCTATGTCTGTAAGGGAATTAATTTTTTTATGTGAATATGAGAGAGAAAAAGATACAGAGAGAGACAAAGGTGGTTTAGTGAAATGTATAAGCTGAATTGTACCTCTGACTCTTCTAGCTCACTGTGTGAATGATCAATTTATCTTTATGCCTCAGTTTCCTCATCTTTGAAATGAGGGGGCTAGACTAGATGTTCTTTTAGTCCCTTTCCTAACTCTAAGATTCTGCAAGAGACTGTAAACTCTTCACCTGCTAGAACCAAATTTTCTCCTTTTTTCCTGCTTCTACCACAATAGAGACTCTGCACTCAGGGTTTTCTCAATTACAGGGGTTGACTAATTGTTTTTTTACAGCTTTTGAAAAGGAGGCAAGATGCTGTTCTTGGGTTCTCTCTAGGGGATGGGATTGTAGTAGAAGTTAGCAGGTGTTCTACCCTAGTAGCCTAAACTACCCCACAGCCATGGTGCCCAAGAGAGGCTTGGGTTAGCTGCTACCCACATATCCCCATTCCTGCCCTCTGGAGGATCTCAAATGCACCTTCTTTGGAAAGGTCATGCTGAAGGACAAGTTCACAGAAGCAAACACACCACTGGATTTCCCTCCCATCCCTTACCCCTACCCCAGCTTTTTATCCAATCTAAGACCCTCTTTATTCCACCAACATTTTCCTGGGCCTCTACCATCTGTCTCTAGTTTACTGTGGCATCAGGCCTCTCCAGACTCAGGCTTCAGAGACACTTCTCCTCTACTCTGGAGCCTAGGGGAGCCAAACATATTCTCTTCACACAAGAAGACCTCCATCTTCCCTTTGTCCACTAGCCCAAAGCTTTTCCTTAGATGTTCTTCCTTTAAGAAGAACAGAAATTTCTTTGGACCCAAATTCTTTCTTAAAGCCTAGTTCCACCTTCTACCATGCTTACTAGTATTTATATTTCCAGCACTTACATAATGTAAATGCTTTTTCATTTCATTGATTTATTCATTCATATCTAAACCATCCCATTCTAAAGTCCCAGTCTAAACCCTCCCCCAGCTCCCCACTAACCTATCCCCTGTATCTGATTCCTTCTAGTCTTCCTTAGCATTCTTCAGGATTTATGTATGGTTGTCATTATATAAAAACCCGCACCCGTTCCCTTGTGTGATTTATCCCAAACCCAGAAAAGAGCTAAATGAGAAAAAGCTGAAGGAAAATGTGGAGGGGACTGAGTCTTTGAACCCAGTCAACCCAGATCCCTCCCCCAGCCTCCAGACCCACCTCCTCTCATGTAGCTCAGCCCGCCCATCAGCTGTGGAAAGTCGCTCAGACTCAGGGCTGTTGACCCTTCGATAGCGCAGGGAGCGAACAGGGGTGGTTGGGGAGTCTGGGGGTGCACGTACTGGGGAGCTGGGGACCCCCACTCCACGGCTCTGATCCTCCTCCACCACACACTGTGTCTGCAAGGGAGAGTGGGGGGTCTGTAGGCTATAGTGGCCAGAGATTGATGGAAGGGGATAAAGGAGTGCTTTGGGTTGGGGTAGGAAGTTGGGAAGAGACTTTGTCTCCTGGAGAGCTCCCCCTTCTCAAGGACATGGGGATTCTCCAGGAGATGGAAAGGTTCTCCAGTGCAAGGGAAATGGGAGGAATGTTGAGATGAGAGGATTGAGAGTCCCTGTTTCCTGGGAGATGGGAAATAGGGGGATAGAGAGAAAGGGGCACTGGGGTAAAGGGGATGAGGAGATGCACAGTGGTGCATAATAATGGGAGGATTGGGAGTTAGAGGACAGAGAGATGAGGCCAAGAACACAGGGGGATGGGGAGACTGAGTAATGGGAAAATAGGAAGACAAAGAACTAGAGGAATGGGGAAAGAGGTCTTCCCCTGGGCTATTCCCCAAGGTGGTTACTTTGCTGATGTTAATCCTGAGTTTGTTGCGGTTGACGTCAGTCTCCTCCCAGACCTCAGCTTCAGGGACCCCAGGATGGGAAGTGGGATGAGGAATGGGGCCCAGCCCCTCCAGGGGCCGCCCAGGTAGAAGAGGGGGTGCATTTTCCTGGTCACTCAGATGCTCGCCCTGCAAAACGTCCTCTGTGTTCTCTCTCAGCAGGTCCCCAGGCACAGGGGTCACATTCACCACCCTATAGTTGGAGAGAGACAAGAGACAGACACAAAATTGTCAGTGAGCCCCCTACTACAGGCCTCTCATCTCTATCCCCAAAGGATGCTAGATCTCTTATTTCACAGATGGTCAAACTAAGGTCAAGACTGGGGAAGTGACCTGCTTCAAATCATATAAAAATTTAGTAATTCCTAGGACAACTGATAGAAAGAAAGCATTTACTAGGGGTTGGTGGGGCAGTAGTGGAGTGTGGAAAGAAAGGGTCTTTGGGGATGGGTAGAGAGGAACGCCTGGGGGATAGTTCTGCCAGTACATAATTATGTAAGTTAGAGTCCTATCTGCTACTGAACTCTGTGGGTAGGACTCAACTTCTTCTGGATGGAGCAGTGAAAAGAAAAGTAAGCTCAATAACGAACCAAAGTGGGAGTGAAGAACTGGGGTGTTCACTGAGTCAACAGAGTGCATGTAAGAAACCCAAATCCATATCAGGAGGTGCCCTGTGCCCCATCCTTCCTCCCTTCCTCCCTCCCTTTTTTCTTCCTTCCCTACCTACCTTCCTTCTTCTGTTCCTTCATCCCTTCCTCTTCCTTCCCTCCCTCCTTCCCTTTCTCTTTCTTCCTTCCCCCTTCCTTTTCTTTCCTTCTTTTGCCTTCCTTCCCTTTATCCCTCCCTTTCTTCCTTCCCTCCCTTTCTTCCTTCCCTCCCTTTCTTCCTTCCCTCCATTCCTCCTTCCTTCCTTTCTCTCTCTTTCTTTTCTTCCTCTCTTTCTTTTTTGACTCTATCTTCTTATCTTTCCTAGGTTGGAAGTGTATAGTCCATCCATAGGCTTAATTCTACTGTGGATGAGCATTAAAGCTTTCCCCAGTTTCTGGCCTGAGCCAGTTCACCCCTCCTTAGGCAGCCTAGTGGCCCCCTCAGCCCCTGGGGGTTTGCCATACTGGTACTGGACTTTGTGAGGACACCCAGTCAATTTTCATCCTGCTGTAGCTCAGAACCTCTAAGCTTAAGTGATCCATCAGCTTCAGTATCCCCAGCAGCAGAGACTAAAGGCGTGGGCCACCATGGCCAGTGGGAGACCCCTTTTCACTAGTTCCTAGGATTCTAGAGTTGGAAAGGACCTCAGAGATAATTTAGTCTAACCCCCTTATTTCTTTTAGGTTTGCCCTGTGTTAGCCATTAATGAAAATACATGTAACAAATTTAACAATTTCATTAAACTGCCTGATTTCCATTTGATCCCCTGACTGTTTCTTTTACTTTCTGGGAGAGAAGACAAATAAGAAGGAAGCATTTGCTGGTGGGGTAGAAGGGAAAGCTTGGGGGATGTGTATGCAGATCTATATAAGTTCGGGGATCCCATTAACTGGTGGGATCTGTGGGCAAATCAGTGACTCATTATTAGCCCATCTTTTGCTCCTGTCCCACCAAGGGTCTAATTCTAAATGAAGTCAAGAAATGGCCCTTCCATTCTAATGGTTGAGAATAATGTGTGGAAAGGCCTACATATACAACTCAACTGTAATATTGCAAACCTAGGAATGTTTCTTTGCAGAGTCAGGCTTAAATAGGAGGATAGACTAGATTGTTTCTAAGAAATCTTCTGACTTCAAATTCTATGATCCATGACTTATGCTCTGCCAAGATCCCAGCTTTGAAACGGAAAAAAAGCCAGAAGTTACCTTTATGCACAGCTGGGGAGGAGATGTAGCACAGTTGGCCCACCTAAGCAAGATGGCAGGGCCATGTGTTGGCTAAGCCAGATGCTAGCTCAGTGGGAGAGGAATTCCACAGTCCTGTCATCTGCAAGTGTTATTGTGTTCTCTTAACCTCCTCTCCCTCCATATGCTTTCCTAGAGTGTTTTGGATAGCTCTCTTTTGTCCCCATCCTGCCTTACCTTGTTTGTGTCATGCTTACTTTTGTACACGTCACACCCTGCTTCTTTTCCTTTTTTGGATTATAAGCTCATTGAGGGCAGGGCCTGTCATTTTTTTCATCTATGTATCCCCTGCCACTAGTACGATGCCTTTCATCGTCCTTAATAAGTATTTGCTGAATTTAATTGATCTTCCCTCAAATTAGAGGTGACATAGTGAAAAGCTTAGAGAGCTTTCCATTTCTTCAAATGTCAATGCTGTCCTTTGAAACCTCAACCCTCCAGGATCAAATATAAAATCCTCTCTGTGGCTCTTAAAACCCTTCATAACCTGGCCTCTTCCTACCTTTCTAGCATATCGAAATCCCGTCCACCTTGGCTGTGATCCAGTGACACTGGCCTCCTTCCTGTTCCTCAAACAGGACACTCCATCTGACTCTAGGCATTTTCTCTAGTTGACTGCCCCTCATGCCTGGTACCCTCTCCCTCTTCATCTCCACCTTCTGGCCTTCCTGGCTCCCTTCAGGGCCCAGAGGTAAAGTCCCAACTTCTACAGGAAGTTTTTCCCAGTCCCACTTAATCTTAATCCCTCTGCATCATCTCTATATATCCTAGCTATATCTTGTTTAGACACAGGTATTTATTTGCATGTTATATCCCCTATCTGGAGGGCAGGGATAATCCCTGACCTTTGTATATCCAAAGAGAAGAGTAATGATCTCCAAGGAGCTTGGACCAGAGCAAAGGATTTCAGCATGGTATACTAGATTATAAAATATTAGATTTATAGACAAGAAGGCAAAATCTAGTCTCCACCACTTACTAGCTTCATGACGCTGGACAAGCCGCTTTCTCTGAACCTTACTTTCCTCATATGTAAAATGAGGATAATAAAAGTACCAGTTCCACAGGATGCTTGTATGGTTTAAATGAGATAATCCATGTTATCACAAATTTGAAAGTGCTATGGAAACATGAACTGCAATTATTCAACAATAGGGAGCAATTTAGGGTTATTAAGTGCCTACTATGTGTCAAGCAGAGTAGAAATGTAGTTGAAGAAAGGAAGCAGATACCAAAATTATAGGATTTGAGTCTATCCAAGTCTGTTTCCTGCCTAGGGTTCCAAGCTCCCCTTCAGATATTGGTATTAAGACATGAGCTAGAACTTCCTGAAGTGGAAGACATTAGTGTGAGTGTCTGGGTGAGGGGCTAGGGAATCCTGTCCTCTGACCCCTCACCCCCATCCCATGAGCTTATGAAGGATAGCAATGATGCCTTGCTCTAGAGGTGATGGTTTCAGGGGGTTAGATTGAGAAATTGAGATAAATTTTTTTTGGGGGCATGGACAATGCAGGAATTTATTTTTACTTGACTATGCATACTTATTACAAAGGTTTTGTTTTTTCATTGGATTTTTGTCAACTAAAAAAGCCCCTAAATTTAAAGACAAATGTATAAATAGATGAATTAATGGATAAATAATAAAGAAAGGAGTAAATTAATAAATGGACAGGAAGAAAAATAGATTATGTCAGAGAGAGACAGAGAAAAACGGGGAGAGAGACAGAGACAGAGATACGGAGACAAAGGCAGACACAGAGACAGAGGGACAGAGACAGAGAGGCAGAGAAAGGCAGGGGGTGGGGGGAGCAGGCAGCTCCTTGCTGGGACAGCAGGGACATCCTACTCCAGCACCAGGACTGGATGAAATTATGTCTCCAGATCAAGAGTCACTGGTGCCAGGAAAGGGGCTACAACTCTGGCCATCACTAGCTTTCTTTGACTCACCCAAACATTGCTGCTGTCTGTCGAGTGTTTTGCTGTGGTGGGGTGGATGTGCTGGTGGAAAGGAGGACATCTGTCCCTGCCTTTTCCCAGTCAAAGGCCTCATTCTCAGTGATGCCCCGTTCTTTCATGCTGTTCTCAAACACCGACATGATCAACTATGGTAGAAGGAGAAAGGTATGACATAGGAACTTAGGGAGAGGAGACAGAAAAGCATCCAAGCAGGGGTTCTTAACCTTTTTGTGTGTCATGGACCCCCACTGGAAGTCTGTGGTGAAGCCTAAGGAGCCCTTCTCAGAATATTTTTAAATGCACAAAACATATGGCATTATCAAGAAAACCAGTCCAATGGAAATACTATCAAAATTTTTTTAAAATTCACGGACCCCAGATTTTTAAAATTCTGCATTAGATAGAGAATGATTTACAAGGAATGGGTAGAATACTAAAACACAAGAAGAATTTTGATTTGAAATAAAAACTATATGATCGACATACAAATTGATATGCAAGTTAGCACTTCAAATCACCAGCTTTGATAACCTGGGTAGCAAAGTAGAGTCAGTGCTAAAGACAGGCACCCCAGTTGTGAGACTTCCTGATGCCTCTGTATTATCCTTAAAGGAATTATAATTTAGAGATAGAAGGAACCTTAGACATGTCTCTCATTTTACAAATAAGGAAACTGGGGCCTGGAGAAGGGAAGTGACTTGTCTAGGATCACACAGTTACTAAGTATCTGAGGTGAGATTTGAACTCAGGTCTTCCTTCCAGTGTTATATCTATTCTATGCCACCTTTCTTGATGACAAGTAGCTATGGAGACCCAGGCAGTGTGAGCTACATCCTTTCCTTTTCGGACATCCTTCTGTCTTTAAAGAAGTATAACAATACTTCCCCAGAGTGCCCAATACAGGACCTCCTCCATGCTCAGAGCTCCCTCATGCTCTGAGTGGTCATGGAGCAGAGAGCAGAGCACTGAGGGCCTGAGAGAGGGCTCCATGATGATGCTAGGCAGATGGATGGATTCCAGGATGATATGAAGTTTAGTAACAGGTGGAGTGGTGTTCAGTGTTTTAGTAATCCTTTAGACTGTCTGGAGGAGAGATGTTCAGAAGTGGCATCTCAGGAGGGGGCCCCCAAATGCAGAATAATGGACAGAGGGAGGTGAGAAGGCAGTGGGGTAGGATACCCTTACACATGACCCTACTTGCTTCCTGTCCCCAATCCTTTCCTTCCTAGAGCCCTGACCAAAATGAGCGTTTTAAAGAAGTGGGATAGAGACAGGCACTGACCTGGTAATCAGGCTTAGTGAAATAGTCAAGGTTGGCAATGTGATCCAGGAAAAGATGGAACTCTGACGGCATGTGTTTCAGCAGCATCCGGTGCTCATACTTCTCCTTGATCATCCCCACCTGCTCCTGGAGATGTGTGGGGAGGGGAAAAGTAGAGGCTCCCCCCAACAGTGAGACTGTCCTAAATCTGTCCCCAAATAGCATCAGTCTCTTCCCCGACACCTCCAGTGTACGCCACATCCCCAGAGGTCCTTCAGTCCCCACGAGCTTCTCCTGTTTCCTATTCTCTATCCATTCCCCCTACTCCTTCCCAGGTTTTCATGTCATGCTCCTCTGCTCCCCCACACCCATCTCAACCAAGCCTTCTTCCTCAGGCTTCTCACCTTGTCTTTGATCTTGCGCCAGGGAAGCTGACCTACAGCAAATTCCACCAGCATGTAGAAGAGAGACCACAGGTCATCATGGCGGCCCATCTCCTGAAGGAGACAGAATGGCATCCAGAGTAGCCTGAAGCTCCCCCCTCCAGCCTTCCATCCCTGAGGGACAAGAGGAACTTCTCTTCCTCCTGAGTGGCAGGAGGCTGCAGTCAGGGCTGTCTAAGGCCTAGGGGCCTGAAAGTGACAGGGGAACCCCTATGTTCCAAATGAAAACCAAATTTCCTGTGTCCATTCTGCACAATTTGTCTTGAGCTGGAGAAAGGTGGGGATAGAATACTGGAATCCCGGGCAAGGGAAGCAAAAGAAGTTATGGGGTGGGGAGAGGAAGGGGGAGAGACTGAAAGGGCTTCATTTCTAAAAGCTGTTGTTCTTAGCCCTTGCTCTGTTCTCTCTAGGAATCCCTATCTCCTTACTCAGCAACAACCTACACCCCTACCCTCAATCATCTTTGTAATCAGTCTCTACCAGCTCCAAAAATCACCTACTTACCCGGTTTTTATGGGCATTGACTGAAGCATATCGAACTGTCCCCCGAAACCCAGCTACATTCCGAGGCTGCAGGGAGAGAGACTATTAATCACCATATCAAATGAGATAATATTTATAAAATGCTTAACACTGGGCTTAGAACTTAGTAGTCACTGTATAAATTGCTATTATTGTCATCTCATCTACCTGACACCCTCTATACTTTGACTGGAACATGCCAAACCCTAGCCCTACCCATCAGGCATAGAGACATTTCATAACCCAACCTATGTCTTGACACCTTGAAACCTGACCCAGGTCTCAGAGGTATTCAACCCATGATCCTGGAGACTCCAATTGCACAGTCCTACTCATCTCAAACCCAGATGCTTCAATTCCCAAATTCAAGTATTTTGTTCTTTGATGTAAAATACACTGGCACTTGGCCTAACTCACCCCTTGCCCCCAATCCCTTGCTTTCCATCCCTGATAAGGGATGTGAGGGGGACAATTCCATTGTGAAGGAGCAGGATGCTAAGGGACCTGTCCATAGGAAAGTGAAGGGCAGATCTCAAAAGGGGGGGCATTGGAGTAGGTGTACCCCAGATATATATATGTATATACACATATCTGGGGTAGGGTATCCCATGAGTATTCTTCAGGGAGCCATTGGGGTGTGGGAGGTTTCTAATATGGAAATGACTCCAGATTGTAGGGAGGTGGTACTCACAGGTCGGACCTCCCCCGTGGTGTTGGTGTATTGTCGTGCCAGCCCAAAGTCCAGCATGTAGCACTTCCTGTAGGTGGAGGGCAGGCGGCCCATGGCAAAATTTGACTGTGGGGAGGACAGGGAGTAGACCCATGAATCCTGTGTTTCTCCAGGTCAGATAGATAGGGCGGAGTGGGGGGATGGGGGAAGAAGAAATTTCTATATTGCCCCTCACTAATATCCCCCTCTTTGCCTTGCAATCAGGTTCCCCCATTCCCCCCCAAAGGCTGCTCTGAATGACCTTGTTGCTAAGGTGAGAGTAAACTATCAAGGGAAACCTCTAACCTTTTGAATCCCATAGTGGTGTTAGGTGACCCCTCCCCACACCCCCCTGACAGCAGGGTGTAAATCAGAGGTTTGCTGGAGCCAGAGCTGATTGTTTAATGTTCACTGTGAGCATTTACATCTCAGAAATCAACAACTGCTACAAATTGGCTTGATTTTGTTGTTTTGTTAATTGTCTAGACTTTGAGAAAGAGATGGAGAATATGTTAATAATGCATACTTTTTTCCCCTAGCGAACCAGTTGTTAAACATTTATTAGCACATCGCTGGGTGTGACAGCCTCACACTAGGGAGGCAGGGAGCCTGGTTCTTGTCCTTGTCCTTGTCCGCCTCCTTTCCCCATTAAACATCTTGGACAAGCCTCAAGCTTCCTTTACCTCCTTGAACCTCAATTGTCTAATCTCTAAAATGGGGGATAATAATACCAAGGTACTAGACCAGACAGTTTCTGGAGCTCCAGCTCTAAGATCTAGGATCCTATGAAAATACAATGGCCCCAGGTGCCTTCTACCATGCCCCTCAGGCTCTCCCAGCTTAGCCAGAGAACCTCACACTTTGCTAATTCCCAAATTGTATCCCTGGAAGACAGAGGAAAGGATATTCCTTCCAGGGTAGAGAAGAGAGGAAAGGACAGAGGCATGCTCAGGTGAGGAGGAAGAGGTTGTGCCCTTTGGAGGGAAGAGGAGAGGAGGGAGAAGGAAAGGAGGTGAAGGGCAGAGTTGGCATCAGAGTTGAGGGTGCTGCAAAACAGGAGATGAGGAGGAGAAAAGGCTGAGCCATTTTCCAGTCTCCGCCCCCTACCGCCATCCAAAGGCACATCTAAGGAAGAAAGACTAAAGGGATGAGAAGGGGTAGAGGGACACTGGGAGAAAGGAAAGAGAGCCCTGGGAGGTTTTAAAAAAGACTGGAATGGAGTAGGGAAAAGGGGTATGTATCTAAGGTAAGACTTGAACCAAGGTCTTCCTGGAGGTACTCTGCAACTTGTTGGCACAGTGGGGCAGCTCAGTGGGGCAATGGATAGAGTGCCAGGCCTAGAGTCATAAAGATCTGAGTTCAAATTCAGCCTCAGATACTTACTAGCTGTATGCCCCTAGGCATATCACTTCACTTCCATTTGCCTCAGTTTCCTCATCTGTAAAGTGGGAATAACAATAGCACCTACCTTCCAGGATGGTTGTGGGGATTAAATGGGGGTAATAATTATAAAGCACAGTGCCTGGTATAGAATAAGTTCAGTAGAAATGTTACCTATTATTATATAAACATCAGCTATCGTTATTACAGAATTGGGTCTTCCAACTCCCACTCTGGTGTTCTGCCCATCACAGCACACCATACCACACCTTACCACCTTCCTTGTGCTGTGACATGATGGAGTCATGTTTGTTCCTGTCTTGTCTCCTTCTGTTAGACTGTTAGATCCTTGAAGACAGGGACTATATCTCGCATTCCTCACATAGCCTTCCATAGGGCTGGGCACAGAATTGTATTCAGTAATTACTTTTTAAAATTGATAATCAATTCATCAATAAATATCATTAAACACCTACTATGTGCCAAATACTGTCCTAATACTGGGGATACAAAAAGAGGCAAAAGACAGTCCCTGCCTTTAAGGAAAAGAGATATAGTTAGGGAAGAGAAAGGAATTCAGAGATTGAAGATTGGGGGATAGAAGAGAGGGTAACAAGTTTGTAGGAGTGAGGTGGGGTGGGATGAGAAAACTTGACATCTGGTAGGAAGGATGACCAAGCATATGGGACTGAAGCCCAGGTATCACTCCTTATACTTGGTGGCAGTGATGGGTCTGGAGGCCAGCCAGCCTTCTTTCCTCCCTGGGGTCCCATTTCCTCACCTGAAACATCTGTGGAGAAGTCCACCCCATGGGAATTGTGGTCTCTAGGTAAGAGAGGCTGTCTGATTTGGCAAGATAAGGGGCATATGTAGCCATGCTTGATCTGTTTGCTTTTCTGGCATGATCTCTGATTGCACTTGGAAGCAAATCAACATCACAGAATCCTTATGTTGGCCATTTAGTCCAATCTCCACCTGGACAGGTTCCTTCTACAACATCCCTGACAAGTGAAAATTCAGCCTGTGCTTGAATAATTCTAGAGACAAGGAACTCACTATCTATCCAGGAAGCCCATCCTGCTATGGGACAGTGCTCAAATGGTTAGGTAGTTGATCCAGGAAATTTGAGGGTCTTTGCCTCTCAGATTGATATTTTTGTGATAGTTAACTAGGCCATCTTTTGTCTCATTTCTTACCTAGCCCTTAAATCACTGAATGGGTGTTGCCTCAGACAAACTGAGACCCAGGAGAGACTTTAATTTAGAAAGGCCTTTCTGCATCTGAGGTTATTGCCAGTCACCTTGACTCTTGTCTTGCCACTGGACTTCAGTGATTCTGGAAGGGGGAGTGAGGCTGGTGACTTTACAAACTCTGCCTCACTTAAATCCAATTCACTTCCAAATTAAGACATCACCCTCGTGGTGCCATTGGTCCTCTTAGAGAATAAAGGACAAACAATAACAACGAATCTGCCTCTTTGCACCTTCTACTCACAGCTTCTGCCCTCCATCACCAAGAAGAACATAGCTAATCCCTCCTGCCTATGACAGTCCTTAAAATCCTAGACAATAGCTGTCATGTTCCCCTTGAGGCTTCTCTTCTCCAGAAGAAATATTCCTCCAACTGATCATTACCTAACACGTGATCCTTCACCATCCTGGTTACCCTTCACTCTTCAGTTTATCAATATCAATATCAAGGACCTAGATATGATCAGTACCTAGAATTCCAGAGGTGGTGTGACCAGGACAGAGTACCATAAGACTATCACCTTCTTACTGGTGGATTCTCTGCCTCTTGTGATGAGACCTAAATTACTTTAGGTTGCTGTCTTACTCTGCTGACTGATATTGACCTTGTAGTCCACTAAACTTCCCCATTACATGTACTTTTCAGAGGACCTGTGACCTAGTCATGCCTTCCCCATCTTGTACTTGTAAAGTGACTTCTTGAACCCAAGAATAAGACTTCATATTTATCCCTATTAAATTTCATCTGATTTTTTTCCATTCTAGTAAACTAAGATCTTTCTGAATCATGACTTGGTCACAGAGTGTGTAAGCCATCACTCTTCTCCAAACTTTGTGCCATCTGCAATAAGAGAAGTATGTTGTCTACACCTATATTCAAGCCACCAATGAAAATGTCAAACAGCCCAGAGTCAAGCACAGATCCCTGGAATGCACCATTGACAACTTCCATCCAAGGGGACACCAAACCATTAATGACTACTCTTTGGATTTAAACATCCAACCAATTTTGCATTAACCCTATACTACTGTCTAGCCCACAACTCTTCTTTTTTTTTTATCCATAAAAACAGCATAGGAAGCTATCTCAGGATAGATACTTGTACTCTATACATTAATAATTCTGAGATATATTTGTCAGCTCTTTAAAATTGATTTCCTCTTCTCTTAAAACAAGCAAACAACAAACAACTGCCTAATCTGTCTCTGGGCGGGCTAAGAGTTGGACAAGCAAAGAAGATATGCAAAGATTTGTTCCCCAAGAATTTTGAGATGTTGGCAACTAAAGATAATAGCTGACATTTATATATCACTTTAAGGTTTACAAAACACTTTCCATGGCTTATTTGATTTAATTCTCATCAAACCCCTTGAGACAGAGTTACTCCAGGTATGTTAACCCTATTTTATAAATGAGGAAACTGAGGCGTAGAGAAGTTAACTAAAATGCTCACATTCCCATAGCTAAGAAGTATCAGAGCTGGGGTGCAGAGCCCAGGTTTTTCCTGATTCCAAGTCTAGCATGCTTCCCATTATAAATAAAGAAACTCTCTCTGGTAGAGAGCTCTAATATAGCTATCTAGTAATGATTTAGTATAGATCAGAGATTTTTTAAGTCATGGATCCCTTTGGAAGTCTCATGAAACCTTCTGAGTCTCTTCTCAGAATTATGTTTTTAAATGTATAAAACAAAATGTATAGGAAACCAACTATAATGAAATATAGTGATTAAATTATTTTAAAAAATAAAATTTCAAAGACCTCACATTAGAAACCCCTGGTAGAGAGAAAGAAGAAAGAAAACCCTGATGTTGTAGCTGGACTGGCTAGTTTCCTTTTCTGTCCTGTTTTTTATTTCCTCATATATGGTAGAGGGAGAAAGGAATGGGAAAGAGGATTAGGAGCATGAGAAAGAAGAGGTGGGCAACGAGCTCTCACAGGCTTGATGTCCCGGTGAAGGAATCCCACAGAATGGATGGCCTCGATGGACTCCAGGATCTGCTTGCCTAGCCTCAACGTGGTGCTCAGGGTGAAGGTGCCCCGGGGCTGGCTGCGGCGAAGGTCTGCCAGGTTGCGGCCCTAGAACATTGCCCCAATGTGTTGGCCACATCACGACCCTTGGAGCCATTCCCAAGGCTACAGTGGTCATGGTGCCTTCCCAAAGTCCCATCACCCACTGGCTCGGCAGCCAAGATGGCACTGGCCTCCCTACTCTGATCACAGCCCCTCCTTTGCCTCAGTAGCACCCAGAGTCCTGGCTTCTCAGGAAGAAGAGACAGAAGGACTAAGAGGGGCTGTCTTCAGGAGTCTCACCTGGAGTTGCATTACCACATAATTGAACTTCTCATTTCTGCCACAGCCAATAAACCGGCAAACATGGTCCTTCCCTGTGGACCACAGAGAATCACAAGCCTGTCATGCCCCCAGCCCCATCATCTCCTTTTGTCCCATCCCCAGTACCCTGTCCTACAGCCCTTTCCCTCCCGCTTCCCCTGTCACCTCCCCCTCCATCATCTACCACATCACCCCTCTCCTCATCTCTCCACCAATACCCTAGGATCTGTCCCCATGACATGTATCTCATCCCTCTGCCTAGCAAGGCCTAATGGTGTGTTGGAGCCATCTTGGCCCTGTGGTATTCAGGGCTGATCATTGTCATTTCCCAGGGGTAGAGAGTAGCCAGAGAGAGGGGCATTGGGAGGCCTAGGAGTGGAAGCCTTAATGGGTACCTTGCAGTTTCTTTAGCACCGCCACTTCCATCTTGAGGACCTGCTTGGGCTGCTGGGCAGACTCGACCTTCAGGGCCACATTCTCCCGGGTCAATAGGTCCATGGCCTCGTAGATCTCTCCAAAGCCCCCACCCCCGATCTTCTTTAGCTACAGAGGGGGATAGAGAGACCTCAGCCCAGGTCCAAGACAGTTCCCCCCCATTCTTCACTATTGCCTTCTCTCTCTGTGAACTACCATCCACATCTGTGTCCTCTGGGAGTTTTTTCTCTCCCATAAGTTGGGTAGCTCCCTGAATAAGGACTATTTCTTGCTTTTCAAACTGGGAGCTCTAAGAAGGCAAGGACTCCCCTGGGCATAAGGATTATATCTCCCTCACCTCCTCCTTAAATTGAGAGTTATCTAAGTTCAGGGGCTATGTCTCTTCTATCAAAATGGGAGCTTCCTAAGAGCAAAGACTATACCAATCCCTTCTTCCTCCCCCTGCTCATTATTTCCTCTCCTCAGTGCCCAGTATAGGGCTTATGTGGCACAGAGGGAGGGCTCAGTCCCCATACACACACAACACATACAATAGATCAGATTTTAGAGTCTGGGAAAAGGGAATGTGGTCTTAATGTTTCAATACAGGGTACAATCTAGGGAGAGAAGCCCTTCTGACTGCCTGGGTAGCTCTGACTTTTCTCCTCCAGCAGGGCTGCCAGATACCCAGGCTTAGACAACCTCCACTCAAGAAAGCAAGCACCTTCTCAGAATGCATAAGGGATGGTAAAGAGCTTCTAAGAGAAGAGGGAGGGCTCCCCCACAGATTGGTAGCATCCTGTGTGATGTCATGGGTCAATGGAGGTGGGGTTCAGCAAGGGACTGTCTTTAATCTCTCCGCTTATTGAAAAGTGCCAGCTACCCCTATGACTCCTAGACAAGTGCTAGACACAAGGTAATAATCCTTCCATTCATTCATTAAACATTTATTATGGGTTTTTTGCATGGAAAGTGCCCGAGGAGATACAAAGTTCAGATAAAACACATCCCTTCTGCCTTTATGAAACTTACAGTCTAGTTGTGGGATGACATAATGGTAATATATAATATTACATGATAAAATATATGACACCACTAGATTTTTATGCCCTCAAAAGTGTAATGTAAGATCCAAGGGGGAAATGAAGGGGAAGGGAGGAGACATTTAGTTGGGCTTCAGAGAATGGAATATAACAGATAAAGGAGACAGATGACAGTCTAGGCATAGAATTCTGTGTGAGTAGAGACATGGTGATGGAGACAGTAAGGAGTGTGATCAAGAGGCAAAAAGTAGTGCAGTTTGACTACAGGGTAGAGTGCATGGAGGATAGTTACATGAAATAAAACCAGATTGTGGAAGGTCTTGAATACCATATAAGAGCCCAGACTTTACTTGGGATCTGGTATGGAACCACTGAAAATTTTGATCAGAGGAAGGATATGATCATATCTATTACACAGATGGAAGATTAACCTAATAGCAGCATAAAGATGAATTGGAAGGGATGGAGAGTGGAGCTAAGAAAATCTGGCAAAAGGGTATTGCAGTGGTTCAGGCAGATGCTATAATGGACCTGTACTAAGATGGTAGCAGTGGAAACAGAGAGGGGCAAACACATATGAGAGATGCTGAAGAGATAGAGTCAACAGGATTTGGTAACCAATTGGACATGAGAGATAAAAGAGAAGAAACGAGTCACAAGCAACCTTGCAAGACAAGGAGGAATGATTTATGCTCTTGGCAGAAATAATGATATCAGAAAGAGGAATAAGCTTCAGGGAAAACACAAGTTCCTAAAATAAGAGCTGGAAGGAATCTCAGAGACCATCTAATCCAACCCCCTCATTATACAGGTAAGGAAACAGAGACCTCCTATGATGGCTAAGTAACTCATCCAAGTCAACAAGGGTAGTAAAGGTCAAAGATAGGATTTGAACCCAATCTTCTGGCTCCAGAAGGTTAAGTGACTCAAACAAGGTCAACAAGGGTAATTAATAAGGGTCAAAGGTAGGATTTAAATCCAGTCTTCTGACTTCAGAAGGTTAAGCAACTCACCCAAGGTCACAAAGGTCAAAGGTGGGATTTGAACCCAGTCTTCTGACTCCAGAAGGTTAAGCAACTCACCCAAGGTCACAAGGGTCAAAGGTGGGATTTGAACCCAGGTTCTCTGACTCCAAAGCCAGTGTTCTTTCTCTTCTACCATGAGGTGCTGGTCAGACAACTTGATGGAAATATCCTGTAGGACTGTTGAAGATGTGGGTCTGGAACTCAGAAGAGAAGTCAGGGCTGTTGGTGCAGATTTGGGAGTTATCTGCAAAGAGGTGGTAATTGGAGCTTTGGGAAAGGATGAGTTTGCCAAGGGGGAGAGAGAGGTAGAGAGAGAAAAAAGGTTTGAAGACCAGTCCTTAGGGAACACCTATATTTAAGAGAATGAAAAACCAGGAGAGGAGACAGAGAAAGACTGCTTCGAGAGAACCAAGAAGAATATTTCTCAGGAAAAAGAGTATCTTCTCCCTTGGTTTCTGCAGCCAGAGAGGTCAAGGAAGATGGGGACAGAAAAGGAGCTATTTATTATAGACCAGAGAAGTCACTGATGACCATGCACAGAGCAATTTCAATAGAGTACTGGGAGCAGATGTCAGACTGCAAGAGGTTGAAAATAGTGGTTATTGAGAATGTGGGGAAAAAAATCAGACACTAATAGCATATGGGTAGTTGTAACATAGCAGCTAGGTGGCACAGTAAATAGAGCACTAGGCCCAGAGTTAGGAAGACCTGAGTTCAAATCCAGCCTCAGACACTTCCTAGCTGTGGGACTTTGGGCAAATCATCCAACTTCTGTTTGCTTCAGTTTCCTTCTCTGTAAAATAAGGATAATAATAATAATACCCTAGGGCAGTTATAAGGATCAAATGAGATAATTGTAAAGTGCTTAGCAAGGTACCTTGCTCATAGTAGGTGCCATATAAATGTTAGCTTTTATTAATAATAGTAATAGAGAGTCTGTCCTGCCTGTCTAACTTTGGGCATGGTGAAGGAAGTGGCAGTGGTCCCAGTTCCTTGTCCTGGCCTCTACTAGGACTCTAGGTAGTTCTAGGGAGCTGATTGAATCCTGTTCTCTTTACAGCTCTGATACAATAGAAAGGGGCGGGGGGAGAAGGGGGGCGGGGTCAAGACCTGAATTCTAGTCCAGCTTTGCCATTAATGAACTTGGGTAAGTCACTTTCCTACTTTGGGCCCCAGTCTCTATCTCTCAGATGAGGAAGTTGGACTATATAATTTTTAAAGTCTCTTCTACCTGGTGCAGTCTAGGAAGCTAGTCATCCCAACCTTCCCGTGTTATTTCTTACCTCTGTCCGTCATTGTGGGTCAAAACTGTAGGATTAACAGCAGGAAGGGCCCTATGTTAGAAGTTAGGGAATCTAACCACCTCATTTTAAAGATGAGGAAACTGAGGCCCAGACAGGAAGTGATTTAGGAAATACTCTCTTCCCAACTTGGATTCCCCAGGAAGATAAGTCAGAGCTTCAAGTTGGGTCTCTGGGGACCATTTGGGTCTATGTCATATTCCCAACACTCATATCATTCCAGGATTTACAGTTAAGAACACACCTTAGAGATCATATATGCTGACCCACTTTTTTTTTTTTTAACAGAGGAGGCAGTTGAGGCCTGGAGAAATGAGATCTACCCAATGTTAGTTATATAAGGAGAAAGCAACAGAACCAGTATATGAAACCCAGTCTCCTGACTTGAAATCCAGTGTTATTTCTATTCCCCTTCCCCCATAACAGAAAATAAAGGAAGGACTTTCAGGCCAACGTTAGACAATAGAGCATCACATCAGACACTGTACAGATGGACAGAGCGACAGACGCAGTTGTGAGAGCAAGCTGCTGCCAAGATGGGGCTGAGCACAGCCAGCAAGGTTCATCAAGGCAGACTTCCTGGAAAAGATGATGACTTTGTAGAGTTTGGGGAAGTGGAGGAAGGGAAGGGATTAAAGAAAAGGGTGTCTTTAGTGAACTTTGGAGGTGACCTTCAAATCAGAATGAATTCTGACCAGGAGATAATAGGAACTGCTCCCATCTTACTTATTTGTATTTCCTGGTGTGTCCTTTGTTGGAGAAAAATGAAATGTAACCTACTTGATTAAATAATTCCACAGGACTATGGTTAAAACTTCATAAGCCTGGACCAGGGGTGGGTAGCCTGTGGCCTTAAGGCCACATGTGGCCTTCTAGGTTCTCAAGCATGGCCCTTTGACTGAATCCAAACTTCACAGAATAAATCTCCTTAATAAAAGGATTTGTTCTGTAAAACTTGGATTTGGCCAAAATGTCGTACCCAAGGACCTAGAAGGCTGCAGGTTCCCCACCCCTGGTAGAACAGGTAGAACAATGATCTCAGTCTAGAAAGCTTAGGTGCACAGAGCTCAGATTCAACTTTGGTGTATTCTAAAGGAAGATGTCATTCTTCTCTTGTACGATAAGAAAGGGGAGAGCAGAGCTGGCTGTCGTACCTACCCAATCAGTGCTATAACCAGAGTGGAACAACTGGGGCTTTGTCCTTAAATTTCAGGGCACCTTACAATCCCATCAAGGAGTATGTTTTCACCCTTCTTGGAGTACCCTCTTGGCTCCTGGCTCCCTGTTCCTCCCAGTTTCCCAGAAAAAATCAGTCTTTCAGTCATATAGGAGCTCTCTGGTTTCCTGAAGGTCACTTACTCATCCTCAGCCACTGTGACCCAGGACCTTCCACCCAATCATGTCTCTAAGTGTAAAAATTACTGGTGGCAACTTTGGTCCAGGAGATCAGTATGGCAAGTATAACAAGGCTAGGCTTGGAGATATAGATAGGTTAGTACAGAGCCACCAACTCTGGGACTACAGATTCCTTTTATTTTTGGGGGTGGGGGAGGCAATCAGGGTTAAATGACTTGCCCAGAGTCACACAGCTAGTAAGAGGATGAGGTTGGATTTGAACTCAGGTCCACCTGACCCCAGGGCCAGTGCTCTATCCACTGTACCACCTAGCTGTCCCTCTAATTACAACCTAAATGCAACGTTTCTGAAATTGTCGATTATCTTTTCCCATGTATATAAGTTTTGGGAAAAAAATTATCCTTGTGAGATGGAATATATGGAAATTGAGTAAAGGGTAAGAGGGGAGTGTTATTATTCAGTCATATTCAACTCTTCCTGACTCTGTAGACCATAGCACACCAATACTGTCCATGGAATTTTCTTGGCAAAGATACCTAAGTGGTTTGTCATTTCCTCCTCCAGTAGATTAAGGCAAACAGAGGGTAAGTGACTTGCCCAGGGTCCCACAGCTAGTAAGTATCTGAGGCTGGATTTGAACTCAGGTCTTCCTGACTCTAGGCCCAGCACTTTATCCACTGAACTGCATAGCTGCCTCCAAGAGGAGTAGATATTAAGAACTTCAATAAATATTTTAAAATGCCTTCTATGTATTTGCTAAGGACTGGGGATACAAAGAGAGAAAAACAAAACTCTCTCTGGCCTCCAAGAATTTACATTCTATTGGATCGGGAGTACATGCAGAGCATGTATACAGATAGTATATACCTAGAGAAAGGGGCACCTTGAGAGTGACAGTGGCAGAAGGGAAATGGGTAATTAGAGTTGAACTATCTTTGGTTGTTGAACTTATTGTTGGTTCAGCATTAGGAAGGTCAGTTAATACCTTGAGTTCAGGAATCAGTAAAGTTTTTGTAAAAAATGCAAAGTGAAAAAAGAGGTTATTAAAGACAAGGTTTTCTGGAACAGTTCTGAGAGCAAGAGGTCCAAGAAACAGGCTGAAGATCAATGAGGGCTAAGGCTTCTGAAAGGCTCTTGGCTAAAGGATTATCTCCAGCCACCCAATGAAGGAGATTTTGCATTTAAAGCTGAGAAGATGGAGTGGAAGGAGACTTTTACCAGCTGGAGTGGAGAGTCCTATACACTGGGAGTAAAGGGGAGAAGAAAAGAAGACTAAATGAAACAATAAGAAAGAGAAGAGTGAGGGGCCTTGAGGTTCCAGCTGAGAGTTTTATTTTGATGAGACAGCTATAAAGTCAAAGGCAAGGGAGGGAAGGGAGTGGGATTTAGTTGGAGAAGATCATATGTGTAGGACAGATAGGAGTGATTAGAAACAGGGAGACCAGCTAGGAGGTTATTTCAGTAATCTAAAACTAAAGGAGCCAGACTATAGATGGGCTGTGGAAAAAGGAGAAATAAAATATGGATAAATAGTTGGTGGGAAGAAATGAGGAGGGGAGAGAGAAGAGCAGAGTTGAAATTGGCTTCAAAGAAGGATAATGATGAAGAAAATGGGGAAGAGGAGATGGAGTCCCTCAGACCTATTCGGTGCAGGGAACTATCCAGATTGTAAATTGTTTCTCCCTCTGCTGTACTTCTAAAGCGCTTCTCCGCCACTCTGCCCTTTTGACACAGCACTGGAATCACAGAATATAGGAATTGGTAGGAGCCTTAGAATATAGATTGCTTGTTAGGACACAGAACATAAGGGACCTTAGAGACTGTGTGAGTTTACTCCTCCATTTTATAGATGAGGAATGTAGGTCCAGAAAGACTTGTCTGAGGTCTTTTAGCTAGTAAGTGGCAGATCTTCTATGGGAACCCAGCTCCTCCAACTCCAAACCTAAGGTCTTCCCACTATACCAGGCTGCTTCATACATATATTTCATTCATTCATTCCTTTTTTCGCTAGTTCAGGAGCTGTGATTTCATATTTATAGGAAACTCCAGGAAAGAAGCTGAGGATCATTTAGGAAATTCCTAGTAAGAAAACTCTTTATAACTGGAAATTGGCACCTGCTCTCCAATCTACATTTTTTTTTTTTGGCCTTTTTGGAGGGGGAAAGGCAGATGAGGCTGGATTTAAACTCAGGTCCTCCTGACTCCAGGGCCAGTGCTCTATTTCAATTTACAGTCTTAAGAGAGTTTCCTGGGAGCAGTAAAAGGTTAAAGTGACCGACTGAGGGTTGCACATCCAGTAAGTGTCAGGAGGCAGAATTTGAAACCAGAGCTTCCTGATTCAGAGGTACCTCTCGTGCTATATATACTGTATATGATATGAACTGACTTGAATTATTTGTCTGTCCGTTTATGTATATGTCTTATTTCCCCACATAGATTATAATCCCCCAGAGGAGGATTATATATCTTTTTATTTTTTTTTTTTTGAGGCAATCAGGGTTAAGTAACTTGCCCTGGGTCACATAGCTAGTAAGTGTCTGAGGTCACATTTGAATTCAGGTCTTCCTGACTCTAAGGCCAGTGCTCTCCACTATACCATTCTGATGCCCCTACCTTATACATTTTTGTACCACCCCCTAGCACCCCAAGCCAGAAGTTTAGCATGGTGTCTTGTACGCAGGAGGTAGTAAGTAAATACTTTTTGATTGGTTAAAATGATTTATTGGAAAGAAGGAGGCAGGAGCTAAAAATCTGGGAGTCCACAGACAGGTGAACTAAACCGAGTAGTTCCCCAAGGTGCTGTTAAGAGAGACAAGAGACACACAGGGAGAGACATAAAGATAGAGATGGGCAGAGGTAGAGAGAAAAGAAAGACAGAGACAGAGGAAGAGAGGAAGATATGGACAGGAAGATGTGGAAGAAGACTTATAGAAGGAAAGGAGCAGGGGCCCTGTGGAATGCATGGAAGGAAACAGGGAAAGAGCTGTTAGAAAGGGAGAAAAGCGGAAAAGTGCCCCAGAAGTAACAAGACAAACACCAGGAAGAATTTCTGACTCAGAGGTATGTATGATAAAAAAGTCAAGAAAGGAACTGCACACCCAGTCATCTTTAAAGACAGGAGAGATTCTCATAAAGGTAAGGGGATAAAGGGCGTTAACTTGGACAAGCAGAACACTCTCATCCCCATCCTCCACTAAATTCTTTGGGCATTTTCTCTTTCTTTCTTTGTTCTCCAGAGGTTGCCTACACTTCTCCCCTAGAATATAGCATCAGAATACCTGCTGCCCTCTACTCCCACACTCCCCTTCCCTAACTGCCCCATTCCTCACTCCCTACCAAATCCTGTCCTCTCAACTTCAAAATTCTGCTCAACAACACTCATCAGCCCCTATTTACCCAATAGCCTTTCCTAAATAGCCATGTGCCAGTCTCTCCAATCCTTTCAGTATTCCTCCTCCCTTTGAAGAGTTTGGATTTATTTCCCTGTCTTGAGTATTTTGTCTTTCCCATTCAGGTGGTAAATTAGATCTGTATCTAGAAAGTAGATCTGTATCTCTCCCCACCATCATCATACTGGGAATTCCCTTAAGCCAGAGACCCCTACTCCCCCATACTGGGAGACTTGAGAACCCATATTATGTATCTCCCCATAAGCTTAGGAACTCCCAGATGATAGATACATATCTTCCCCTCTTTCTATATATTCCCTCTAACCACTGCATATATGAGTACTTAGGACAGGCAAAGGTGGGACTATCTTAGTTCCTTCTCCCCAGTCACCTTCATCTTCCTTTATTGGTTGATTCTATCTTTTCTTATTTCCTATGTTAAAGCACTATGCTTCCAGACCTCTCTTACAAGAAACTAAACAGTTGGATTAGTGGTTGGAGACCCCATTAGTAGATGATTTTGGAGAGATGAAAATCCCACTCATATATTCTCTTGTTTTTTCCTCTTCCAATCTTCTATATTGAGTTATCATTCAGTTATATCAGCTCTCCCACCTCAGGATGCCAGTGTATGAAGAAGGGAGCAAAGGGAAGTACCCCTTCTCACCAGCTCAGGCAGGCAGACATGAGATGTCATTTTCTCTGACAAGAGGGCAACCTTTGCCCCTTCTCTCCCTGATTTCCTATCTTCCCCTCCTCCTCTTCCCCATCAACAGGGACCTGAGTGGCCTGGTGACTGTTGCCATGGAGACCAGCCAGCCCCAAGACCTAGGATTTTTTCCTGCTGCCCCTGCCCCCAAGAGACAGTCCTATCCCCTATGCCCTGCCTCCCTCACAGGATGCCCTCTGACTCTTTACAAAGCCCTAGCCATAAGACTAGTTTCTGGACAATACACACTCTAATAAACTCCCTTCTAGTCACCTCTTCCCCTAGACATGTCTTCTGGCCCTCCTGCCACCTACCCCAGACAAACACATCCATAAAGCCCTGAGAGACAGAGGGAGGAGGGGAGGAAGAAGAGGGTCACTCTCAGCTACCCAAACAGGAGGAACCTCACCCTCATCCCAGAATTTCCTAAAAATCATCCTGACCCTACAATGCCAACAGGACACTGAGATCCTAGTGGAGAGGTAAAGGAGATTAATGAGCAGGACCTTGCTCCCCCTCCCCCAACACCAACATCACCATATTGAACTTCCTGACATTCCCTTCTTCACTCAGACACTCCCTCCTAGTCAGCCCAGAATCAATGAGGAAGTCAGAACTACAACTCCCGGCAGGCTAAGCAGCAAGGAACCCTGGTTCTGGCTGAGTGAGGCATGCTGGGAAATGTAGTCTCTGTACACTGCACCTGCCGCAGGAGCCAGAGGGGGAGGGGGTAAAGAGGGAATCTGAGCATGGGTAGGGTGGAGTAGGGTGCAGCCTGCAAGGTCCTCACCCCTAGAGCCTGTGTAGGAGAGATATTGTTAGGTCTTCCCTACTTCTGTCAAACCAGAGGGGGGACCATCCTTAGATCAGTGCCTTAGAGAGTTAATAGGGTCTGAGAAAAAAAGCTCCCTTCTTACTCCTCCTCCCTTGAGCTCTGCAGCTCAGACCCAGAGCATTAATGGAAATCCAACCAGACTACTTCTAGAATGGGCCAGTTGAACCTGACACTGCAGGAAAAGGCAGCCCTTAAGGTGCCTGGAGCAAGGACTGGAGGGAAGGGGTGACCGAGTAAGCAGGGCAGGAACAAAGATTTCTTGGCCTAGCTATACAAAATTAAGCATGCAAATGAAATGCTAACAATATGCAAATGTGTATGTGAGCACCTCCCCCTTTGGGACTCAGTAGCTGGAACACGTTGAGCAGCAGCCACTTAACCCTTTCTACCCCACCCCATCCCACCCACCTCCCTCCAAGGTTCCCTCACTACTCCTTGCCCTTCTACTGTCCATGGGTCACTCACCACTTTCCAGCGCTCCTTGACCACGTAGTTGGCCGGCAGGATGTCGGCCTGCTCCCCTCCCCCACTCATGTTGGCCTCTTCCCTGAGGGCAGCCGCTAGGCACTGCATCCGCCAGCCAGAGGGAGGGGTTTCGGTGGCACCTGCCTGGTTTGGGCCATCTACCTGGGGAAGTGGGGAGGGTTTGTGAGTGGGTGGGGATGAAAGTAAGTAGGATGGTGCTTAGAACCCACCTTGAAGATAAGGAAACCCCAACATCTCCCCAGTCCAAATTTTCCACCCACCACCTCCCAAAGGGAAAAGGTCACCTGTATCATTCACTGGGGCACCTTCCCTTCCCCACCCAAAGCAAATCCACCTGGAGAACATTTTGAAGAGGGAAGAAAAACTATACCAGGCATAGGAAGACATGGGTCTTGGGGTAAGAGAGGAGTCAACAGGAGAAGCCATGCTAGCCAAGGGCAGAACTGAGAGAGACACCAACAATAAGAGGCGGAACATCTATGGGAAAAACATTAATGAAGAAAGACCCCAAAACCAAAAAGAAGAGACATGTTCGATGAGAAGAGGAACAAACTAGCCACAGGAATCTAGATAGGCAAATGAGATAGGTTAGTGTTAGAGAAAGATATGCTAGCCAAGGTGAAACATGCTGATTAACTAAAGAGATACAATGGTATAAGAGAGATACATTAATTATGAGAAACATGCTAGCCAAGGTGAGATGTTATTCATTGTAGGAGGGCCTTTTTAAGGAGACACATGCTAGAGTAGGGATGCTACATGCTCATGTAAAAGAGATCTGATAAAAATTAATGGAGAGAGGCAATGAGGGAAGACATAAGAATTAGGCAAGGTGAGACATGGTAATGTAGGAGACTCATGCAAACCATGGTAAAACATGAGTATGAAAAAGACGTGAGAACCAAGGTGAGACATGCTAACCTTGGGAATCACTCTAGCCAAGAAAAGCCAGGACAATATGGTAAAATGCACCCTGACTAAGCAGACATATCAATTGGAAGACAAAACAAAACAAAACCTCAAAACCAACTTTGGAGAATTTCTACCTGGAAAGAGAGACTCACTAATACAGCCACAGGGGTAAGAAGGATGTAATAGTGCATCCCCTTGTGAAATAGGCCCAAGATATCCCTTAGAAGTAGAGACAATTAATCAGCCTGGAGGGAGAGAAGAAGGAAAGGGAAAAAGAAGAGGTATCTGGAGGAGAGTGAGAGAGAATCAGGGAGCCCATATGAATTAGGAGATGTGAGAAAATGAAGCCACCTAGTAGGGTAAGGGAGAATTGAAAGGAAGAAGAGTGAATAGGAAGATGCCTATTCTGATAGAGGCCCTTTCTGGAAGGTGCCTCTTCCCCTATTCTGATAGAGGGGATAGAGGAGGGAAAGAGCCTTTGACCACTCTGTTCAGGACAGGATGAGAAGGAATAAGACTTGGGGAGGGGGAGAGTAAAAGAAGGTATTCATAAGGAAAGGCTTCCTAACTTTGGGAGGAGGGTGGTTTTAGCAAACTGAGCACCTGTTATTTAAGGAGGTAAGAACAGGGGTATTCTCTAGAGATTTTGGAGGGGAAGAGAGAATCAGCTCTCTTATCCTGTTGGGAGCCATGTGGGCATGGAAGGTAATAATACTCCTGTCATTTGCAAAATTAGGGCCAGTATCTTCCCTTTGCTCTCCCTTTTTCTCTTCCTAACATAGCTACCTATCCCCATCTTCAGACTGACCCTGTAGGAAAGGGGTAACTTGTTAAGAAAGATGGAAGAGAGAAAGGTAGAGTATCCAGGCCTCCAGGAGAAGGAAAAAGTTGATAAGGCCATGGGAAGGGGAAGAGAATATCTATAGAAACCAGGTTGGAGGCTGAAAAGATATTAAGAAACTGCTTCTCTTTTTGGGGGGAGGGATAGAATGTGTGGTTACCCTGGGAACCAGCATTTAGACATGCCGAAACCAAGTTCATGGGTAGGGAGGTATAGATAAGGAGATAGGGTATGAACTCCACTGGCTTCCACTTTTTCCCATTAAAATATTTTTCCCATCTTCTTGCTATAGGTGAATGATTCAGAACTCCCTTCCCTGGGTGGGTTTTACTACCTAGACAAGAGGAGTTGGGAGTAACTGTTGGAGAGAAAGTCTGTTTATTCAAATGGCTCAGCTGGGCCTTCTCCAATCGCCCCCAACAAGCCTCCCTCTCTTCCACCTCCCACCAGTGTTGAAATGTTTTGTTGTTGTTGCTGAGTTATTTCAGTGGTGTCCAACTCTTTGTGACCCCATTTGGTGTTTTCTTGGCAAAGATACTGGAGTGGTTTGCATTTTCCTTCTCCAGCTCATTTTACAGGTGAGGAAACTGAGGCAAACAGGGTTTTAAGTGACTTGCCCTAGGTCACACAGCTACTAAGCATCTGAGGCAGGTTTTTAACTCACAAAGATCGGTCTTCCTAACTCCAGGTCTGGCACTCTATCCACCAAGCCACCTAGCTGCCCTTGCTAAAATGGGACAGGGATAATAATTAGGAGGATAGTATAAACAATGACAGGATAAAAGAAGGAATAGAATCCAGGAGATAAGGCTGGAAGAAATTGTAGGGGGAAATTAGGGATTATAGCTCCTGTATAGAGGTGAATAATTTTGTTTGATGTGACTGTCTCTCTCTCCAGCCCATCAACTTGTATCCCCGTCTCCTTACTGTCACATTATCTCTTACGGGTAGAGATGGAGGTAGGTACACAGGAAGAAAGAATTGGACCTCATTTTTCTTCTTTGAGTCCTTCCCGACCAAGACTTCCAAGACTTTGATCAAGGGAGGCATATGAAGTAGGACAGGGAGATCCTGTATATGTTTTTATAAGTATGTGCCTGTTGCTATGAAATAGTGGGTACATGCTGATGTTACCTTGTGCAGCAGATGTGTGTATGTACAGATGTGTATAGGTAATTATAAATGAAAGTTCATGTAGGTATGCATTAAAATTCCTGTTTATGCATGTGTGTGTGTGTGTGTTATGTAAGGAGTCTATATTGAAGGGCCCAAGTTATGGGTATGAAAGGACAGGTGAATGATGAGACCAGTGGAGGGGGTGATGGGACAGGTAGAATGATGGAAATAGGTGAGGAGATAATGGAGTCAGGGAAGGAGCTGATGGGGAGAGGTGGAGCATTGAGAACAGGTTCAGGAGACTGGGGCAAGTGAAGAGGATGATCAGAACAGATAAGGGGTGATAGGAACAGGTGAGAGGTAATAGGAATAGATGGAGGTAACAGAAAAGGAAGCTGATTGGGACAGATAAGGATGATGAGAAGAAGTCAGGGAACACTGGGAACTGCTTGGAGAATTGTGGAAACTGTTGAGGAGATTATGATCACCTCTCGGGTGAGGAGATGATGGTTACACAGAAGATGGGTAGAGAAAGATTGGATCAAGTGAAGATTAGTAATAGGGATAAGTAAGGATAGATTTAGGTGAGAAAAATGATGGTAACAGATGAGGGAATGCTGGGTACATGTAAAGGGGTAATAAGGACCAGTAAAGGGGCCATGGGAACAGAGGAGAAGCAATAGGAACAGGTGTTATATAGACAGATAAGAATGGCTTGCAGGTAGACAATATGAAAGTCATCAGGACAGATGATGAGAATGAAGAGAAAGGTGAAAAATTCATGGAGGAGAAGAACAGGAGGATGCTGGATTCCTTAGAGAGCATTAAAAGGAATGTGTGTGAGCCTGAGCCCGAGGCTGAGGGCAAGGATGGGCCTCAGGCTCTGCTGCTTCTGGCCCTGCTCTGGGTGGTGACGGGAGGGCGGGGGAGTAGGAGGAGGACATAGGGAGCCTGGATCTGGGAGCAGAGGGATGCAGCAGCAACGATGGGTGGGAAAGGAGAGAGGCCAGGCGGCCCTCCCTATCTCCGCTCTTTTCCTTTGCACCCTCCCGGGCCTTCCCCGCCTTCCTCCTGCCCTGGCCTCCACGAGCCAGCCCCCAACCCCAGGCTCCTCAGAATCCAGCCTCCAGGGCCCCGATTCCCCGGCCCCGCCCCGCCCTCACCTGCTCTGTCTCCGCTGCGGCTGCGGCTGCAGCGGCTCCGGGCGGCGCATCCCCCGGGGCCCGGGCGGGGCGGGGGCGGGGGCGGCTCAGTGCGGCTTTGCGCAGCCCGCTCCCCCTGGCAGTGGTGGTGGCTGCAGCGGCAGCGGCTGCGGCGGCCTCCCGACCCCGACCATCCCGGCCCGGCCCGGCCCGACCCCGATCTTCCTCCCGCGGCAGCGGCGGCGGCGGCGGCGGCGACGGAGCGGGGAGCTGCCCACAATGCACTGCGCCGCCAGCATCAGCACCAGCCCTGACATCACCGCCCCACCGCCCGGGCTCTGACATCACCGCTCCAGTTTTGACATCATCACCTCGACTCTGACAACACCTCTTTCCTGTCTGTGGAGAGAGGGTCCACAGACACTCCGCCTCATTTAATCCTTGATTAACTGGTCCCTCAGCTTGGATTTCACTAATCCTGCCGAGTTACTCTCCAAACCTGTCCACCTTTATTTTCTCACCTGTTCTCCTACCTGTCACCACATCTCCCCGCCTGTGCCCATCACCCAACCTATCCCCACAACTTCTCATCAATATCAATCACCCCAACTTTTCCTATTATCCCTCCTCCCCCTCTCCCCCAGCATCCCTCACCAGCCTCTATAACTCTTCCCCTGTTCATTTTCATTTGTCCCTTCTTATTTCTTGGCCTGTCTTCCTTCTTGATTTACTTTCCTCATCCTATCAGCCCTGAATCATGCCCCCCTTGGATTAGGATCACTTTAATTTATGCAGTGTGGGGAGTCCTGTGCTGAATTTTTATTGCAGGTAATTCTCTCCTGTTGATGAATTTCAGTTCCTCATCTACAGAATGGAGCAAAATATTGTATGATGGAAGGAGCATTGGTTTTGAAATTAGAAGCCTACTTCTAATCCTGATACTGACACTGACTTGTGTTGAGTGGCCTTGAGCAAATCACAACTTAACAGAATTCAGTTTCCTCATTTGTAAAATGAGAGTGTATGACTAGATTATCAGTAAGGTCTCTTCCAGCTCTAAATCCTTAACTTTTTTCTTTCCCTTTGATTGACAGGAAAGGTTGATGCCATCAGAGTAGTGATCTCAGAGGACAATAGGTTAAGGTAAAATAACTGCTTTCATCCTATGGGGGTTCACTAAAAGGATTCTCTGGTAGCAGACAGGACTAAAGGGTAATAATGTACTTCATCTGAGTCCACCATGATTTTGTTTTCCTATACTGTCTCTACATTTTGAAAGCTTTTCATTCAAGTAACTTAGAGTTTATGAGCATTTGGTATGGTGATTTAAAATGTCATACTGGAGTTTTTATGGAACAAAATTATATCTTGGCAAGGTCTGTATTTGTAGCATAGGGATTTGTTATCTGTCTGTCCATGAAAGTAAGATTCCGATGTCTAATTCTAGACACTAAGTCAAGTCTTTCTAGTTATTCAGATGCTAGTTTTAAAACCTGTGGTGATTTGTTGCACCATCTTTGTATAATGTACAATTGATCACTAAGTCTGCTTCTTAAGGATAAACCTTCTTTAATTTCTCATGGCAATAACCTAGTCCTGTATTGTCATCAAAGACCCTTCCACTTCCACAAATAACTTCTCATGACTCAGCCATTTGTTTGTTTCTTCTCTGTTGATTTATTGCTGGCTGAGTTCTTGTGGCTGTCACCCATGGAGGGCTTTTAAATTTTGTCCCTGGATCTTAGCAGTTTCATAGGCTCTATGTAGCAATAAACCACTTTTGGTTCCATTCAACAAATCTAATGACATGTAAATGTTATTAGCCTTTACTGTTGTTTGGTGAAATTATGTCTACTTGTTCTAAAAGTGTTTCTGTAGCTTTCTGACCTGTTCTACAAACATCTATCAATTCCCTTCCTCTTTTTCTGAGGAAATTATAATCTTTCTATAGTTGTTTTGGTGAAATAGATCCTGCATTTCATTAATACTTTTTTGTATGAGGATACTTTCCTCCATCATCATTATCATCATCATTAGCAGCATATTAGATTTATAGTATAGTGGAACTATCACTGAACTGGTCTGGGGTCAGAAGACTCAGGTTTGAGATATGTTTCTGACCTTGAACAATTCACTTTTCTTCTTTGAGCCTCAGTTTCCTCATCTGTAACATAAAGATACCATCATCAGATGAAAGTATAGAGGGGGAGGAGGGAGGCAGAGCCAAGATGGCAGATTTATAGAAAGCAGGATAGGCAAGCTCCCTCCACAAAACTCTAAACAAATCTAGAAAATCTACAAGACCAAATTTGATGGATAAATCCAGAAAAAGACACTGTTAGTCATTTGTCCAGCCCAGCTTGGCACGGGGAGCAAGACCAAGAGGTCTTTGGATGCTGGGGATGAGTAGGACCAAGGTATTCTGGCATTCAGAGAGAGGCTGTGCACCAGGGCAAAAGAAATCCCATATCAGGGCACCCCCAGACCCGTATTTGGGCACATTGCCTTGGGGACAGTTGCCAACTGGAAGCATTATTGCCCACTATCCAGTTCTAAGTCACAGAGCCAGGATGGACTGAAAAGTGGTCCTGTGCATGGGGATGGTGTTCCCAGGCAGAGAGGCCTTGGGTCAGGGTTTACTGAGAAAGGAAGAAGTTCAGAAGAAAGCAGTAGCAGTGTAGCTCAGACTCCAGGAGCAGAACAGGGTCTTGGTTCTAGCATTTAACTCAGCCTGCAGAGATACAACCATGACAGGAATCCTGGATCAAAGGGAAGCATACAATTCCGACACTCTGAACTAATAGAGCTTTCCAGCTAGCTGATAGGAGCTGAATCCATAGTATCTACTATTGTTCAGACCAAAACTCAGGTCAGGAACTTGCAAAGCTCAGATGGGGGAGGAGGGCAGGGAGAATGAAACAAATAGATTTGTGTCTCAATCAAATCATGTTGAGAGCACTGAAAGCTTGCAAGTCCCCAGCCTGTGCATGAGATTTTGAAATAGTATAACATTCAATACCCCCAAGAAACCAGCAACATGACCAGCCCTGATCTCTCCAGAAGTAGGGTAGAACCCAGCCCTAACATCAAGTCCAGAGTCAGGAGGTAGGCTGGAAGAATGTTATGGGAATGGGAATTTAAGATCTTCCCTGCCCCTAGGCCCTTTGATAGGTTTAAGTGACTCTGAGAACATTCCTTGATTTGAAAATAGACTCTGCCCCCTAATAGGCTGAATGTGGTTACCTGGAACCTGTGGCAGGAAGCTTGGTTTTCAGGAATGCCCACACCTTGTTGCTTTTGATTGGGCAGTGGGTCAAGAGGATTGTTACATTCTCTGAGCCAGTAGAAGGCTGCTATATATACCCTGATGTGACATTTTACTTTGGGGCTCACTTTGAGAAGAGTTATGTGATTTGACCAGATGAGACTCTGGGCAGCCATTGAGCCCCCTGGCTTTGAAAACCCAGATGTTGGTCCTTCCCTCTCTGGTAACTGACTAGGTGTGGATGTAATGGTCAGACAGTTGGAAGCCTGTCTGCTGTTGTTTCTTTCTCTGTATTTGTTGTCTGCTTGTAACTTGTTTGTATTCTCTGAAGTTTGGGGTGCTGACCTTTTCCTCCTGAACTAGGTAAATGACATATGTTTGATTAAAGCAAGATTGTTAACCCATTTTGAGTTGCTTTCCTTTAGAAAAGCATATCTAAGAACCTGTGTTGGCAGCTACCCTGGGTATGCTAGGGTGCTTGCTGCTATGAAAAATGAGCAAACAAAAAAAAAGAATTCTACTATAAAGAGTTATTATGGTAGCAGGCATGCTTAAGAGTCAATCTAGAAGAGAATATTTCCAAAATATCTACAAGCAAAGTCTCAGAGAAATATACAGCTTGGGTACCAAACTCAATTAGAATGCCTGGAAGAGATTTTTTTTTTTAAGTTTTTATAAATGGAAAGAGAGGGCTTCAGGAAAAGAAATGAGAGTTTAAAAATTGGAAAGGAAATTAATGGTTTGGCATAACAAGTACAAAATTTTACCCAAGCAACAAACTCCTTGAAAATTAGAATGGACCAAAGAGACACTAATGATTCCATGAGGCAACAATAAATATTATAAGAAGTCAAAAGACTGAAAATATGGGAGGAAATATGTAAGGTATCTCTTAGCAAAAAGAAATGACTTGGAAAAAAAAGATGGAAGAGAAAAAAAATTTAAAAATCACTGCATTACCTTAAAGCTATGCTCCCCTCAAAAGAACCTAGATATCATATTTCAGTGAATTTTAAAAGAAAGCTGCCCATATCTCTTAGAACCAGAGAGCGAAATGGGAATAGAAAGAGTCCATTGGTTACCTCCTGAAAGAAATACTCAAATGAAACATTATGGCCAAAATTTGGTTTCCAGGTCAAAGAGAAACTATCTCAAGTAGCCAAAAAGAAAGAATCCAAATACAAAGGAGCCACAGTCAGAATTACACACAATTTAGCACCCACCACTATAAAGAAGAAGAGAACCTGGAATCCTGTATTCTAGAAGGAAAAGGATGTATGCTTTCAACAAAGAATAACTCACCCAGCAAAACTGAGTAGACTCTGCAGAAGGAAGAGGGAAGGGAATAGATCTTAAATAAAATAGAGGACTCCCAAACATTCCTCATGAAAAGACCAGAGCTTTGTAGAAACTCTGAAGGTCCAATGTAGGAGTGAAAGGGAACATAAAAGTTAATCATGAATGAACAATGGTAAGTGAATACACAAGCATAAACTGCTTACATTCTAATATAGGGAGATGAAACATATGTCTCTTCTGAACTCTATAATAATTAGGAGACAAAGAGGGAATCTAAGTAGACATGGCCTAGGAGTGATTCTGTTATGTCCTGATAATCTTAAAAGGAAAATGGAAAGAGAGAGGAAGTGGAATACATGATGGGGAAGGGGAAGGAAGGAAGATTAGGAAAAACTAACATAATCAGGGTGCACAAGTATACATCTATACAAACAAGGAGAAGAGGGCAGAAGCAACTTGACATTTCAACTTCACATCTGAACTGATTAAAGGAAGGAAGAGTACACACACACACACACACACACATACACACACACACACACACACACACACACCTGGCTACTGAAATACATTTTACTCAACAGGGATATAGGAGGGAAAGTAAAGAAGAGAGAAGAGGAGGAGTTAGAGGTTTGATTAAGGGAGGGATTAGTCCTAAATAAAATAAACTAAGGATGTATAAATATATTTATAGTTTTTATTGAGGTGGTAAAGAATGAAAATCTGAGAGGGTACCCATAAATTGTGGAATGGATGAACAGGTTATGGTATATAAATGAATATATAAATATATATGGTATATAAAGGAATACTATTGTGTTGGAAGAAATTATGAAGGGGATGATTTCAGAGAAACCAAAGAATACTCATATGAACTGATGCTAGATGAAGTAAACAGAACCAGGAGAACAATTTATACAATGACAACAATATGGTAATGGTAGATAACAGTGAAAGAATTAGGAATTCTTATCAATCTAATGACCAACTATAATTTTAGGAGACTAATGATGCAACATGCTACTCACCTCCTGATCAAGAGGAGAAAGACTCAAATTGCAGAATAAGATAAATTTTTTTTGATATGGCCAATGTGGAAATTTTTTTATTATATAAGTTTTCAATGGATTTTCTTTTTCTTTTTCTTCATGGGGGATAATAAAAATTTTTGCTATTTGAAATAAATAAAAACAGAATTTTTAAAAGTGTGAGGGTGATGTGATCTTTTAAAAATTAAACTGTATTTTTTATCAGCAAAAATACACCTCTCCCTCCCACTTTATCCATCCCCTCCACAATTGAGAATTAATGAAAAACAAAACCTCTTTCACAAACATATATAGTCAAGCAAAACAAATTTCCACATTGACCATGTACAAAAGGAAATTAATACATATATAATATACAGTCAGTTCTGCTATAACGCTTGTTTTGAAAATGGGAAATTGTTCCAATACGACTGATTTTTTTTGGGTGGGGGGAGGCAGGGCAATTGGGGTTTAAGTGACTTGCCCAAGGTCACACAACTAGTAAGTGTTACATGTCAGAGGTTGGATTTGAACTCATGTCCTCCTGATCTCAGGGCCAGTGCTCTATTCACTGCACCACCTAGCTGCCCCACAACTGATATTTTAAGGAACAATTTGAGTATGACATGAGTTTCATGTTTGCTCATGGGTGATTTCATCCTCAAGAAATACTAGGTGAACACAGCAAACTGCACCTAGTTCTACTGAGTTGTGTAATAATATATAACATGCACAAATGTTCATACCTCAAACATCTACCTTAGTTTTCTGCATGTGTTATCTTATGAAGTAGCGTTTTGCTAATCTTTTGCATTCATGAACTCTTTGTCTCTCTTTGTAACACACACACACACACTCTTACAGCCATTCATTAACTATCTCAAATATGCCTAAGCATTCTAGCTCAAAAACTAGAAGCAGCGTATGCAAAAAGAAAGCTTTAAGGATTGGGGAGTTGCTTGAAAGAAAGAACAGGTGTTTTGAAAGAAATGAAAAAACACGTGCTATCTCATAAGCAAGTAGCATAGAGGAAAACATATTTCAGACCATGAAAGACAATGCTACAAAAATAAAAGAAACATATATGGTTGGAAGTGTCGTATCCTAAAACCCATAAGTCCTGTGTTTTTTATTGTTCAGTTTTGCATAGGACAGTAATTTTTAGGAACACATATGTTGCATTATACAGAACTCCCTTTCTCTCTCTACATATATATCATTACCATGTTTCCCCAATAATAAGACCTATCCTGAAAATAAGCCCTCCCCTTACTGTGTAAGATTCCTCTAAAATAAGCCCTCCCCCGAAAATAAGCCCTATTGAGATTGCTACTGTAGTGAAGGTGATCCCCTGCGCTACACGCTACATTACGGTACCCTCTGTATGCACCGTCCCCCCCCCCCAGGTGAAACGCACACCGCGCTCTGAGCTGCATCCAATCAGAGCTGCAGCAGTGAGCGCATCATCCTGTTCTTCCCCAGTGATTTGCTTGCTGGCGCCATTGAGAGCAGTGCCACGGAGGAGAGCTGAGGCAGGACAACATAAGCCCTCCCCTGAAAATAAGCCCTCTGGTGTTTTTCTTTCAAAAAAAATTTAATAAGACAGTGTCTTATTATCGGGGAAACACGGTATAGATAGTCTAATTATACATGTCTCATTTTTGTCATTTATATATATGTGTGTGTGTGTGTGTGTATATGTAGTCTCATTATATATGTGTATGTATGTCATTCTGCATTCTAAGTCTTTCCCCTTTCTATCAAGAGGTGGGGAGCATATTGTATCCTTAGTCCTCTGGAACCATAGTTGGTCCTTACTCTGCTCAAAGTTTCTGTCTTTCAAAGTTGTGGGACTTTACAATGTTGTTGTCATTGTATAAATTCTTCTCTGCACTATGCCCAAAGAGCTATAAAACCATGCATACTTTTGATCCAGCAATACCACTACTAGGTCTGTATCTCAAAGAGATCATAAAAAAGAGAAAAGTATCCATATGTACAAAAATATTTCTAGCAGCTCTTTTTGTGGTGACCAAGAATTGGAAAATGAGTGGATGCCCATCAATTGTGGAATGTCTGAAAAATTTATGAATGTAAAGGAATATGAATGTAAAGGAATACTATTGGGTTATAAGATATGATGAGTAGGCAGACCTCAGAAAAATCTGGAAAGACTTATATGAACTGATGCTGAGTGAAATGAGCAGAAACAAGAGGACACTGTACACAGTAACAGCCACATTGCACAATGACTAATTTTGATAGACTTAGCTCTTCTCAGCAGTAAAATGATCTAAGAAAATTCCAAGACTCATGATGGAAAATGCTATCCACATTCAGAGAAAGAACTATGGAGTCTGAATGCAGATTAAAGCATACTATTTGCTCTCTCTCTCTTTTTTGTTTTTTCTTTCTTGTGGTTTCTCCCACTCATTTTAATTCTTCTTCACAACATGACTAAGATGAAAATATGCTGAATAAGAATGTATACGTAGAGCATTTATCAGACTACATACCTTTTGGGGGAAGGGAGAGGGGAGGGAGGTGGAGAAAACGTAAAACTCAAAAGTTTGTGGAAGTGAATGTTGAAAGGTAAAATTAAATAAATTAACTTAAAGGAAAAAAAAAGAAATGATAAGCAGGCCAATTTCAGAAAAACCTGGGAAGACTTACATGAACTGATGCTAAGTGAAGTGAGCAGAACCAGGAGAACATTGTACATAGTAATAGCAGCATTGTGTAATGACCAACTTTGATAGACTTAGCTCTTATCAGCAATAAAACGATCTAAGAAATTTCCAAGAATGATGATGGAAAATGCTATCCACATACAGAGAAAGAACTATGGAGTCTGAATGCAGATTGAAGCATACTCTTTCCCTTTTATTTTTTTCCTTTCTCATGGTTTTTCCTTTTTGTTCTGATTCTTCTTTCACAACATGACTAATGTGGAAATATGTTTAATATGATTGTATGTGTATAGTCTATATCAGACTGCTTGCCATCTTAGGGAAGGGGAAGGGAGGGGGGAAGGGAAAAATTGCAACTCAAAATCTTATAAAAGTGAATATAGAATATTAAAAATAAATAGATTGTTCTCCAGGTTCAATTTACTTCACTCTACACCAATTCATTTAAGTTTCCTCAGGTTTTTCTAAAACCATCTCCTTCATTTTCATTTCTTAGAGCTTGATAGCATTCCATCACATTTTAAAACTATGGCTTGTTCACCCATTCACGAATTTATGGCACCTCCTCAGATTCCCATTCTTTGCCACCTCAAAAAGAGCTATAAAAATTTTTGCCACATCCTTAGAGTTTTTGAGGTTTCCCCTTAGGACCAATCCTTCCCTTAAACCTTGCTCCTTCTAATGTCCAGTTTCCCTGTCTTGTTCCTTTTTCCCTGTCAAAAGAAATATATTTCACTTGAAATTTTTGTGTATTTTTATCCTTCCCCCCTTCCAATGAGAGGGAAGTTCAAGTGTCAGTCCCACTCCTTGTTTGTATAGATTTCCACTTTTGTACCTCAACTATGTGAGATAATTTTCCTTAACCTTCCTTTCCATTTTCTCCTTAGTATACTCCTCTTTCCATTTTCCTTTCAAGATCATCAGGACATAAAAGAACCAGTCCCAGATCTTGTGTGTCATTAGACTCCCTCTGTTACCCCTAATGATAACAGGGTTCAGAAGAGACACATTCATCCCCTTATACTAGAAGTAAGCAGCTTATCTCTGTTTATTCCCTTTTTCATGTTTTCATGTTTCATTTTTATGTTTACCTTTTTATGTTTCTCTTCACTCTATGTCTGACCTTCACAGTTTCTACAAAGCTGTGATATTTTCATAATTGGGAGTTGCCTATTTCATTAAAGGTCCAATTCCCCCCATCCCAGCCATTTCTACTCAGTTTTGCTGGGTGACTTATTCTTGTCTGTAAGCACACATCCTTTTCTTTCTGGAATACTGGATTCCAGGTTCAGTCTTCTTTTACAGTGGTGGCTGCTATATTCTGTGTAATTTTGACTTTGTTTACTTTGTATTTGGGTTCTTTCTTTCTGGATGCTTGAAGTAATTTCTCTTTGACCTGGAACCCAAATTTTGGCCATAATGTTTTTCAAAGTTTCATTTTGAGATTTCTTTCAGGAAGTGGCCAGGGAATAATTTCTATTCTCATTTTGCTCTCTGGTTCTAAGAGATATGGGCAGTTTTCTTTTAAGATTCAAGCAGCATGGCTTTAAGGTAGTACAGTAATTTTATATTTTTCCCTTCAATCTTTTTTCCACGTAAGTTGTTTTTGCTAAGAGATAGCTTACCTTTCCTTTCATATTTTCAATCTTTTGACTTCTTATAATATTTCTTAGAATCACTGGCTTCTCTTTGGTCCATTCTAATTTTTAGGGAGGTTTGTTCCTTGGACAAGGTTTTGTCTCTTGTGCCAAGCTACTAACTCCCTTTCCAATTCTTTCTTCCATAATTCTCATTTCTTTTCCATTTTTCCCTCAAGCTCTCATTTTATTGATAAAAACGTTTTAAAACTATTTCTGAAAAAGATAATCTTTGGGGATTGGAGCCAAGATGGCAGTGTAGAAGCCAGAAAACTACCTGAGCTCCCACCATAACCACCTCAAATACCTATAAAATGTGACTTTAAACAAACTTTAGAGCTACAGAACCCAAAAGTGACAGAGAGTAACAAATCTCCCACTGAAGGCAACCCGGCAGGTCGGCAGTAAGGATCCATTGCAGCTGAGAGCAGAGCCTAACTCCGTGTGAGTCTGTGGTTTTCGCCTCAGTGGGGCCCTGACCAGCAGAGGCAGAAGGGATGTTGGGAGAATGGATCACCAGAAGCTGTGGCAGTTTCCAGAATTATCAACCCATAAATGCCAAAGGCAAAGTAAAAGGTCAGTGTGGACTTTTGGAACAGGGGGACTGAAAGTGCAGTCCAGTAAGCAGGTGAGGCATGGCAGCCATGCAGCCACCACCACGTGGCTGCTTCAGAGTTCCTGGCCTGCAGATTGTAGGGGGACCAACCAACCATGCTAAGGGCTAATAGCTCTTGCTTTAACCTGCTTGGATCTGGATTGCTGTCTTGGGTGGAAGTCCTGGGGTATGTGACTAGGTGGCAGAGCCTATGGAGGCCTCAGAGAGGGCACCCAACTAATAGCTCTGGCAGCTGCAAAAACCCCAGCAATTTGGGACAAAGTTTTCCTCTCTAGAAGCAGAGTTCTACTGTGGCAAAAAGCTCAAAAGTCAAGTAATTGAGTAAGCAAAGGAAGCAAAGCAAGCACAGCAATCTGACTTTAGATTCCTTTTTTGGGGACAAAAAGGATCAAAGCATGGAATGGGAGGAAGACAATGAAGTCAAAACTCCTGCACCAAAAGCTTCCAAGAAGAGGAGCTTAAGAAGGATTTTGAAAATCAAGTAAGAGAAGTGGAGGAAAAATTGGGAAGAGAAATGAGGATGCAAGAAAATCATGAAAAGAGAGTCAATAATCTGACTGAAGAAAATAACACTTTAAAAACTAGACTAACTCAAATGGCAAAAGAGGCCCAAAAAGCCAATGAGGAGAAGAATGCCTTAAAAAGCTGAATTTGCCAGATGGAAAAAGAATTTCAAAAGGTCACTGAAGACAATAATTCCTTCAGAATTAGACTGGAGCAAGTGGAAGCTAATGACTTTATGAGAAATCAAGATACTATTAAACAGATCCAAATAAATGAAAAAATAGAAGGCAATGTGAAATATCTCATGGGAAAAACCACTGATCTGGAAAATAGATCCAGGAGAGATAATTTAAAAATTATTGGACTACCTGAAAGCCATGATCAAAAAAAGAACCTAGAAATCATCCTTCAAGAAATTCTCAAGGAAAATTTCCCTGATGTTTTAGAACCAGAGGGCAAAACAGAGGTTGAAAGAATTCACTGATCACCTCCTGAAAAAAATCCCCAAAAGAAAACTCCTATATATTATAGCCAGGTTCCGGAATTCCCAGATTAAGGAGAGAATATTACAAGCAGCCAGGAAGAAACAATTTGAATATTGTGGAAACACAATCAGGATAACCCAGGATCTGGCAGCTTCTACACTGAGGGATTGAAGGGCTTGGAATGTGATATTCCAGAGCTCAAAGGAGCTGGGATTAAAACCAAGAATCACCTACCCAGCAAAACTGAGTATAATGTTTCAGGGGAAAATATGGTCATTCAATGAAACAGAGGACTTTCAAATATTCTTGATGAAAAAAACATAGTTGAGGTGAATAGAAAACTTGACATTCAAATACAAGAAGCAAGAGAAGCATGAGAAGATAAACAGGGAAAAGAAATCATAAGGAACTTATCAAAGTTAAACTATTTACATTACTACATGGAAAAACAATAATTGTAACTTATGAACCTTTTCTCAGTATGAAGATAGTTGAAGGGAATATAAATGTATATATATATGTATGCATACATATATGTCTATATAGGAGGGTATATGGGCATATGAATATGTATGTGAGTGTGTGTATATATGTGCACAGGTATACATAGAGGGCACAGGATCAAATGAATAGGAAGGGATGATACTTAAAAGGTGAAATTGAGAGGTGAGAGAGGAATATAATGAGAGGATATGGGGAGAGTCAGAATGGGGTAAATTATCTCATATAGAAGAGGCAAGGGAAAACTGTTACAATGGAGGGGAAGAATAGTAAGGCAAAAGGGAATAGGTGAACCTTACTCTCATTGAATTTGGCTTAAGGAAGGAATGACACACACACACACACACACACACACACACACACTAAATAGGGTATCTCTCCCTATAGGAGAGTAGGGGGGGAGAAGGGGATGAGAGGGGGCATGATGGAGGGGAGGGCAGGTTGTGGAGGAGGGTAGTTAGAAGCAAACACTTTTGGAAAAGGGACAGGATCAAAGTAGAGAATAGAACAAGAGGGGGGCAGGATAGGATGGAGGGATATATAGCCAGTCTTTCACAATATATCCACCATGGAAATGTTTTGTGTAGCTACACATGTACAACCTATATTGAATTGTTTGTCCTCCCAGTAAGGGTGGGTGACAAAGGAGGAAGGGAAAGAATCTGGAATTCAAAGTTTTAAATTCAAATGTTTAAAAAAAATATATATATATATATAATATATATATATAAATTTTTTTTTAAAGCAGTCAGGGTTAAGTAACTTGCTCAAGGTTACACAGCTAGTTATTTTTGTGTGGGTGCTGAGTATCTGAGGTGGGAACCGATCCCAGGTCTCCTGACGCTGGGGCCAGCACTCTTGGTCACTGCGCCACCTGGCCACCCCTTATTATTATTATTATTATTATTTTACATGAAATTGGGAAATACGATACACAGGCACTGGTGTATGGAGATCATTTTGCCCTACCAGAAAGTTGGAGGGGGAATGGGGAAGGATATAGGAGAGAGCAGATTGGGGGAGGGGATATACAGTGGGATTACTGCTTTGGGGTGGTAGGTAGGGGAAAGACGGGGAGAAAATTTGTAATTCAAAATCTTGTGGAAATGAATGATATAAAATAAAAATAAACATAAAATTTAATTTAAAAAAAGAACAAAAATATAACCCACAAAAAAAGAAAAAAAAGGTAATCTTTCTTCCTCTTATTCAGGAATTTTAGGTGAACTTGTTTGTGTCCAAGCTGTGTTTTCCTTTAAGGTTTTGTTTCTAAATGTTTTGAAGTCATTCATTTCCTGGTTTGTGTCTTGAGCATTCTTTTCACCATAATAGCTCTTTATAATGGAATTCTTTTGGATTTGTTCCTTCTTCCAGTCACTTTACTAACTTCAGACTTGATATTAGGACTGGGTTTTCTGCACTTTTTTTTTTCAAATGCTTTATTAACTTCTGATTTACATCATTCATTTCCCCCAGATTTTGAGTTACAAATTTTCTCCCCATTTTCCCCTACCCACTGCCCCAAAATAGCAGTCCCACAGGATATCTCCTCCTCCAATCTGCTCTCTCCCATATCTTTTCCCATACTCCCTTCGAATTTTCCAGTAGGGCATGGTGGATCTCTATGCCCCAGTGCCTGTATAACTTATTTCCCTATTACATGTAAAATAGTATTAATAATAGTATATATATATATATATATATATATATATATATAGTATACATAGCAGTAATAATCTTGACTAGTGGAGGAAATATCCACAGGAATGAAATAATGAAACCTTCAAGTATTGAAGCACAAGTTTAAAACAGGGATAATTCAGCAATCTATGCTATAGGATTATTGTGAGGAAAATACTCTGTAAACTTTAAAGCACTACCTAAATATGAATTGTTATTATGGATATGTTACAGTTTCTTCTCTGTATATATATGCCATTTCCTTGCATTGTGATTTTTTTGTGTCTCTTTAACATGAATTGATAGAACTACAGAATTTTTAGAATTATGATCCTTCCCTTTTTTGCAGATATGCAAGTTTTTGCAAAACTTCCTCATTTTGTAGATCATGAAACTGAGGTCCACATAGGAGTAAATCCATGGGATTATAAAATAATAAATTTAGAGCTAGAGAGAGACCTTAGAGGACATTTAGTGCCAGCCTCCTCATTTATTGAATGAGAAAACTGAGACAGAGAAGATAAAATGATTTGTGCATGTTCAGACAGGTAGTACCAGAGCTGGGATTTGTCCCAAGTGGACTCCAAATCCAGAACTCTTTTCACTGTACTACACTTGTCACCATGATAATGATAGAAATGACAAGCTTGAGTATTAGATTAGTCCAATAAGATGGGGATAAATGTAAAGTCTTATACTTAAAAATCATCTTCCTGGGGCGGCTAGGTGGCGCAGTGAATAGAGCACCAACTCTGGAGTCAGGAAGACCTGAGTTCAAATACAGCCTCAGACACTTAACACAAAACTAACAGTGTGACCTTGGGCAAGTTGCTTAACCCCAATTGCCCTCCAAAAAGCAAACAAAAAAAAAAGGTAAAAAAAATTATCTTCCTAAGTACAAGCTAAATGAAAGATGGTTAGACAATAATTCATTTGACAAAGCTCTGGGAGTAGTTTTGTATTGTATGTGCTCAGATGAGTCAGGAGCTTCCAAGAATAAGAATGTGATGCAGAGCTAGGTGGCACAGTGAATAGAGAGTTGGGCCTGGAGTCACAAAGAACTGAGTTCAATTCCAGTCTCACATACTTCTTAGCTGTGTGACCCTGAGCAAGTCACTTCATGGCTGTCCTCAGTTTCCCCATCTGTAAAATGGAGATGATAACAGCACTTAGTTCCTAGACTTGTGAGGATCAAGTGAGCTCATATTTGTAAAGTGCTCAGCAAAGATTCTGAACCTGTTGTACAGTCATGTCCAACTCTTTGTGATGTCATTTGGGGTTTTCTTAGCAAACATCCTGGAGTGATTTGCCATTTTCTTCTCCAGTGGATTAGGGCAAACAAGGTTAAGCAACTTGCCAAAGGTAACACAGCTAGTGCATACCTGAAGCAGGATTTGAATTTGTCTTCCTTAATCCAGGCCCAGCACTCTATTCACGCAACAGCCTAGCTGCCTCCACACATCCAGGCCCTTGCAGTTTGGGAAAGACACTACTAATAAGCTGCAAAGTGTCTAGAGGTGAGCAATCAGGATCGTTAAAGGCCTTGTCTCCTTGTCCGAAAAGGACTGGTTGAAGAAACTGTGGATGTGGGGCCTGAGGAGCACAATAGTCAGGTAATACATGATAGCTCCCTTCAAGTATGTGTAAGGCTGTCCAGTGGAAGAAGCGATAGATTTGTTATGTTTGAAGCCTAGAGGAAAGAACAGAGAATACTGGGTGGCAATTGCAAAGAGACTAATTCAGTATTGGTGTCAGGAAAAAAAAAACAAAACCACACACAACTTCCTAACAATAAGTTATCCAAAAATGAAATTGGCTGCCTTAGGAAGGCATGGTTTCCCCCATTGTTGAAGGTCTTCAAGCAGAAATTTGTGGGGTTATGTCATAGGAGGTAGGGTCTTTAAGAATAGTAGGCCAGGTAGCTCCCACTTGAACTCTAAAATTCCATGACTGTGATTTTTTTTTTTGCTTTTTGGAGGGCAGTTGGGTTTAAGTGACTTGCCCAAGGTCACATGGCTAGTGTTTTTTGTGCCTAAGTGTTTGAGGGCAGATTTGAAACTCAGGTCCTTCTGACTCCAGGGCTGGTGCTCTATTCACTGCGCCACCTACCTGTCCCCCATGCCTGTGATTTCTATTGAAAACATTAATTGTTGCAAAGCCCTCTACATACAGACACTTACTAGCTGTGTGATCCTGGACAAGTCACTTCACCCTGTTTGCCTCAGTTCCTCATCTGTAAAGTGAACTGGAGAAGGAAATGGCAAACCAGTTCAGTATCTTTGCCAAGAAAACCCCAAATGAGGTCACAAAGAGTTGGACATGGCTGAAATGACTGAAAAACAACTACATAGACTACTGGTAGGTGCTTTTATTGTCCCGGTTTTGTTGTTTGTTTAGTGGTTTTCAGTTTATGACCCAATTTGGGGTTTTCTTGGCAAAGATACTTAAGTGATTTGTGATTTCCTTCTCCAGCTCATTTGACAGATAAGGAAACTTCGACAAACGGGGTTAAGTGATCTGCCCAAGGTCTCATGGCTAGTGAGTGTCTGAGGCCGCATGTGAATTCAGGTCTTCCCGATTCCCGGATGTCCCTCTATATACCGCGCCGTCTAACTAGTGGCTGTATCCCCATTTTTATAGATAGGGAAAACTAGGCTCGGAGAGGAGAAGAGATTATATGCTGGGGCTGAATTATTGTGGGTGGAACGGAGGGCCCACCGTGGCCTCGGGCTGTGCACGTGCGTGCTCCCGCTAAGACGACGCCGCCGACGCCGTGTCAGCGTGCTAGTGGTTATGACGGTCACAGGGCGTAGCCCAGCGCGGGGGGCGGGGGCGTTCCTAGGGCGGCCCCCCTGCCCTTTTCCTCTAACACTCACAGTAGGGGGGAGGAGGAGGTGGGGGGTAGAGGTAGGGGCCCCCGGGCTGCCTGGTCACGTGCCGGGAAGTCACGTGCGCCCTGGGGGCGGTGCCATAGCCCACGCGGCGGGCGGAGCCTGTAGGGAGTGTACCGGAGGCGGGGATGGCGGCGGCATCGGCTCCGGGGCGGGAGCGGGGCCCTGGGGCGGAGCCGCGGGAGCCCGGGGAGCCTGGGGGGCCGGGCCGGCGAGCCCTGTACTTCTGCGGGAGCATCCGAGGCGGGAGGCAGGACCGGGCCCTCTACGGGCGTATCGTGTCGAGACTGCGGCGCTTTGGGGCGGTGCTCACCGAGCACGTGGCGGCCGCCGAGCTGGGCGCGCGCGGTGAGAGGCCAGAGATGACCGCGGGAGGAGCCTGAACTCGCCCCAGTGCGGCAGGGCGGGGGGAGGGGAGGAGAGAGGAACGCTTCCCTCCCTTCCCCCCCCCCCCGCGGATTCGGGGCGGTGCGTGGTAGGGGGCGGGGTCTTGTCTGGAAAAGTTGGGGGGAGTCCACCCCCTACCAACTTTGAGACTCCTAGTTTAGGGGAGGGACCTTGAGCTTGTTGAAGTAGGTCTTGGGCTGGACCCAAGTGTGGGTTAACCTGAGACCTCTGCCTCGGGCTGTGTCTGGGCTGTGGTCAGTTAGAGGCAGCTGGGTGGAGCACCAGGCCTGGAGTCCAAAGATCTGAGTTCAAAAGTGACTTCTGAGACGTCCTAGCTGGGTGTCTCTGGGCCAGTCACTTTCCTCATATGCAAAATTGAGATGATCAAATGAAATAATATTTGTAAAGCACTTAACACAATGCCTGCCCTATAGTAAGTGCTACATAAATATTAGCTATGGTTCTTATCATTATTCTTAAAACCCTTATAGTGCCTGATATGTAGTACTTCATATTTATTTATATAGTGTAGTTAGCTATCATTAATAAATGGGAACTGGATGGAGTGAGATTACCCATGGCCTTCATTACCAAATCCCTCTGCTTGGTAAAGTACTTATTGTAAAGTAAGGAAATTTTTTCTCCCACATACTGATTTGAAATCTGCTTTCTACAATCAGTCAATAGACATTAAATGCCTACTGTGTGTCAGTGCTAATTACTGGGGATACAAAGTAAGCCAAAAGACAGCCATTGCTCTGGAGGAGCTTACAGTCTAGTGGCCATCAGACCAATGACCCTGTCACAAAAGGTGTGAAGTTAATATGGTATAATTTGTTCTCACTGAACCCATGATGGCTCTTGGTAATCACCACCTGCCTTTCCAGAGCCTCACAGACTCACTCTTTAAAAATCCATTCTTTAATTTTGTTGGCCATGACATCAAATTGTTAGTTGTTTTTGTGATGTATGTTTCCCTTTATTGAAAATGTAGACATTTGCTTGTTTCCAGTCATTAAGCTCTTCTCTTCAATGTTAGTTCTTAAAGACTGCTCACACTGCCTCAGCAATTGCATCTATAAATTCTTAAAACACACTGGAATATAATTGCCTCTCTATTCCTTCAATTACTTTCAGGTTCAATTATCTTATAATGATGTTTATCAGAACAGACTTTTTTTTTTCACAGTTCAGTGACTGTTCTTGCCAGAATAGTCAGAAACAAGGTAGGAAGGTGTAATTCTATAATAAAATCTAAGCATAACAGTTTTGAAAAGAACTTCAGAAGTCATGTAGTCACACTCATAACTGTATGTTTACAATACCTCCAATGAATAGTCATTTAACCTTGCTTGAAGGCTTTCAGTGACTGTTGAAAAAGGTAGCCTATGCTGCTCATTGCTCTAATTGTTGGGAAGTTTTTTCCTTATCTTGAAATCTACTTTTCCTCAACATCCATCCATCCATCGCTCTTTGTTCCACATTTTGGACACCAAAAAGAAAAAGATTAATCCATCTTCTATATGATAGCTTTTCAATTTTAGTTATTATGTTCTCCCTAAGCTTTCCCTTTTCCAGGTTTAAATATATTTAGTTCCTTCAACATAGCCCTGAATCATATGATTTTGAGCTCCTTTACCATCTGTCTGTCTAACCCAACGTATTAGAGAGCTCCCTATATAGACACATTGATTTCTTTTGATAATTGCTCTCTCATTGGGATTATTATATTAGATATCAATCCAATAGCCTTTTTTCTATCCTTACTCTTCAGCATCTTTCTGTAGTACTTTATATGGTCGATCAGACTCCTCTTCTGGACACCCTTTGTTTCTGGGGCCCCATATTGGTTTTCTTTCTACTTCTATTTAGTCGTTATAGTTCTTCCTGCTAATTCTTCTCTCCCACCCTTTAAATGCAGGTATCCTTCAAGGCTTTGTCCTTAATCCTCTTTACACCAGCCTTTGGAAATCTTTTTCATTGCCATGACTTTAATCAGTTATCTCCAGCCCTCCTTAACCTCCCATAACCTGCCGCCCCACATTTCCAACTTCCTGAAATACATTTCTCCCGTCTGTTCTGCCAGGATCACACACTCTAAAGCAGTCAGAGCCCTCTTTTAATTCTTAAACTCCTCCTTGCCTTCCACATTGTCAACTGACAAATCTAGTTGATTTTTCCTTCCAAATGTCCATGATATTATACCTTCCTTTCCATTAATGCAGCCACCACCCTGAGACCATCATTTCTGTCTTATTAAACTACTGGAATAGATTCCTTTGTAGTCCTTCTTGCATCCTGTTTCTTCTCCTTCGATCCATCCCAGTTTAATCTTCTTAAGATACTACTTTGATCATGCCTATTTCCCTGCTCAAAAATTTCCTTTACTGCCAACAGAATAAAATTCAAACTCCCTAGCCTTATATTCAAGGCTTCCCACAGTGTACTGTAGCTTTATCTCTCATTCTCCATTAAAAAGAATTCACTTTTAGCAAGACTTACTTTGGCCCACCCCTCTGCCTCTGTGTCTCACATTCTCACCTCAGCTTTCTTGCTTGTATGTCCTCAGACTAGGAATGCTCTTCCCTACTCTATATATCCATTTCTTAACCATCTTTCAAAGTCCAATTAAAGTCTCACTCTTAACTTATTGTGCTTTCTCTGACAAGGACAGGAACTCAGTCCCATACATCTAGCACATAGTGGATTCTTACTAAACATTTTTCATAGAATCTTCAATTTGAAAAGAACCTTATATGTCACACAACCCAACTTCTCACTCTTATCTAACCCTGCTGATAGTGAGTGACTGTGGGGTGAAGAAGACTAAGTGCGTGAGCTGATGCTGAGTGAGGCGAGCAGAACCAGAAGAACACTGTACACAGTAGCAGCAGCGTTGTGCCGTGACCAGCTTTGGCTCTTCTCAGTAATACAGCGATCTAAGACAATTCCAAAAGACTCGTAATGGAAAATATGATCCACATCCAGAAAAAGAACTGTGGAGTCTGAATCATTCTATTTTCTTTGTTTGTTCTTTCTCTTGGTTTTTTCCTTTTGTTCTGATTGTTTCACAACATGACTAATGTAGAAATATGTTTAATATGATTGTACATGTATAACTTTAAAAAAAAAAGAAGACTGGGTAGGATTGTGGATAATGAGTGGTGAGGACCCAAGGACAGGGTGGGAGTGGGTTTCCATCCTTGCTCACCTGACTCCTTTTCTACCCAATCTCTGCAGGGGAAGAGGCAGCAGGGGGTGACAGACTCATTCATGAGCGAGACCTGGCTTGGTTGCAGCAGGCAGATGGTGAGTTGCCCCTTTTCCCCTTAGGATTCCCAGTTCTTGGAAGCACAAGGTAGAGATTTCTTGGATTTTTCCACTCTCATTCCAGTCCCTCCAGGGTTAACTGTGTGCCCTCTGCACACCTTTCCACAAGAATAATAGTCCCATTGATGTTTAGGATTGTATACAATCACTTTTCTTTTTAAAAAAAGTGATTGTATACAATCCTAAACATCAATGCAACCAACTGAACTCTGCAACTATTTTTGATCCCATATGCACACATACCTCATCTCTTTCACATAATTGAAACATTTACCTTTGCTTTCCCTTGAGGTTTATCCAGTTCCTTGGGTCACAGAAGTAATCTTTAAGTGCATCTAATTTTATTACTTGCAACTTGAACGGAATGACTAAAACAGAGATTTTGGAACCACTATATGAAGAAAAATATAACTACAGTAATAATACTATGAATTTAATATATACCCAAACTTAACTACCAAATAATAAAACCATTAACTGTTAAATTTATCACAATAGCCAGTGACATTTCTGATAAGTATTGAATCATTCCAAACAACCATGGGTATTCAACAAAGCTAGTCTGTAGTGTTCAGTTAAAAGTTCCAGGGTCAACATAAGGATAAGCAAGGAATTCCCCCAGTTTGTTGCCTTCGGAATCATAATGGAGCATTCGGAAACAAACATCACAGAAGAAACAGGGGTCCTCTGGTGCAAAGCAGTCTTTGTTGGTTACCCATCTGTAGTTTAAAGAAAAATATATTAACGTTGTTTCATATCTTTCACTGACTTGTAAAAAAAAAAAAGTGCCCTACCACATCTTACCAAAATGTTTTGTTTTTCTACTGCTCTCATGAGGCACCTATGTAGCATGGTGGACATAGAGAACTGAACTTGGAGTCAGTAAGATCTGAGTTCAAATTTTGCTTTCCTCACCTATAACTACGCAAAACAGGGAACCATCCTTCCAGGATTTTTGTGAGGATCAAAAGTAAAGCTTTTGCACGGCTTTTAAAACTACTGTTACTATGGTCTATAAATGTTTGATTAGTGGCATTAGGGAAATTTCAACCTATACATATTTAATTGCAAACTTAGGGCAAATATCTCATCAAACTTACTATAAAAGTTGAAAATAGCTCAATTAAAATTTTTGCATGAATCCTTTTTTACATGTCACCTTTATTCACTATGAGGTAATTTTGTGTGTGAATACTGTATCACATCATGCATAGTTTATTACCAAGTTTCCCCGATAATAAGACACTGTCTTATTATTTTTTGGACAGAAAAACACCAGAGGGCTTATTTTCAGGGGAGGGCTTATTTTAATGAACATTGACAGCAATTTTAATAAACAGGTAAATGTGAACAACAAAAAAAAAAGAATAATAGTCCCACCTTAGGTTTAATTGTACACATGCTTTGTCATTTCTTATGCAATCTGTAGCCCTCTCTGCTTCCACACAAATGGTAGAGAGACTTCAAGCCAGCTCATCATCTGCTTGTCTCCCTGTAGTGGTGGTAGCTGAAGTGACCCAGCCTTCCTTGGGTGTTGGCTATGAGCTGGGCCGAGCTGTGGCCCTCAACAAGAGAATTCTCTGCCTGTTTCGTCCTCAGTCTGGCCGAGGTAAGTACCTCTGTGCCCTACCATCCACTCCTACCTTTCTGAGAGAACAGGAACATAAGGAGAGGCCCAAGCAGTTTGGGTCATTTTATTCATCACAGCCCGAAAGCCATATACGTAGAATTTACTGTTGGGAAGGGAGCTAGGAGGTGTTATACTTGAAGAAGAATACTGTCTAAAAGATCCACCACAAGTAATCTCCCAGGCCTGCTTGAAGACCTTCCCTAAAGAGTGATCTGCTACCTCCCTGGTACAGTCCTGACATTTGGGAGCACTCCCAACTCTGAGACCAGCTCTGCCTCTTCTTGGTTTCCAGCTGTTATTCCTGGTCTACATGGCATCCCTTGAGATAGTGGAAGGCAGCTCTGCTGCCACAGACTTACGGTGACTCTGGTAGCCTTCCCCAAAAGGGGATCTAGGCATGGTGTGAGTGTTGACATTTGGCACCGCTATGCCTCCCCTCTGCTCTTCCCCTAGTTCTCTCAGCCATGATCCGTGGTGCAGCTGATGGGACACAATTCCAGGTGTGGGACTATGAGGAGAATGAAGTGGAGACCCTACTGGACCGGTACTTTGAGACTGATCCTCCTGAGCCTGGAGCTGCCTCCCCCTCTCCAACTCTGACTTCTTGATCTAACCTCGATATCTAAATTTCTACTCCAAAACCTGCTTGATTCCACTTCTTCCATATGCCATTCTTGTCCCCTATCCCCAATCCTGAATTAAAAGCTGTGTTCAAGTTGTATCTTTGTGTCATTTCTTGGAGGTGGGGAAGGTAGGAAAGAGATGGGAGTTCACAGAAACCTGCTCACAGAAACAAAGATAGAGTTTGTTTTCTTAAGGGTGTTTAAGCCTTCCAGGCACACCACCATCACCACCCCGATTGGTGTTTTAATATAGAGTTTACTATATTGAGCCAGCTTCTACTAAAGTCTTCCCTCCTACCCCACCATTGTGACAGGAGTGACCCTGTGTTCACAAAAGATGAACTCTAGTAGGCTGGCACACATGGAAAGATTTTGACTGTGTACTTGGCAAGGTTCTCCTATCTTTGATCTGAAGATCTTGGTCCATAAAATTCCCTTCCCAGTACATGGATGCCTACAGATAGATCAGTTATTATATCTGGTTGAATACTTCCCATGACTGAGAAACTCATTCAGACAGGCCATTCCACTGTTGGACAACTAGGTGGCCGAATGGGTTGAAATCATTCCTCAGATACCATCTACCTGTAGGACCCTGGGCAAGAACTCTCCCTCAGTTTCCTTGTCTGTAGAATGGAGACAACAACCATTCATCTTAAAAGGTTGTGAAGATAAATGAAATCAAATATGTAAAACCTTAAAGCATTATATCACAATAGCAATTAATATTGTAACTGACAGAGTACCTTATGATTTAATACAGAGCTTTACCAACATCTGGGGTTTTTTTATTCATTTATTTTTAGTTTTCAACTTCCATAAGTTGAAATTCACTTCCATTAGTTTTAAGTTTTCTCCCCCTCCCTCCCCAAGACAGTATGTAATCTGATACAGGCTCTACACATACATTCCTATTAAAAACATTTTTACATTAGTCATGTTGCATAGAAGAATTATAACTAATGGGAGAAACCATGAGAAAGCAAAACAAAACAAAAAATAAAATTGTCTGTTTCACTCTGCATTCCAATTCTGTCTCTGGATGTGAATGGCATTTTCCATCATGAGTCCTTTGGAATTGTTTTAGGTTCTTCCATTGGTGAAGGGCTAAGTCAATCAAAATCAGTCATTGCACACTGTGGCTGTTACTATGTACAGCGTTCTCCTGGTTCTGCTCACTTCAGCATCAGTTCAAAAAAGTCCAGGTTTTTCTGAAGTCCACCTATTCATCATTTCTTACGGCACAATGGTATTCCATTACATTCATGTACCACAGCTTGTTCAGCCATTCCCTGATTAATGGGCATCCCCTCAATTTCCAGTTCTTGACCACCACAAAAAGCTGCTATAAATATTTTTGTACATTTTTCCCATTTTTTATTATCTCTGGGATACAGCCCTAGAAGTGGTATTGCTGGGTCAAAGGGTATGCACTTTTTTTTTTTAAAGCAATTGGGGTTAAGTGACTTGCTCAAGGTTACATGGCCAGTTATTTCTGGGTGTGGTGGTATCTGAGCCCAGATTCGATCCCAGGTCATCCCGACTGGGGCGGGTGCTCTTACTCACTGAGCCACCTGGCGACCCCTAAGCAATTGGGGTTAAGTAACTTGCTCAAGGTTACACAGCCAGGTGTTTCTGGGTGGGTGCTAAGTATCTGAGCCGGATTTGATCCCAGGTCATTCCAACTCTGGGGCTGGTGCTCTTACTGTGCTACCTGGCCACTCCGGTATGCACATCTTTATAGCCCTTTGGGTATAGTTCCAAATTGCTCTCCAGAATGGTTGGATCAGCTTATAGCTCCACCAACAATGAATTAATGTTCCAACTTTCCCACATCTTCTCCAACATTTATCATTTTCCTGTTTTGTCATGTTAGCCAATGTGAAGGTATGTTGTGGTACCTCAGAGTTGTTTTGATTTGCATCTCTCCAATAGTGATTTAGAGTATTTTTTCATATGACTATAGATAACTATAATTTCTTCCTCTAAAAACTGCCTGTTCTTTTATCAATTGGGGAATGACTTGTAAATTTGACTCAGTTCTCTATATATTTTAGAAATGAAGCTTTTATCAGAGACACTAGTTGTAAAAATTTCCAGTTTTCTGCTTCCCTCCTAATCTTGGTTGCATTGGCTTTGTTGGTGCAAAAACTTTTCAATTTAATGTAATCAAAATGATCCATTTTGCATTTCATAATGTTTTCTATCTTTGGTCATAAATTCCTCCATTCTCCATAAATCTGACAGATAAACTATTCGTTGCTCCCCTAATTTGTTTATAATATCAACTTTTCTATCTACCAATATCTTTTATTAAGATGAAATAATGTCGCTGTAATTTGCACTTACTGGTCCTAATTCTGCCTTCTGAAGACATGTAAGTCTAATCCCTTCCGTCCTAAACCTAAACATCCCTAGTTACTTCAACTGATCTTTGAATGACTCAGTCTCTAATCATCTCACTATTCTGGTCAACTTCATTTGGATATCCTACCAGATGTCAACATCCCTTCTAGTATGAACCTCCAGAAATAACATTATGGTCTACAATAACCATTTGCCAATAGATAAGTCAAAGGATATGATCAAAGAGTTCTTTAAAAGAATAGAAAAATAATGGGGCGGCTAGGTGGACCAGTGAATAGAGGCCCTGGAGTCAGGAGAACCCGAGTTCAAATCCAGCCTCAGACACTTAACACTTACTAGCCATGTGACATTGGGCAAGTCATTTAACCCCAATTGCCCTGCCCTCCCCTTTCCAAAAAGCCAAAAATAAAATAAAATAAAAATAGAAAAATGTTAACCACCACATGAAGGAATGCTAAAAATCACCAATAATGAGAGAAATTCTGATTAAAAACCCTGAGGTTTCACCTCACATCCTGCAAATTGACAAATATGACAAAAGATTGGAATAGTCAGAGGGTTGTGGGAAGACAGGTACATTGGTGAAACTCTCAATTGGTAAAAACCATTTTAGAAAGCAATTTGAAATTGTGCAAATAAAGTGACTAAAATACTCCTCTCCTTTGACCCAGAGACTCCATTACTGGCTTTATATCCCAAGAAACAGTAAGAATAAAGTCTTCAGATGCACCAAAATGTTTATAGAAGCACTTTTTTTTTTAAATAGCAAAGAATTGAAAACAAAGTAGATGCCCAATGATTGGAAATGGCTGGACAAACAGTGGTATGTGAACATAATGGAGTATTGCTGCGCTGTAAGAAATAATGCCCAGGGGGCGGCCAGGTAGCACAGTGAGTCAGAGCACCAGCTCCAGTGTCAGGATAACCTGGAGGTCGAATCCTGGGCTCAGACACTTAGCACCCACCCAGAAACACCTGGCCGTGTAACCTTGAGCAAGTTACTTAACCCCGATTGCTTAAAAAAAAAAAAAAGAAAGAATGTCCAGGATGAATACAGAGAAATAGGGAAAGATCTATATGAACTGATGCAGAGTGAAGTAAGCAGAGCCAAAAACAACCCCCCAATATACTAAGCACAGTAGCTAAAACAATGTAAATGGAAAGAATAACTACACATGAAAATTAAAAATGAAAATTGTATAATTATAAAGAACAAGCATGGCTTGAAAGAAGATATATGTTAGGATGTTCCAAACCAGCCCCTTTGCAGAAGTGGAAAGTCCACAGGTATATATTACACATGTTTTTGGATTTATTCAATAATGTATTGATTGATTGTGCTGAGTTTTTTCTCTGTTTCTTCTTTTTTTGTCTTTAAGAATATTATTTATTACATTGAGTGGCTCTCTGAGAAGGAGACAGGGAGAGATGCTGGGGGAAGTTAATGATGTTAAAAAACAAAAGATCAATAAAAACATTTTTAGAACATCATAACTAAGAAAGTGATTAAAATATCCATATTTTTCTACCCAGAAATCCCAGTGCTAGGCTTATAAATCCTCAAAAGGCCAATGATAAAAAGACACTATAAATACCAAAATGTTTCTTTTTTTTAGGTTTTTTTTTTTGTTTTAGTTTACAACATTCATTTCCACAAGATTTTGAGTTACAAATTTTCTCCCCGTTTTTCCCCTACCCACCACCCCAAAACAGAAACCGCACTGAATACCCCCTCCCCCAATATGCTCTCTCCTATATCCTTCCCCATTCCCCCTTCTACTTTCCAGTAGGGCAAGATGGGTCTCCATACCCCAGTGCCTGTATATCTTATTTCCCAATTGCATGTCAAAAAAAAAAATACTTTTTTAAAAAAATTTGAATTTAAAACTTTGAATTTCAGATTCTTTCTCTTCTTCCCTCATTGCCCACCCTCACTGGGAAGATAAGTAATTCAATATAGGTTGTACATGTATAGCTAAGTAAAACATGTCCATAGTGGATATATTGCGAAAGACTTACTATATTTCCCTCCATCCCCCCCCCACTTGTTCTATTCTCTACTTTGACCCTGTCCCTTTTCAAAAATGTGTGCTTCTAACTACCCTCCCCCCAATCTGCCCTGCCATCTATCATCCCCCCTCTTATCCCTTTTCCCCCTACTTTCCTGTAGGGTAAGATAACCAACTTAGTGGGTATGTCATTCCCTCCCTAAGCCAAATTCAATGAGATTAAGGTTCACCCATTCCCTTTTGCTTTCCCATTCTTCCCCTCCATTGTAACAGTTTCCCCTTGCCTCTTTTATATAATTTACCCTATTCTGTCTCTACCTATCTCCTCTCATTATATTCCTCTCTCACCTCTTAATTTTGTTTTTTGAATATCATCCCTTCCTATTCAATTGATCCTGTGCCCTCTATGTATATCTGTACACATATATACACACACTCATATATGTATTCATACATATATATGCTCCTATGTATACATATATGTACATTTATATTCCCTTCAACTATCCTCATACTGAGAACAGTTTCATAAGTTACAATTATTGTTTTTCCATTTAGGAATATAAATAGTTCAGCTTTGATAAGTTCTTTATGACTTCTTTTCCCTGTTTGCCTTCTCATGCTTCTCTTGCTTCTTGTATTTGAATGTCAAGTTTTCTATTCAACTCAACTGTTTTTTTTTTCATCAGAATACTTGAAAGTCCTCTATTTCAATGAATGATGATATTTTCCCCTGAAATATTATACTCAGTTTTGCTGGTTGTGATTCTTGGTTTTAATCCTAGCTCCTTTGACTTCCAGAATGTCATATTCCCAGACCTCCAATCCCTTAATGTAGAAGCTGATAGATCTTGTTTTATCTTGATTGTTTTCCCACAATATTCAAATTGTTTCTTCTTGGCTGCTTATAATTTTCTCCTTGATCTGGGAACTCTGGAACCTGGCTATAATATTCCTAGGAGTTTTCTTTTGGGGATCTTTTTAAAGAGGTGATCAGTGAATTCTTTCAACCTCTGTTTTGCCCTCTGCTTCTAAAACATCAGGGCAGTTTTCCTTGAGAACTTCTTGAAGGATGATTTCTAGGTTCTTTTTTTGGTCATGGCTTTCAGGAAGTCTAATAATTTTTAAATTCTCTCTCCTGGATCTATTTTCCAGGTCAGTGATAGCTGAATAAATTGTCATCTATAAATATAATAGAATATTAATGCATAGGAAATATTGATATAAAGGATACAGAGAGGTATTGGAAGTCTTATCCAAAATGATAAGTGAAATAAACAGAATTAGGAAAACAATATTCATAAATTTTACAATGTATACTAAAAGAAAAAAAGTACACAAAAATGAATATTAGTAATTACAATATTACTAAGCTTGGTCCTGAAAAAGAAACAAGAAAACATACCTCTTTCCCTTCTTTGTCTCTGTGGCAAACTATATTGTTGTTCAGTCATGTACAACTCTTTGTGACCCCATTTGGGGTTTTCTTGGCAAAGATACAGGAGTGTTTTGCCATTTCCTTCTTTAGCTCATTTTTAACAGATGGGGAAATGGAGGCAAACAGGGTTAAGTGACTTGCTCAAGGTCACACAGCTAGTTAAATGTCTGAGGCTGGATTTAAACTCAGGAAGATGAAGCTTCCTGATTCCAGGTCCAGAGCTCTATCCATTGCAACACAGTGCTGCTGTGGGAAACTATGGGTATATAACATTTCAGATACCATTATACCATTATTTTTCTGAGTTGCTTTATTTCCCCTTCTCTTTTTAAGTTTTTGTTTTGTTTTGTTTTGTTCTGTTTGTTTGTTTGTACAGAGAATGAATAAGAAAGAGCTTTATCTCCCTCTGCTCTCATCTAGGGGCCATATGTTATACTATTCAATGTACGGTTGGTTTGTTACTTCATGGCCTATAACTTCTCCAGTTTCTTGAGATAGGGAAAGGGACCCATATTTATAGCCTTGTAAGACTTCTTTCCCCTGAGGTTGTCGCAGGGGGTGGGGGGGGGGGGGGACGGGGAGGGAGGATTGTCTGTCCATTCTGGTTGATTTGGTTAATATGACCATATACTGATAGCCCTTCTGGTAGGGGAGGGAGGAAGGATACATTTGGAAATGAAAGTAATGGGAAAAGAAAAACTAGCAATAATACTTAAAATACAAAATAAATTCCAGTGTCTTTCCATTGCTTTTAGGATCAAATTCAAACTCTTGTTTGTGCAGTATAAGTCTTTTCTGTGATTATTTGACTTTATTAAGAACTTCAGCTAAACAAACTGGCCTTGTTATCTATCACACATCCCACAAATGTCCTGTCTCCAGGCTTTTGCACAGGCTGCTTTTCCACTACACAGAACACATCCCCCACCTCATGTCTATCCCTTAGAATCCCTAGACTCCTTTAAAGCTTAGTTCAAGTGCTATCTCCTACATGAGGTATTTCCTGATCCTCTCAGTTGCTAGTGCCTATAGAGTCAGTAAGACACCTTCCTGAATTCAAATCCAACCTCAGACACTATCTGTGTGACCCTGGGCAAGTCACTTAACCCTATTTGCCTTGGTTTCCTCATCTATAAAATGAGCCAGAGAAGGAAATGGCAAACCACTCTAGTATCTTTGACAAGAAAACCCTAAATGGGGTCACAAAGAGTTGAACACAACTGAAAAATGACTGAACAGCAACAACAAATCATGGGCATTTAAAAAATCTACTTCTATAGGAACATATTGCTTCTCTTGATAGAACCTACACTTCTTTTTTGTTTTTGTCTTTATATATTCCCAATTCCTGGCCTATAGTTATCAGTTTATATATATAAATATAGTTAGCAGTTAGCTTGTTGATTGACTGACTCATTTGATGCTTGTCAATTGATCACTTGAGACTTAAGAGATTAAGTCATGAGGCATGTCTTTTATTGACAGTGTCCTCCGTCTGGCACTTACTAGCTGTGTGACTCTGGGCAGGTCACTTAGCCTCTCTGTTTGCCTTAATTTCCTTATCTGTAAAATGGGGGGAAATGCTTGCACCTACCTGCCAGGGTTGTTATGAGGATCAAATGACATACTATTGTTATGTAAATGTTAGCTATCATTATTGTTGTTGTTGTTATCTATGTATATTGCTATGTACCAGTGTTTTATATAGTAATTCATCAGGTGTCGAAACTTAGACATACAGGGTTGTTTTGGTTTATTTTTTTTTTTGTAAATAGTGCTTTTATTTAAAAAAAATTAATTGCAGTTCCAAATTCTTTCCCTCCCAACACCCATCATTATACATATGATCATGAAAAAAATATTTCTGCATTATTAAGCACACAGTCTTGCAAAAGTTATCTTAACGCATATTGTTCCATTTAAAAAGGGAACACATCTGCAAAACCACATGTTTAATTTACAGCCTGAACAAAATTTTTTTCCCTGCTCTGTGATACTAAAACATTCAAGATGGAAATCCCAGATGAGCCCCCACATGTGACATCTTTGTTGTTTGATGCTGTCTCCCTTAGGTATATACAAAGACAGCTGTCTTATTATTATTCAGCAAGGGAGTATAACTCCCTCAGTGTAATATCAGAAGTAGCCATTAGGTGATGCTCTTCTTGAATTACTGCTGACCAATGAATTGAATTACCAATGACCTTTTTCAGTCATGCTAAGGAACATTCAAGAAGAAACAGGCACTTTCTAATATGTTGCAGTATTGCTTCTCACCACTAGAGGACATTACAGTTTGCAATTGCCTAGGGTGCTCCTCCCAACACAAAGGTCTCCCTGCTTCAGCACTTGACTTGGAAGAGGGTTTTATGTTAAGTCCTTGACGACAAGGTTCAATTTCGTCTAAGAGCATGCATAGAATATTCATCAAAATATTAAATATATTATTATTAAATAAATTATATTATTAAGTATTAAAATAGGAAATATACTATCTGTATCTGAGTCCCTACTCGGAAGGGTGCCTTCCATTTTCTCAGGTCACTTCTCCCTACATTCATAGATTCAGACACCTAATGTATTCCCATAGTTTTTAATGCTGGAATTAACTGCAAAGAAACATATGGCCCCTTTTCATTATACTGTCTCCCTCCCAGGACCTTCTGTGCCGATGGGAAATGTCCCAATCCATGCACACCTGCAGTCATCATTTATTGCCAGTCAAACAGGCACTCATTAAGCATCTTCTATGTCTCCGATACTATGATAGGCACTGGGGAAATAAAGAAAAGCAGAAGACAGTCCCTGCCCTCCAGGAGCTCACAGTCTAACGCAGGACACAGCAAGGAAACAGCTGTGTACAAACAAGCCGTAGAGAAGATATAGAGGGAACAATTAACGGGAGGAAGACCCTAGAATTCAGAGGGGCTGGGAAAGTCTTCTTGTAAAAGGTGGGATATTAGTTCAGAGTTGAGGAAACCAAGCCAGTCAGTGGATGAAACTGAGGAGGGAGAACATTCCAGGCGCGAGGGATAGCCAGAGAAAACTCACAAAGCACAGAGATGAAATGTTGTGTTCATGGAATAGCAAGAAGTCAACATCACTGAACTGAAGAGTAGAGTGCAGTGGGGCATAGGGTGTAAAGAAGGCTGGAAAGATTGGAAGAGGGGTCAGGTTATGAAGGGCCAAACAGAGGATTTTGTATTTGACCCTAGGATAGGAAGCTACTGGAGTTTATTGAGTAGGGGGTGTGACATGGTCAGACCTGCACTTTAGGAAAACAACTTTGATGGCTGAATTGAAGTTAGTTCAGAGGAAAAGTCAGCACCCTGAACTTCAGAGAAAATTCAAACAGAGCAAATACAAGTAGAGAAATAAAGACCAACAGACAGGGCTCTGACTGCCTGAATCAACTATACACTTTACATACATCCCTGGATCGAGAGAGCCTTTACATCTGAGCAGTCCCAGAGCTTTGAACATACGGTCACTCAGAATCTCAACTAGGGAATCACAAGATCCTTCTCATAAGCAAGGCCCCAAAACAAAACATCATATCAGAGTACATATACACTTCTTAGAGTCAGAAGGCATCACAATCCTTGTTATGATGTATATATTGTATACATATACCTTGTAGTGCCTAATTAGAAATTAGCAAAAGGTGTGAAAGCCTTCCTGTAAGCAAGCCTCCCCTAAACAAGCTTCTCTTAATGGGCTCCACATGAGACCTATTAATGGACAGGGGAAGATCTTATATCCCATTAACATTACATGAGGAGTCAAAGATAGCATCTAGGTTGTGAACCTGGAGAGAACTAAGATGGTGGTGCCCTTGACAATAAGGGAATGGAGGAAGATTCGGGGGAAAAGATAATGAATGAGTGCAGTTTTGGACACCTGAATCCAAGCTGTCTACTGGACATCCATTTGGAGATATCTGAAAGGCAATTGGGGATACAAAACTGGAGGTCAGCAGGAAGCCTTAGGGCAGGATAGGTAGATTTGAGAATCATCAGTACAGAGATGATAATTAAATCCATGGGTATTGATGAGCTCACCACAGAATCCTGTGGGGTACCTACAAGTAGGGGGCACGATCTAGATGAGGGTGCAGCAATGAAGACTAAGGAGGGGTCTGACAGGTAGGAAGAGAAGCAGGAGAGAGCAGTGCCTAAAAACCTAGAGAGAAGAGAAGGTCAAGAAGAAGAGGGCGACCAACAGTGTCAAAGTCTGCAGAGTCCCTACTATGTGCCAAACATTGTGCTAAGCATAGGACAATCCTGGGAGATTTGGGTTGACAGGATACAAAAAGGGGTAAAAGGTGGTCCCTGTCCTTAAGGACCTCATGATCTAATGAGAAAGATAACATGCTAACAAATATATACAAGCAAGTTATATGTAGTATAAATAAGAAATAATTAACATAAGAAAGGCATTAAAATTTTTCTTGGAGCTTTTTTTTTTAAGTGGAGGCAATCAGGGTTAAATGACTTGCCCAGGGTCACACAGCTATTAATTATATGAGACCGGATTTGAGCTCAAGTCCTCCTGACGCTAGGACCAGTTAGCTGCCATGAAATTAAGATTTAGGTAGAGGTTTCCTGTAAAAGATAAGAGTTTAGTTCAGACTTAAAGGAAGCTGGGGAAGTCAGTAGGTGGAATTGCTGTGGGAGAGCATTCTAGAAATTCTAGGCCAGAGAAAATGCCAGGAGGGGAAGGATGGCGGTCATTGTAAGAGAAGTATGGGACAGAGAACTTTCCATCTGCTGCCAGGAAACTTATCTTTTGGTTAATCAGATCTCAATGAATTGGGTGAAAAGCCTCAGGAAGCGAAGAAGGCCATCAGGCATGTCTCTGGAGACAGCTTCTCTGGCACAGATATCAGGTCAAGGCACTTGCAGTGAATTTCCACCTTGACAATCACAATTCCTATCTTCATAGGGCTCTTGGAGCAGGAGGATGACTTGTGGAGGGGGGAATGAATCCCTCTTCCACATGCTGGATTCCCCTAAGACCCAAGGGTCTGGACTCCCCCATCCCCTGCCTCTTTGCCCATCTGGAGGCCTCCACTCCCTGTAGGACGAAAGAATCACCTCTCCTCCAAATTCTTAGGTTCTTTGTATGCCCCTCCCCACCTCCATCTCCCCAGCTCTTAACAGACCCCTCCTGAAAGGACTTATGTGTCCAGCCCCTTAGCAATATACAATTTCATCATCCTCTTAGCTCCTCCAGGACCCAGATGTCTGGTCCTCAGTCTCTCACTTCTGACCTGCCCAAGCCTTGATCCCCCTCCAGGACTTGGGTGCCCAGCCCCCTACATGTTCAGCACTCTAGTCAACTGGCTCTTTGCAATCCCTGCTCCCCACCTAAAGTCTCTGGCGTCCCATCCCCACTCTTGACATACCTCTGTTTCCTCACTCACGGTTTCCTAGGACCCTCCCCCAAACTCATAGCTTCTCCCATGGACTGTCTCTGTTTCTCCCACAGGGAAGCAAAATCTCCAAGTAAAGGCAAGGACTGGAAGGACATAGGAGGGAGCTGGGAAGGAGGAGCATCCAGACAGAACTCTTCATCTCCT
>NW_027187316.1:8920226-8934731 GCF_028583685.1 Petaurus breviceps papuanus
TACCAATGACATCACAAGTCTAGTGGAAAACAACAAAAAGCCAGCCTCCTATGCGCTAAATTTGCCAAGTAGTTGCTTACCATAGTCTCTGTCTATTCTTATCTTATCGAGGGCCTGAAACAATCTCGGCAGTGTAAGTTTTCCTGTATTCCCAGGATCAACGTTGCTCCACCTGGAGAAGTCAACAGACCGTTCTCCTTTCCCCTGAGTAGAATTAGAGACAAAATTAGCACAGGGGTCTTCTTATGCACCCTCTTCCAACACCTTAGCTCAAGTTTATATGCAAAAAATGCTATCCACTTCCAGAAAGAGAACTGATGAACTCTGAGTGCCTTATCGAAGCATAAGCTTCTTCTAAAAAGTGTCATTTCATTGATACTTTTGTTTAGACATCGTCTCCATTTCCAAACATATCCTTACCCGGAGAGCCCTCCCTTGTACCAAAAATTCAAAAGAGGAAAAATATCAGCATTACCAAACTAAACAACAGATGAGTTGTTCTGACTTTATAAACAATATTCCAAACTCAGTCTGCTGAGAGGAGAGGAAAGGCTTTTTTCCAGCTCTTCCTCAAGGGGCCATAAGCTCCTTGAGGGTTAGATCTCTGATTTCTCCATCACCTCTGGACCTCTACTGAGCTCACCATAGTGCTCTGCAAACAAAAAAAATTATTTTTTTTTGTTTTTTTTATTCTGGAAAACTTTATTTTTATCGTAGGTGGAATGGGGACACAGCAAGTTAGATGATTCCAATTTTGTTGGCAACATCTAAAGCATCATAGTCTGGAGCAAGACGGACATAGGCCTTCTTCTCTCCATCGGGCCGGATCAGTGTGTTGACCTTGGCCACGTCGATGTCATACAGCTTCTTTACGGCCTGCTTGATCTGATGCTTGTTGGCCTTGACGTCCACAATGAAGACCAGGGTGTTGTTGTCCTCAGTCTTCTTCATAGCAGACTCAGTGGTCAAGGGAAACTTAATGATGGCATAGTGATCGAGCTTGTTTCTTCGAGGGGCACTCTTCCGAGGGTATTTGGGCTGCCTTCGAAGTCTCAGTGTCTTGGGTCGCCGGAAGGTGGGGGATGTTCGGATCTTCTTCTTTTTGTGGCTATGGACACCCTTCAGCACTGCCTTCTTGGCCTTCAAGGCCTTGGACTTGGCTTCTGTCTTGGGGGGGACAACAGCTTCCTTCTTCGCCTTCGGCGCCATGTTGGGGGAAAGGAACAAAAAAAAATTATTTAAAAAAAAAGTTTCCTGAGCTAGATTTCTTTGCTTGAGGGAAAGGTTCTGGACAATGATGAGGTTTTAATTCACTCAGGACTCCTCCCTTCTTCAAAAGAATGAATGCCACAATTAAATATAAGAATTTCTCTTCATCTATGATTACAGCTGAGGCTGTCTCCCCACCCTCCATTCGTTTCCCACAGACAGATACCATAGGCACCAAATTGACTTTTTCTCTGGAAATGAACCACATTCCCCAGTAGAACACTCTCAGGAGACTTGAACTAGATAGGCAAGAGTGTACCCGGGACACTGGAGGGTCCCACAAAAGAGCCAGACAAAGTTATAAGACCCATAGAGAAGACAAATGTTACCTGGCAGGAATGAACACAAACTTCATTTTTTAAAATATAGTTTTATTTATTTCATTAAATATTTACCAATCACATATAAAAAATTTTAACATTCATTTAAAAAATTTTGAATTCCAAATTCTCTACCTCCCTCCTTCCCCTTGCCCACCCTTGAAAAGGCAAAAAACTATATAAATTATACATGTGAAGTCATGCAAAATGTATTTCCATGTTAGCCATGTTGCAAAAGAAAACAAACACACAAAACAAAAAGTTTGATTCAATCTGCACTCAGAATTCATCAGCTCTCTTTCTGGACATGGATAGCATTTTTTTTATATAAACTTTAGCTGAGAGGGTGGATAAGAAGACCCCTATGCTGATTTTGTCTCTAATTCCATGCAGAGGAAAGGGGAAAGGTCTGTAATGAGTGGATCCTGGGAATACAGGAAAAACTATACTTCGGAGATTGCTTCAGGCCTTAGTACATGACCCTCATGCAACTGATGATGTCATCAGAGCAATGCAGACATAGAAAACCATTCCCAGCAATGGCCTAGATGAGACAGGCACTCCTAAGTTTCAAGTGTCAATGTAATCCACAAAATTCAGCCTCAACAGGCTCCAGGCCTCCTCAAGTGTGGATGACAGGAGCATCACCTGGCTGAGTCGCAGACACAGAAGACAATCAGGTGAGAGATAGAGCAATGCACAATCCTTCTCTCCTTGGAGAGGACCAAGGGAATGGAGGCCAGGAAAACTTGACATAAGAACACTCTTATAAGGTAATCATCAGAGTAACAGACCCAGCTTTTGTTATAATTGTGGATTAGATGGCTGTGCTTGTATTGGATATATCAGCAAAAAGAATGTAGCCTTGGTCATGGAGAAGTTAAAATCTTTTGATCTAGTATCAGAAAAATGGAGCATGGCCAGGGAAGGTCACCCTGAGCCCCAAGGACAGTCACATTGCCCTTATCATCAATTCCTGGTGGAATTATTCTACATGAACTCACAGGACTTTATGCTAAGGTGATGGTAAAAATTGGGAATATGGATTGTAATGTCCTACTGGATCTCATGATACTATCATTTTCTTATCTTTTTATGACAAATATTTAGGGAAAATACCTTTAAAGCCTAGAACAGGGGTTGGTTTTAGTGATAAATATTAAACATGCTCGAGAAACATTCAGGGGAGCTTGAAATTTCTTGGTTTTTGGTTTTTTTTTTGGAGGAGGGAAGGCAGGGCAGTTGGGGTTAAGTGACTTGCCCAAGGTCACACAGCTAGTTAAGTATTAAGTGTGTGAGGCCAGATTTGAATTCAGGTCCTCCTGACTATCCACCTACCTGTCCCGAGCTTGAAACTTTTTAAAGAAATTGGTGCCAACAGAAAAGTGGATAATCTGGCCCTGATATCCCCAGACCCTTCAGCACTCGTCAGAGTTTTAGTACTGATTAGAATTAATTCTAGTCTTTTCAAAATTTGAGCAGGATACTGGAAGCAATAAGCTGGGACCCCAAGCCTACACACTTTGACCATCCATGCAGACTGTGCAGAAGGCCAAAAGAGGGATAAAGGCAAGAGGTTCCAGAAACCTTACAGGAACACCAACTATTCATCCCCTTTGATGGATCCTGAGATATCTGACTTTGGGGACTTCTCCGTACCACAAGAATGAAAGGGTAGGTTGAGGCTGGAACTCAGCAAAAGGACAGACATATTGTCATTGCCTGAGTGAGGGGTGGGATTGAGGTGCAACCAAGAGAATTCAGGGCACTCAGAGAAAGATATAGGAGGGGGTGGCTAGGTGGCACAGTGAGTAAAGTGCTGGCCCCAGAGTCAGGAGGACCTGAGTTCAGTTCTGGCCTCAGACACAACACCCACACGAAAAAACTAGCCATGTAACCTCGGGCAAGTTACTTAACCCCAGTTGCCCTCCAAATGGCAAAAAAAAAAAAAAAAGATATAGGAGAATTCTTCTGTTTATGATAGAAGATTTCAGAAGCCATCTCAAAGAGAGGCTGGTTAATGGCATCATCACAGAACCCAACAGTCCTTCTGTATTACCTATAGTGTTGGTGACTAGGAAAAATGGAAAGATACAGATGTGTATAGATCACTTAACTTGACCAAAAGGACTAAAATGGCCCAATAAGCACATTGGCCCACATGCCAGGGTTACAAGATGTCCTAGATTTGCTAGGTAGACAGTAGTTTTTAGTCTTGGACTTGTGTAGTAGTCATTTATCCATGAATCCACAAGTTAACTGACCCATGGGTAGCTAACCTAAAGTTATTGAGAGATTGGAAAACTTGCCTGTTTACAAAATAGTCCCAGAGAACGGAGAGGGCCCAGTCAGGACTATTCCACATAACCATGTGCCCATAGGAAAGTGTAATGGTAATGGGAATTTGAAGATCTTCCCTGCTTTGAAAATAAATTCTGACCCCTTAATAGGCTGAACGTAATCACATGGAGTCTATGGTGGGAGGAGTTTGCTGAAGGGTGTTGCAGAACACACAGGAAGCTGGGAGTCAGAGCTAGACTAGATGGTTGGAAGGAGAGCATACTTCCCAGGAAGACAGATAGGCTTGTGAGTAAATATTGATCTCATGTTGGTTTGTGGGAAGGCTAAAAGATGCTGTGGTTCTCTGTGCTGTTGTGGTTTATTAACTCCTTTGCTAGTATGATGGAATTGGCTTATTGATTTGGGGATTTAGTTTTCTGGTATCTGAATAAATGTTTTGCTTCTGTCTTCTACATGGAGAGTTTGTGATTGAGCACCATGCAGGTATATTTATAGTGACCATGGGCACTGTGAATATTGCATTGGTGCTACATAGAGTTAGTTGGATTTTCTAATAAGCAGTTGGAGAGAACTAATGTATATTCACCTAAACAAAGGCAGTTAGGTGGTGAAGTGGATTGTGCCAGGCCTGGAGTCAGGAAGACCTGAATTCAAACCTGGCCTCAGACACTTAACGCTTACTAGCTGTGTGATCTTGGACAAGTCATTTAATCCTGTTTGCCTCAGTTTCCTCATCTGTAAAATGAGCTAGAGAAAGAAATAGCAAACAAGTAGAGTATCTTTGCCAAGAAAACCCTAAATAGGGCCATGAAGAGCCAAACACAGCTGAAACAATTGAATAACATTTAGGAAAAGGCTGAGAAAAAGAGACTGTCCACCAGCTAAGCAAAGACTATCTGACCCAGACAAAGGCACTGGAAGTGTTGCACCTGATGAAGGAAACTGTGTATGATTACAGGGCAGGAGTGTTGAAGCTAGAGGCAATTCCTTTCATGCCTAAAACTGGTAAAGAGACTCCTAGGGCACAGTGCACCAACACATTGATAGCCAACTTAGCATGACTATCAGGCTAGGTTAATAATAACATTACTGAATAGCAAAATTTATATAGAACCTACTATGTGCCAGGTCCTTGGCTAAGTGTTTTACAATTGTTACCTCTTTTGGTCCTCACAACCACCCTGGGAGGTAGGTGCTTTTAGAAACCCCATTTTACAGATGTGGAAACTGAGGCAAAGGTTAAGTGACTTGCCCAGGGTTACCCAGCTACCTCTCCCAGACACGTCTGGTGTTTGAGTGCTCTATGCACTTTGCCACCTAATTGTCAAACAAGTCTGTCAGGATCTTGATGGTCAGTCCATTAGCTGACCTAGAGATCAGTCAGTGAAAGGGAGCTAGGCCTATCACTAGTTACGTTATATTATAGGTAAACCTGAAGATCTAGTTACAAGTCTCTAGGTGATAATACTAAAGAGTGCCATTGTGCCTTGCATGTAATTGAGTATGATTATTGCTGTTCATGTGTTTGAGCATGCTGGCTTGTTGCTTACAATGTTTGATGTTCCTTTGTTTTTGTTGTGTCCGTGTCAGTGCAATGGCTGTTAATCATGTTGCACATATGATACTGCTGTAATTAAGCTGCATATATGGGTCTATTGCTGGTGTTACTGTTGCAGGATAGCTTTGCTTTGCTTGTCAGCCATGCTTGCTGCCTTTGACCGACGGCTGTGGACTAAAGCTCTGCACATACTTTCTCAATATGCATGTTGTCTTTATGTGATTAACCATGTTGTAGCTGTGGTATCCTCCCAGGAGATGCTCTGTAGAGCTCCATGTCTACCAAGTGCACATTAACACTCATTTATTTAAATCTCAACAATACTGAAGGTTGATTACCTGGGATGCCAAGAAAATCACCCTTGTTTAAAGCACTCATGCTTGCATTTATGCTGTACTGTTATCAGTTTTAAACTTGTCCTGGCTGTTCTTTGCAAGGGACTGCGACATTTCAGACCCGGCGAGGAATGTCACCTTTGGTTTGAAGGGTCATTTGAATGGATCATTGTCTCTCCCCCATTGTTGGTGAATGGCTGCTCGGTACCCTCAGCCTCAGCTTCAAATTCGAGGCCCTCTACTACATACTCTAACAAACACTCAAGAGCCTACTATGCACACGATAAAAGGGAAACGATTCTTGTTCTCAGGAAGCATACATTTCATCTTCTTTCACCCAATCATTCTTACTCACCACCCCTGAAGTTCCCCCAGCCTTTCCCTCCTCTGTACCTTTGTCTTTATCTTTGAAATGCCTCAGTTCTCATCTTTGGCCACTGAAGCTTTACCCATCCTTCAAAACCCAGTTTTGGTGCCACATCCACCAAGACACCTCATGTGATATTGGCCCCTTCCAAGTTGCATAGCTGCTTTTCAGTATGTCTTGTAGGAATTGATCATATTTATATTGTTGTCAAACAATAAATAGGCTACAAGCTTTTCTTGGTCTCTGTATGCCCCTAAGCACCTGTCTTGCCCATTACTGACGACAGACGGTTACTGAGTTGCTAATGTTAAAACTCCCTAAATGAGGTTGTTCTTCCCAATCCTCAAAAAGCAAGTTCATTGTTCTCATGCCCCTTAAACCAGCCGCCAGGGGGCAGCACACAGGCAACTCCCTCCCAGTCGGCTGGCATTTATGAAGGGCCTACTGTATGCCAGGCACTGCACTACACACTGGGGATATAAAGGCAGAAAACTGTTCTCAAGGAGTTCACAGACAGACTAACAGGGGAAACACTGTGCTAATGACACAGGAATAAGCTATATTTAGGTCCGAATGGGACCAGTTTCGGAGGGAAGGCACCAAGATGAAGACAGATACAAGAAAAGCTGTTTATTTAATAAACAGAACAAGGTACAGTCCCTGATGGCCAGTTTCCCCAGAGTTTCAGGGCAGCCCTCCTGGGGGACCCCTCTATGGGAGAGGGATGACCCACCCCATCCCCACCCCAAAGTTCCTTAACTCGAAAACATTGCCTGAGGCCTTTCTGGGGGTGGGCGGATTTTGGGGGGAGGCACAGCCACCACCCCTCAGTCATAGCCTTCGTCCTCATCCTCATCATCAAAAAAGAAGGTATCTCGGTCTAGGTTCTCCGACTCATCGTCGTAGGAGAAGTTGTCGTCGTCCAGCTCCTCATCGTCGTACTCATCCTGCTGCCACCCTGGCACCTCATCCTCATCTTCCTCATCATCTTCTTCCTGGCCCAGCTCTGAGGAGCCCTGTGGCCTGGGATGGCAAAGAGAAGAGGCAGCAGCTTGTGGAAGGGATGCCCAAATGCCCCAGTGCTCTGCCTCTGGCTCACACAGCCCCCAGGCCCCAGCTCAGCAGTGCAAGGCCCCCTGCCATCAGCAGGCCCAACGACGCCCTCTCACTCCTCTACTCACTGGTTACTGGGCACATTAGACACCTTCACTTCTTGTGGCTCTGAGCTTGGTGGAGTCTGAAGACCGATTCGGAAATCCTGCCAGAGGGAAGGAAACAACTGGGTGGTGGGGTCACTGACCACGAGTCACTGTATGGTCCAGAGTCCCTGCTCATCCATGTGTCTGTGGGTTCGACACCAGTTGGCTGGGAGTGTTTGGAGGGAGGGGGAAGGGAAGGGAAAAAGTGAGAGGAGGGAAGAGGGAAAGTGAAGAGGAGAAGGGATGGGAAGAGAGGGGGGAGGGAGAAGTGGGAAGAGGGAGATAAGGGGGGAAATAGGGAGAGAGGGAAGGCGGACAAATGGAGAGAGAGGAAAGGGAAGTGGGGGAGAGGGGGAAGAGGGGAAGAGAGAAAACATGGGCCTACGTATCCCAGACCAAAGCCTGAATGTAGGAGGTAGCAGATGAAGTTCATTGGGCTTCCTCCTTCCAAAGGGTTTAGGGTAGGGATACTGCGCAGTCCTGTACAATGGGATATGTAAAGGAGCCACGCATATACCTTACCTAGAACGCCTTTCTCTGCCCAACTGAATCTTACTCATCCCTTCAAGATCAGCTCCAATTCCACATCTCTGTCCATGAAACTTTCCTCAACTACCCCAAAATATCCAGTGATCTTCCTCTCTCGTGAACCAGAATACTCAGTATCTTGACTACTTATGTAGCACTCGAGTGGTGCTGTAAATGGTGCAAGATCTCTCCTAACATGTAGTCAATCTTCGAACTAAACTGCCAGCCTTCCTAGAAAGCTTCATCTAGTATGCCGATGCTCCACAATGACTCTTGTGTAGAGAAGAGGCTCACATACATTGTAAAAGTACTAGGAAGGAATGGTGGGGTGTCCGTGTGTGCGCAGGGGAAGCCCAGGCAGGGTGGTGGGTTATGCACCTGAGTGGAGTGCTGCAGGATGGCCAACAATCTCTCCTGAATACGCCGAAGAAGCTCCAGGCCTGTGCTGAGGTGCTCTGCCTTGAAGAGTTTCAGAGAGGCAGCCAGGTCCTGACACTGCAGTAGGGTCTCCTCTGCAGGGATGGTTTAGCACAGGGGTCTTTATTCCTTGTGGGCAGGGAGAAGACTCTCCACTGAACAGAGAAGGAAGTGAGGGGGGAAGGAAGAAGGGTGTCCTCTCTATGGAAACCCTGGGCAGAGGTGGAGGGGGACAGGCTGCTCCTGGCCCTGCAGGAGGGGACAGATCTGAGGTGTACTACTCTAGGAGTGGGCCTCACCCAGGAGGATCTGCAGAGCATTGGTGTGCAGCTCCAAGTTCTCTGTTTGCTGTTCCACCACATCCATGCGCTCGGTGTCCTGGTTGTAGTAGCTGTATATACAGGCATAGGCCAGCACCTGGGGGGTGATTAGAGAGCCCTCCAATTGCAGCTTAGATCACCTTCCCCCTCAACTGGGTTCCTGCATCCCCTGTCCAGGAGTCTGGGCCTATCTCCTCCTCTCCCTTCCCTACTTCGATTTAGGTAAGGGGAAGGAAGCCAGACACATCAGACCCCTGCCTCTCCCAAAAACCCCATCCAACCTTTCTAGCCTGCTCTAGGCCCCGGCAGGCATCGATGAGGAAGGTGAGGGGCTGTGGTGGGGGCATCTCTGAGATGGCAGACACACAGCTCCGTAGATTCAGTGTAAACTCCTGCCCAGAGAGATACTCATTAGCACCAGCACATGCAGATTGAAGTTTCATTCTCCCAAACGCAGACAGTTCAGGGCTCCTGCTGCTCCTGGGTACTTAGCTGTATTTCCCTAATCCAGCATGGCCCCCCCCACTGAGAACACACACTTCCTGTCTACCTCCCAGGCCTTCCCTTTCACCTGGGCCTGGTGATGGAAAGTACATCTCTCATTGTAGTCCTGAAATCGCTTCTCTTGTCGGGCAGCTTTGCTTACCTGGATGAAGGAACAGGAAATGGGAAGAACAGGTTGTCTTTTTTGGGGTACAAGGGAAGACATCATTGAACAAGTACTCCCCCATCTATGGTCCTTTCTGTAACCTTCCCCCACCCCAACCCTGAAGTGTGATGGATGGTGTTCTAGGAGTCAGGCCCTTCTCCTCAGGGATGAGGGACAGTCATACCAGTTTAAGGTATCCCATGGATAGGCTTTACCTCTGACTAGACTTATCAAGCCTACAGAGGGCTGCCATGTCCTAAAGTTCCCTTTTTTCCATCCTACTTCCACCAACCTCCCTGAGGAGAATGAGAGGAAGGAAGTACTCCCTACAACTGCTGGATAACCAGTGCTCTGGGGCACAAGGCCCAGGCTCTGACCTGTGAGGCACCCATAGCCTGGTCTCTGAGAGTTTCAACTTCCTATACCCTCCACCCTCAGATCTCCACTCCTCCATTCCTCTCACCATGGCCGAGCAGTTGTAATAGTCTTTGTGTGTTGGCTTCCAAGGCTTGAGACAGCGCCAGCAAAAGCCATGGTTACACTTGGCACATGTCATGCTGTTGGGGAGACCACAGATCAGGGGCCTATCTTGGGGTGAGGTTGTTACCAACAATGCCAAGGGTTCAAAGGACTTGGTGCAGCTGCCCCTTGCTATAGTACTCCCAAATCCTTCCTGAAGAATGTGAGGAATTTTGATTCCACTAATGTTATTGGGTCATAGAACCCAAGGCTTGATGTGAGCAGTAGCCATATCCTAATCATTCCCAGGCCTTTATCCTTCCCAATTCCCAGATCACCATTCTACCACTCTGCTCTCATGCCTCAGAAATTCTACAACCTGATCACAAACCTGCTCCAATGTACAGCTCCTTCCTCTGGTTCTCAGCACCCCTCCCCAACTGAAAAATGCCCTTTCTCTTGAGTCTCCTTGTTTGCTCTGGCCAGGCAAAGTTTAAGAGCTTTAAGGCTAAAGGCTGATCACCCCATGGGGGAATCCCTCTCCCATCTCTTTAGCACAACCACCGCCTCCTCCCCTTCTTACTGTAGACACCCCTCGTTCTTCTCTATTGGCGCCTGGCAGCTGGGACAGCGCTTGGAGATGAGCTTGGCCAGGTGCTTGCTTTGAGCCTCCACACTCATGCCCTCATAGTAGCCACCATCATCCACCCACTGCGACATGTGGCTACAGCTGGCAGGGTAGTGAGCCTGAGTGGAGCAGAGGGGCAGAAAAAGGGGAGCAGAGGCCCCAAATCCATCAGGCTGAAGGAGTGAGCTCCACTGGTGGAGGAAGGGGTGATGAAGGGAAGGGGTGTCAAGGACAGAATGGGCCAGACTCTGGAGAGGAAGGAGGAATGAGCATATCTCATTTTGGCAAAAGAATGGGGGGGGGGGGGTGGAGGGAAGAGCGGAGAGAAACAAATAATATTGTGTCTGCATGCATGCATGTTTGTGAGCACAAATGAATGTGTATGGTCTCTGCATATGTAGGTATGAGGGAAACATGTGAGTATGTGTGTAGGGACAGGGGTGCCCACCTCAGGGAAATTACAATTGAAGCAGGAGGCCCAGCCACACTTGGAGCAGGCAGCCCCACAGCCCAAGCCCTGGCGGCACAGGATACGGTCACAGCCCTGTGGGTTGGTGCACCAAGTCATGTTGGAACAGCTTTCCACATACCCCCGCAGAAGGGCCTTCTCATACTGTGACAGACAAAGACACCATGAGAATTAGGAGATAACTCCATGAGACCTTCTCTAAATCCCAGAACTGTATCCATCTTAACCACTATACCCAGGGCCAGCCCCTTAAGCTTCTGAATCACTGGAGTTGGGGAGGTGGGAGGAGGGGAGAATGCGAAGCTGGGAAAGGAAAGGTTGAGTACCTTGGCAATGACTTCAGGGGAAGAGACAATGGCTCGGATGAAGGCACTGGTAGGCTGAGCAGGGCAGTCGGCAATAGGACAAGTGCAATTTAACACAAGGTTCTGCTCAATTCGTGTTGTCAGGTACTCACTCCAGCAGGACTAGGGAAATATAGGATTGAGGCGGTCAGATCCAAGGGCCCCTTACCATCCTACAGCTGAGGTTACACCCTGGGGCCTATGGAGACTTCCCAGAAGCTGACTGTGCCTGATGGCCAGACCCAATTTACTCAGCACCAGCCAGACACCTCTCCTTAAGATTAAACTGAAGTGATTTGAATTCCAGTTCTGACTCTTACTAGCTATGGACAAGTCATTCAATCTTTCTGAGTCTTAATTTCTTTCTCCATGAAGTCCACATGCTTAGGTAACCTATATCACAGGGTTGTTTCGAGAAAAGTGCTTTGTAACTCTTCAAATGCTAAACAAGGGCCAATTATTATTATTAAATTCTTGAGGAATGACCCATATCTAAAGCTCTGGAAGCTGGGGAGGGAACACTGTCCAGAAACACCATATAGGTAAATACAGAGCGAAGGAAGAAGAGAATCAGAAGAGGGGACAGAGGAGAGGCATCAATTCTAAGCAGGAGCCATACAAAGTACAAGGTACAGAGGACAAGGTTCAGGGTTATGTGGCTGCCTCTCAAATCCTGAACTTTACCCTGACCTCTCTTCTGAGCCCAATTTTTTTTTCTAATTCTACTTCCACTCCTTAGGTGAACATTTCCACTTGGCTGTTCTGAAGTCACTACAAAGTTAACATCTAAAACCAACTGGCAAAACAAACATCCTTTCACTGGAGAAACTGTGGATGTTGTATATGTTGTCAGAAGTGGTCAACATGTTGGCTGATTTTACTGATCTGCATTTTAAAAAAATCTTATTATGAGGGAAGCCTTGGTGGGGATAGGAGAGGAAAGGATATATTCAGAAATGAGTATGATGTAAAAGCAGAAGGCAACAATGATACTTTAAAAAAAAAACAATTTTTTCCCCTATTTCTTTCTTATTTTATTTTTTTCTGCTTTTTGGAGGGGGGAAGGCAGGGCAATTGGGGTTAAGTGACTTGCCCAAGGTAACACGGCTAATAAGTGTTAAGTGTCTGAGGCTGGATTTGAACTCAGGTCCTCCTGACTGCAGGGCCGGTGCTCTATTCACTGTACCACCTAGTCGCCCCTAGCTTCCCCTATTTCTGTCAATGACATGTCATTCTCCTGGTCACTCAGTCTCCAAAAATCTTAGTAATATCCTTGACTTTTCCTTTTCCATTGCACATTTCCAGACAATTAATTCTTCACTCACAATCTCCTTCAATTCATTCTTCTTCTTCTATCTCTACTGCTGCCACCATAGCTCAGACCTTTAGCATCTCCCACCCATAATCACAGGTCTCCTCCTCTCATTTCTTTTTAATCCGTCCTGCACAAAGTTGCCAAGTTAATCATTTTGAATGACTATTTTAACCATCTCGTTCTCTAGCTCAAAAATGTACAATGATTCACTATTAAACAGAGGATAAAGTTCAAGTTCCTTGGTTCATGGGTTAGGCATCAACATTAGCTCCCATTACTCCCCTACAAGAATCCTCTCTGCTGCAGCATGTCTACTCAACTGTAATCCAAAAGTCATTCTCAACCCTAACCTTGGCTTATGCGGCTTTTCTTGCATCCCAGAGGTATCAAATTCAAATAAAAAGAGAACATCTACTGACTTAGACATTATTTCCCCTTCTTTGTATTTTTATTTATTTTTGTTAAATGTCTCCCAATTACATTTTAAGGCCCCTCAGGCCCCACTCTGGAGTTGTGTTTTGTTCCTTTTTGGAGGGGGGAGGGCAGCACAATTTGGATTAAGTGACTTGCCCAAGGTCACATGGCTAGTGTTAAGTGTCTGAAGCCAGATTTGAACTCAGGTCCTCCTGACTCCAGGGCTGGTGCTCTATTCACTGCAGCACCCAGTAGCCCCTTTTGTTTGTTTTGCTTTTTGGAGGGGGAAGCGTAGGGCAATTGGAGCAAAGTGACTTGCTCAAGGTCACACGGCTAGTAAGTGTTAAGTGTCTGATCACTCTGCAGTTTTGGCAGCACATCTGAGCAGCTAGCCTTGAGTCTGACACTTCCCTGCCTGTGCCAGCCCTTGAGGCCCAGCTACTGGTGGCCACATTGTTCTCTCTCACTTCCAACAATTGGGAGCATTTCTGTCATTTATTTTACATATAGTACTTTGAACTATTTCTGAATTTTTCATTTGTTTCATATTCCCATCTAGATTTTAAATTCCTCTCAGTATGGACTGTTTCACTTTGGGCTTGGTGCCCCCAGGCCCTAGCAGTGTAGAGGCCTGATTGAACAGGGTCTACATCTCCCACTGATGTCTAGTGCAGATGCACATATCAACATCTCATGTATACAGTGCTTATAGTGTTTTTTTCTCACACCCCTGTAATGTTTTTGTTGTTGTTTAGTCATGTTCAACTCTTTGTGACCTCATGGACCACACTGTCCATGGAATTTTCTTGGCAAAGACACTGGAGTGGTCTGCTATTTCATTCTCCAGTGGAATAAGGTAAAGAAAGGTTAAGTGACTTGCCCAGGGTAATACAGCTAGTAAGTGTCTGAGGCTAAATTTGAACTCAGGTCTTCCTGACTCCAGGTTCAGCACATTATCCACAGTGCCACCTAGCTGCCCCTAAAGTATTTTTCTCACAACCTTGTAACATAGATAATTAAGTTATTATCATCACTTTATAGATGATGAGACTGAGACAAAAACAAATGTGATCTGTCCAGGATCACTGAGCTAGTCATGACTAGAGTCAAGACCACAACTCAGATCTTCTAACTTAGCACTAACACTCTTTCTACTGGGTCATGTGGCCTTACACAGTAGATCCTGTCACCCCATCCACAACTGTGATATGTCACCCCCGGACCTGGTGTCAACCAAGCTCCAGATGCCAGCTAAATGACCTTTCAAATGGGACCTCTTGGGGCAGGGACAGCTCTACGTCCAATTTCAGCAGGAAGTAGCTGTGGGAGACCTTCATCCCTTACCCCAAGATTCTGAACCCCATTCATTCAAGAGGGAAATGATGGGGTGCTTGTGCTCAAGTCCCCACCCTAAGATACTGCTCCATGTGCTTATTTTTTGTTTTCCCTGTTATATTGTTGTAAAATTCTGTTGACACCAGTTGCCCCTAAAGTCCCACTGACCTACGTAAGGGACATGAAAGATCTTGGGGCTAAAGTAATGGTAATGGTAATTTAAAGATCTTCCCTGCCCCCTAATAGGTGGAATGTAATCACATGGAGTCTGTGGTAGA
>NW_027187316.1:8935131-9033589 GCF_028583685.1 Petaurus breviceps papuanus
AATAAATATTTGTTAAATGAATGAATGAATCAATGGGATGGAGAGGAGGAAAAGGAAACACATTCAGAAGAGGAGACAGAGACCCAGAAGGAAATGAAAATCATGTTGTAAGGAAGACTAGGGAACAGAGAAGAAAAATTGAGGGTGGAAGATGGAGTATCCCGAGTGGGAAAGGAATGTGAGCTGAGGCAGATGAAAGTCTAGCTTAAGTAAAAAAAATTAAGGGTAGGGGATAAAAGACAGAGGGAGTCATGAAAGGAAGAGAAGCAGAGATCTTTAGTTAGGTGAGGGAAAGATGTGTGGCTAGAGGAAGGGGAGGGAGGGTCCTCACCTTGCAGCAGTAGTGCATGCAGCAGAGGGCAGGTGGCTGGTCTTCAGGGTTCAGGGGGCTGACACAAACAGGACACTGAGTGGGGATTGGTGGTGGTGTCTGGGCCAGAGGTACCCGAAGGCCTGAGGCCAGCAGCAATGGCTCTGGATCTTCACTGTAGTTCTGTAGCAGCTGGTCAGCCCCCCATCGAGTGTGGGCCAGTAAATGCAGTGCAACATCTGGCTCCAAGCTCAGGGTCTCTTGTACCTGGTTCACTGTCTGTTCCATTAGGCCTTCCACCTCCTGGGGGCTCATGGTTCGGCCTGCAGGTAGCTGCAAGGATGCCAGTGCAGCTACCTCTTTGGGCCTAGTTGGGGATGGGGTATAGAATAACTATTAGTAACCTGGTATCATACAATCTAGTCAAGCCTGACCCACCCCAATCAAGATCAGCCTAGAGAGAAATTATCTATGACTGGGCAAGTACACTATTTTGGTAAAATTAATATTTTTTGAAGTATCACAGGAACATACTAGTTAAGGAAAATCTGTAATGATTCTAAGAAGTGAAAATGTCTGTCAATTAGTCTTTTATGCAAACATGGGGTTTCATGTTTTACAGTGGCTTCACAGAAGGTACACTAAAGGAGCTTCTTCAGAATGGAATTATACTTTCAAAACAGGTTTCCTTATAGTGAAATATGCTTAATAAGGAAAATATAATAAGCTCTTTTAGGGCAGGATTGCTATCTTTACAATGTCAGTATCTTGGGAGCACATTGTGGATGCAAAGTGTCTATTCAACTGAACACTTGGCCTGATGAAAGCAAGTGGGGAGGTGAAACTTGGGGTCCCAACAGTGCACACCACAAGTCAAACTCCCCCAGCTTGCTCTGGGTTGAACAGAAAGTGAGAGATCAGGGCAAGTCCTCCAGCCCCACCTGAACTGGGAGGTTACAGCACTCCGAGTGCCACAGAAAGGGAGGTTGGCCTGACCCCGCTGGGGATCTGCAGGCTCTGGGGATGCATATGCCAAGACTTGGGGCCGGTCCTCCTGCCTTCGAACATAGCCCTGGCCCAGGAGATGGAGGATGCAGGAGAGGACATCGGCACTGCTGCAGCCAGCCTCCCCACTCATGTTGCTTCCCAGGCCCCTGGGGCTAGATGGGCCCTTTTGCCAGGCCTCCAGCACCTACGAATACACACAGAGGTCATTGTCACCCAACCCCAATTCCGACTCTGGTTTCCACAGAATAACAATAACTAGCATTTATATACCACTTTAAGATTTCTAAAGTGCTTTCCATGTTATCTTCATCTGATCCTCACAACAATCCTGTAAGGGAGGTGCTATTATTCCTATTTAACAGATGAGGAAACTGAGTCTGAAAAAGGTTAAAGACCTTCCCAGGATCAAAAAATGAAAGTCTGAGGCAGAAGCTAAACTCCAACATACTTTCCCCTCTACCACCTAACTGCCAGAATGTACTCTATGGGATTTGAAAGTCCAGACAAGCACTCTGCAGTGCCCCCAGATCTACATGTGCCCCTTCCCCTTGGTGGCCTCATCATTATGGAGCTGGGTATGCAGATGCTGCTTCCCAATAACCATTCCCCAGGGAGCCCCTACCTCACCACCTTCCATGGATCCCTTCCCCCATACCAGACAGACAAGCTGATCAATGTGCAGGCCCTTCTCCCCACGGGCTTTCAGGATTCGGACAAGGAGGCAGCTGAGGAGATTCCTCTTCCTCTCCAAGGTTCGGCATTCATCCTCCTCCACATTCAGGTATGTCTGGGGGGGGAGCAGCCACAGGGCCTCCCCCCCAGGCTCCTTCTCCACCTCCCGAAGCCGCAGCACACCTGAGACACCACCCCCACCCCCAATGCCCTCAGAAACATGGCCAGGGGACATGGACAGAGCTCCTCTGAGGGGAGGGAGTGGTGTAAAAGCTTAAATCCCTCCCTTCTCCCTTCACCTCCCCTTCCCTGTTCTCCCCTTCCCCAGGGCAGAGTGCCGGCACAGCAGCCATTACCTACCTCCAGGAGGGAAACCCTGGCCCTCATGAAGGCTCAGGGGGCCAGGCCCTGAGGTGAGTGGTTGAAGGGCTTGATTCAGCAGCTCTGAAGAAAGGTCTGAGCTCTGAAGCAGAGTATCCAAAGGCACCTCCTAGTGAAAGGAACAACAGCATCAGTTATAAAGTACTCTTTCCTATAGTAATCCTGGCAAATGGCTGGTCTTAGAGATAAGGCCAAAGGACTGGTTGGGGTGGCAGAAGGAAACCTGTCCTTGAGTGGGTGCCTCCTGAAAGAGGTCACTTGGGGACAGAGGCAATTAGGGTTTCTCAAGTGGTCATAAAGACAAAGGACAAAAAAAGGATGGAGGGAGGCACACAGGACAGAAAAGATAGGAAGATCAAAGGTAGTTAAAATCAGGGAGATGAAGAAAGAGGATGGGACAGAGAGAACTACAATAATACCTCCATCTCGTTGAAATGCAAAAGAAGCCACATCTGCAAAGTGGAGACATGTAGTGTCTGTGTCCCAAAGAGCAACTCAGCCCGGCCCAACCATGACCACTGTAGCCGACGGCGAGGCCCCAGCTCTAGGACTGGCCGATTCTGACCTGGGAATGGAGAGAAGGAACTGTCAACAGAAGTCTATATCTCAAAGTCTTTTCTATGTCTAACTCCTTATGCATATTTAGTAAGTCCTTCCTAAGTGTCCCATGTTGGGTTTTGTGCTATGAGAAACATGAGACCAGTAAGACATGAAATCTAATCCTCAAAGCTTACAATCTTTCAAAGGTGGGGAGACAAAGAGCATGAATGAGGAGGTTACTGAGGGCAAGGAACGTGTCTTCATTACACTGGTGACTCTCCCTACCCCCTCCCTGTGGGCACGGGAATTATCTATGGGCAGGAACAAGATGTTTGGATCTCAGATGAGACTGAAAAATTACACTGCCTCTATATTATAGTCCTTTGGATGGTCTGAATCTTTACTGTACCTGTGAACTCAAATGACTGCAAAACAGTAGCCTACTCCATAGGGAGTGTTTTTTTTCTGGCATTAAAAATGAGTTATTAAAAAAGGAATTTTAAAATCTCTCTTTACTGTACCACACCCTATGTATTTTGCCCTGGACAGCTGCCTCTGTTGCCACCCCACCCTTGGGCCAAGAAGACGGTCCTTCTCAATAGGTATCACTTGTCTCTTGGCTTCCCCTTTCCCAAAGCTCAGACCAGGGCCCAGCCCCATGCAGAAGCTCAGGAAACATGTTATAGTGCTAGATTGTGTGGCAGGAAAATTCTATTGTAGTAAAGGTGCAGCCACTAACTGCTGTGATCGTGGGCAAGCTCTCATCCCTCTAAAGCCCAGCCACCTCACCTAGAAAGTGAGGAAGTTGAACTAGATCATCTTTAATAACCCTTCCAACTCTGATAGTCGACATCTGATGGAACAGAAAGAGGACTCTAGATACCATAGGTGCCCACTTTTCCAGCATCATTTGTGCCCCCTGGTGGCCATGGCTATCCATTCTGCCTAATTTCCCTTACCTCGACAGAACTCTGGAATTTACCAAGAGCAGGAAGCTAAGGATTAAAGACCCCAGTGATAACCCATCATCTACAATTTAGAGTGCTACCTCATTTCCATGCACCCTGATGCCAAAGCATCTATTCATTATATCTTCCTACATAAACCCTCTCCTATTAGGTCTCCTTCTTTAGGCTGCTCTCCCATATATTTAATCTATTCGTTCTCATGCCCCTCTTCTAGCCCCACCTCCCAGCTGTCCACCCCCTCCTCTTACTCTGACTGTAGAAGTTGGAAAATCGGCTGAGGTTGGTGCTGAGAGCTGGCGGGAGGTACTTGTTGGGCTCATGGAGATAGCAGAGCGGGGACACGGGCCAGCAGCGGGGAGACAGGACCAGCACAGACACTTCAGGAGCTGGCTCCTCAGGCAACTGCTCCTCCAGTGGCTGTGGGGGCAAATGACTTTCAGGGACCTCTTTCATTCTAGTCAGTCCAATTTAACAAATACTTAATAATATCTTACTACGAGTAAGGCACTGGGCCAGGTGATCTGAGGAATACAAGATGAATACCACATATCCTGCTTCTACCCAGAGAAGGGCTTCCCCAGCTCCACATTTTTCCTGTCCTCCCATCCCTAAGTACCCTGGCCCTCACCTCCTCCTGGAGTTTGGCTTCCACCAGCCTGTATCACCTCACTTCTTCCTAAGGATGGGTCTCTAGCCCCTGGCCCTCACCTCCTCCTAGGAATGGATCTCTACCCTTGTCCCTCACCTCCTACTAGGGCAGGGCCTCCAGCCTATCTATCACCTCACCTTTTCCTGGGGATGGGCCTCCAGCCTCCATTACCTCACCCCCTTCTACTTCTAGGGATGGGTCTCTAGCCCCTGGCCCTCACCTTCTCCTGGGCCTCAGTCACTGCCTCTTGCCTCACCTCCTCCTGGGGATGGGCCTCCAGCCTCTATCACCTCACCTCCTCCAAGGAATGGCTCTCTAGCCCTTGGCCCTCACCTTCTCCTGGGCCTCAGTCACTGCCTCTTGCCTCACCTCCTCTTGGGGATGGGCCTCCAGCCTCCATCACCTCAGCTCCTCCAAGGAATGGCTCTCTAGCCCCTGGCCCTCACCTCCTCCTGGGGATGGGCCTCCAGCCTCTACCACCTCACCTCCTCCAAGGAATGGCTCTCTAGCCCTTGGCCCTCACCTTCTCCTGGGCCTCAGTCACTGCCTCTTGCCTCACCTCCTCCTGGGGATGGGCCTCCAGCCCTTGCTCCTCATCCTCTTCCTGTTCCAGGAGTTGCTGGTCGATCTGCTCCAGCTGGAAGAGGTGGAACTGGTGCTGCAGCTCCTCTGACGTGCTCAGGCTGCTGAGCATTTGCTGGGGCAGTCGGTTGGGGAAGCAAAGCCCAATCTGCTCCAGCACAGCCCGCTCCAGCCAGTTCGGGCCCAGGCTCAGGAGGCGGTCTGCCAAATAGTACCTGCGGCGCACGTAGCCCAGGCCTTACTGAGGAGGGACTCAGTGCCGGCTTTCTCTCAGGCCCTGGGCTCCCCCTCTGCTGCTTCCCTCAAGGCTGAAGGGCCCCCAAGAGTCCCCTCCCTGCCGCCCACCTGTCTGCCCTTTGCCTCTCCCCTGAGGCCCCACACTCACTGGTAAAAGTGCTCAAAGGTGGTGGCGAGCTCTAGGCCAGAGAGGACCATCATGGGCTCCAGGCTCCGCTGCAGCTGGCTCAGCATCTCTTCTCCTTGGGGTCCACCGACCCGGCTCCTCTGGATCTGTTGGTCGATGTGCCGGGCAAACTGCTCACTCACCTGGGCACAGGAATTGGAGGGAGAGAAGAGAAAAAAAGGAGCAGAAGAAAGAAGGGGGGGATGGTCAGGAGGGAGGGACAAGGCACCAGGGGAGAGGACTGGGAATGGGGAATGGGGAGGAAGCCTGGGAATCTGGAGGTACACTCTGAGGATGAGGGGGCAAAGAGGACTCACGTGGGCAGCAGTGAGGAAGGAGAGCTGGAGCAGAGCTCCAGAGAAGCCCTGGCGAAGGGCCAGCGTGAAGGCTGCCCGTGGCCCAAAGAGCTCTGTCCCAGCGCTCTGGAGCCGTTCATAGATGTCACAGTATCTGGGCACAAGGTCGGGCGCCTTCCAGGCTGCAGTCAGGAACCTGCTCACCTGAGGGCAAGAGGCAGGAGCATGAAGGGGCGGCGACTGTTGTCTAGGCCTTCCCCACACCCTGCCAGCCCCCACCCTGCCCACCTGCTCTTGCACCACACCCCTCCAACACTGGGTGATACCCCTCAGGCTGCCACCAGGAGGTCCCAGTCCAGTCCCTGAGTTCAGCTCTCGACTCTTACTATTCTTGCCATCTGTGGAGACAGAGATAGAAGAAGTCTTTAGCACAGCGAGTAAGAGCACCGGCTCCAGTGTCGGGATAACTTGGGGATCGAATCTGGGCTCAGACACTTAGCACCCACCCAGAAACACCTGGCTGTGTAACCTTGAGCAAGTTACTTAACCCCAATTGCTTAGGGGTGGCCAGGTGGCTCAGTGAGTAAGAGTACCAGCCCCAGAGTCGGGATGACCTGGGATCGAATCTGGGCTCTGATACACCCAGAAATAATTGGCTGTGTAACCTTGAGCAAGTTACTTAACCCCGATTGCTTAAAAAAAAAAAGAAGAAGAAGAAAGAAGATGAAGTCTTAGACTCTGCAACCCTGGTTTGAGGATGTTCTCTGGAACTCCCCCAACCCTAGCCCAGCAACTTTCTATGATGAAGGGCAGGGATAGTGAGGAACAAAAGACACTATCCCTCTATCACCAGCCTATAATGTTCCAGGATAGATAAGAGAGGTAAGAAATATCACAGATTTGGAAGAACAGAGGAAATGGGAGCTTAGGGGAGAGACACAGGGAAGGGAGGCAGTGGATAGAGATAACATTGCTAGAAGGATGGCAGTGGTTTTTCTTTCCTGTCAGTCCCTATCTGGGGACCCTCAACAAGGATCCATTCCCTGACACTCACTGGGCCGGGTGGGAGGCTCAGGAGGGGGTCCTGGAGGAGGTTCCACATGCACCAGCAGGTGGCTGAGGCGACGAACCCGTGAGGTAAAAGAATTTGCTTGGCCTTGTGGGCAACGGGCCTTCTCTCTGTGCTCCAGGTACTGGCCCAGCAGCCAGGCCAGGGGGCTCACCCCACTGCCATCTGAGAAGGGAACACAGTTCAGGAAGATACTGCAATATGGGAACAAATACCAGGTGAAGGGTCAGGGAAAAATTAAGAAACTATGGGCTGGTTCATGGGATGGAGACTGAGGAACCAGGGGCAGTTCTTGAAAGAAAGCTATTGTAACAGAAGTTATGGATGGTTACCGGGGCAGTTTTGAAGGGCAACATTACAGGATGGTTACCAGGGGCAGTTACTAGGGAAGATGTTACGGAATGGCTACCAGGGAAAGTTCCTGAGGGAAAGCTACCAGACCAGTTTCCAGGGGAGAGGCAATGGGATAGTTACCAGGGGCAGTGATGCTCTGCACCAAGGGGCTGACCAAGGCCTCCCAGCAGGTCCTTCCCAATGCCTGGGCAGCCTCATCATCAGGGAGGAATCGATCTGCAAAACTCTGCTCATGGCGCAAAGCCCCGTTCAGTCTGGTGACAGGGTCAGGAGCTAGAGGCACGAGCCCCTGGCCCCAAGACTATCCCTCAATACCATACCCTGAAAGTTCTCATGTCAATAGCCCCCCCATGGACATCAGGAGGGTCTCATCCCCCACAACTGTTCTATCCCCCTCTTTGAATCCCTCAGGACTCTCCCAGGCAGCGACTCTCACCCTACCCCTGACCTCTTCACTTCTGTCCTACTCCCCCCTCCTCCTCCACACTAGGCCCAGCCCCCCAGATGTCCCTCTCCACACCTAGGGCAGAGTTGCAGCAGACGCTTTCGGTCCTGAGCAATGTCCTGACTCCAGGCTTGGGCTCGAACAGTGTAGAAAAGGTGTGTTCGGCGACACAGCTGCTCCCGGAACAGTGGCCAGAACGTGGGTTTGGGGCCCAGAACCTCCACCCCTCGCACACGGGTGTCAATACCACCCTGAAACATGTGGTTATCTTTTTTTTTTTGGAGGGCGGTTGGGGTTTAGTGACTTGCCCAAGGTCACACAGCTAGTTTTTTGTGTTAAGTGTCCGAGGTCGGATTTGAACTCACATCTTCCTGACTCCAGGGCCGGTGCTCTATTCACTGTGCCACCTAGCCGCCCCTTACATATGGTTATCACTGACTTCCTGCAACAGCCTGGCTCCCTCCCTAAGCTTTCCTTCAGTCAAGCTTTGGCATAAAGAGCTGGTAGAAAATGAGGGCTCAAAGTCCGACCAAGGTAGAGTGTCTCATAACTGTCCAGAAACAACTCTCATATTATTAGAACTGTACTGCCTCCTAGACCTCTTCCCAACCAGGTCAAGAAACCAAACTGAAAGTCTGGTATCCTTCCTTCAAGTACTTCATATGCTAGGAACAACTCTCCCATCCCTATTACCTCTTCTGGTCCCCTGGTCACAAGGTTATTGTTCTGTTTAATGCTTCCCCAATCTCTTCGAAGAGGTCTTTTGACTTCCACAAACTCTGCACTATACTCTACCTGCTGGCATCGCTTGATACGGATCTGAAGAATGGGCCAGAAGCGAGTCAAGTTCTCCAGGAGCAGCACCCGACTAGCAGAAGGCGGCACATTTACCTGAGGCATGGAAAAGAGCCGCCATGTTCCTGATGTGATGATAGTGAAAGGAGATGTACTCTCTCCCTCTCACTCCTGGGCAATTTCCTGTGCCCCTGGGGCCCACTGTTCTCTTTCTTCCTTCACAAGATCCAAGGACCTCAGGGCCCCATAATTCTACAATCCTAACTCTTAGCCTCACTATTTATGCCCACTCTTGGGAAAAAGACTAAAGAGGTCCCTCTGGGGGAGGAGGAACCCTTGGCATGGGTTTCAGGCCACATATAATTATTACCTGCTGGGAATGGGAGAAAGGTATATGGGGGTGGGGGGGTTTCTCACTGTGTTGAGCTCAGTGCTGACAGAACTGGCATTGTCTCCCCCCAGCACCACCACACGGGCTGGCATGTAGCTTGAGTCTTCACTGGCCACCAGCAGAGTCAGCTGTCTGGGGGGGAGGAACCCATTAGAGCCCATGCCCAGAGGGTAGCTCCTCAGTCAGGCTGCAGAGACTTCCTCCTCTCCTGTACTTCTAGGCCCAGGGAGTCAAAGAATCAAAATATTTTAGATCTGGAAGGGATCTTAAGAAATCATGTAAGTTCCCCTCCCCTGCCCTTCCTCTTACAGATGAGGGAAGTGATTTGTCCAAGGTCAACAACTGAATAAGACAGCCTCATACCACACAAAGGGCTCTTACACGCTGCTCCCTTAAATAAGGGTCCCAGGAGGTACACAGCACCCCAATGCATGATAGTGTGTTATCCAGAACACAGAGAACATTTGAGCATGCCTCATGTGACTATCCATCTCACCACACCTGACAAGGACCCCCCGGTGCATGTGCAGGGTGATATAGTGAGAGCCAGTGCTGCCATTGGATTCCCAGTAAGTCTTGGGGTTTCGGTCAGTGAGCTTGCTGGCTCCGTGAGGATTGGATGACACTTCCACCTTCTCCCAACACTTGTCCTCCTTTACTTCCACACTGGAGCCTGGGGCCAAAAAAGAAAGAAAGAACAAATCACAGTCTGGTTGAGGAAAGGACAAGGGACAGAGGAGAGCAAGGAAGGAGTGGGAATACCAGCAGGCCGGGACAAGTGGGGGTAGGAGAGACCACCACTGTACCTAGCCAGAAGTAGGTGAAGGACACTGACCCTGGCAGAGATGCCTGAGGAAGACATCAAAGAAAGGGATGTTAATGGGCCTGTGGGTTCTTCTGTGCTCTTCAATCTGGCCGAGCACCATCTGTAGTAAAACAAGAACAGGAATAGGAGTGGTTCTGACACTTAGGAGAACAGAGGGGCAGGAAGAAAAACAGTGACAGAGGGACACAGAAACACATGTTTGATGGCAAAAAAAAAGTCCAAGGATTAAGATTTTGCTTTTTCCTCCTCTCACCAAACCCTATAAACTATAGAATCATATAGGGGTCTCGGTAAAGAATACCCTACACCCGTAGTCATTCCAAATCAGACCGATCAGTTAGATGCCCCCTCCCTTCCACTTAAAACCCACTAACCTCCCTCCCTTGCTGCTGTGGTCCCACATTCTCACTCAGCACTTTCTCTTATCTCCTGCCCCAATCTGCTGTTATTTCCTAGGATCTGTCTCCTTCATTTCCCATGCTCCTGACCTGGATACATCCAGCCAGGATGCTTGTTGTGAGGTTACTGTAGAGCCGGGCATGCTTCTCACACTCGCTCACTAGGTCCCGGAGCTCAGGTCCCAGGAGCAGCTGTGCTGTGTGCTTGTCCAGGGCCTTGGTGAGGGCCTCTCGAGCTCCCAGGCGGCACAAAACCACTGCACAGTCCTTGTGTAATGTGGCCAAGCGATGCAGGAAGCGGATTAACTCCTGGACCACCTGGGACGGGGACCACAGAAGGTAGAGTAGAAAAGGGCCCAGGACCAAGAGATGGACAAAGCCAAATACACCAAGTTCAGTCAAAAAGATGCAAGGATAGAGATAATGGAAAACAGGAGACAGGCAAAAGGAAATAGCAACATATAATGTCTTCTACTTTCTACTTTGGATGATGCTCCCCAGTCTCCCTCCCTACTGAAGAATCCTACCTCCCGGTCATTGCTGGGGGCATTCATGCAGGCCAGACATGGTTCCATGGCCTCATGCCAGGGGAGGAGGATGGCCTCAGGGAAATCCAGCAGTCTGATCAGTATTCTAGTAGAGATGGAAATAGAGTCTTTTTACTTCATAATGATCAATGACTTCCACTCCTGCTTGGTCTCTACCCTAACTTGGCATCCTCTGATCTCAGGTCCTACCCCTCTATCACCTATTGTGCCCAATACTTTCCTCCCTCCCACTCATCCTCTCACCTCAACACTGTCATATGTAGTGACTTGTTAGGCCCTGGGGTCTCCAGGCTCTGTAGCAACAGCAGGAAAGGCTGGGGTTGATTTTGAAGTCTCTTCAGTACCTGGTTCACATCACCCTCCCGGGATCCTTCAGGACAGATGCTTCGCTCCAACTCCAAAAGTAGCTCCCCAGAGGGGCCAGCACTCCCCACCAGGCTGCGCAGCAATGGCTCATCTGTTCCAGCCTGGGGTCCAGGGCAAGGTGGCTCTGCTACTATAGCTCAAACACACAGGAGGAAGGGGGTAAATAAAATGTGCATAATTGAAGGCCTACCCGGCCATTAATCTAGGACTATTTAGGAAATTCTCTCTTTTTTCTGAGACCTTTTGTTAATTTTCTTTAAAAAAAAAAAAAAGCCATGTTACACTATATCTTTATGTTCCCAACTTAAGTGATTTCAAATCTGGAAAGATAAAAAAAGTATTGCCCCTATTTCCATTTCCTCAAAAATTAACTAAAAGGAGACTCATTCTTTCCAAAGCTTCACAATTTCCAAAATTTTTCTTTTTCTAGCCATGTTCTTTTCCCACCTCTTGGGACCACCTTACCTTTCCCCACTCTCTCTGATCCTTGGGGAGTTCTAGATTACCTCATTAAGGGGAAATCAAGAAGTTCTCTTCTCTTTCTACTTCTGGCAGTACTATACCAGAATCAACCCAAAGAAATGAGACCATATCCTATGTTCAAAGCCCTCTCCAGAAGGGACTCCCCAGCCTCTGCTCATTGCCCATTCTAAAGCCTCTCTTGTACCTCAGATTCAGGAAACCCACACTCAGATCCAAACTGAGGATCACTGAACCCTGTTTTTCTTATTTGTCTCTGACTTTTAATAGGATTCCACAGTGGTAATGCTGATAAATCAATGTTTCAGTGATTTCCTGTAACTTCTGGAACCAAATGCCACTCCCTAGCCCCTCCTAACCCATGGTAATACCTGCGTGCTCTGGACTGCCAGGGGGCCCATGCTCTGAAAGCCGGCTAAGCAGGGTGAGGATGAGGGTGCGGATGGGGGGCACAGGCTCTGACCCTCCACCACAGTGGCTGTGCAGGGCTTCTTGCAGCTCCTGGGTTGCCAGCTGCTCCCCTAGAGCCTGGTGGTTGCACATGAGCATGTTGAGGAGGAGCAGCCCATTGCCTACAGCTGAGGAACACCTGGAATGGAGATGGGGAGGGGGAGAGGGCAGAGGAGGAAGGAAAGGAATATAAGGGAAAGAAGAATGTAGGACTTAGAGCTGGAAGGGACCTTAGGAAGCATTTAATCTAACCCCCTCGATTAAATAATGAAGAAATGGAGTAGAAAGACTCAGTTTTAGAGACTTGTCCAAAGCTAAACAAGTAGGCAGAGTATCTGAACTAGATTTGAAGTGAGGCATTCTAAGGCCAAATTCAGTGTTTTTCCACTATTTTTCCACTATCCTGTGGCTGAATCAGGAAAGAGCTCCAATAAGAGGCTCCCAGATTCATTTATTCATTAATTCAACAATGATAAACACCTTCTGTTTGTAGAGCACTGTGCTAATACTGAGGAAGACACAAAAGTAGTAAAAACACTGTCCTTGCCCTCACAGGTCTTAAAATAGTACTCTCCGTCTGTATAAATATCACTCATACATCTCCCTGCCTCTAGGACCATACTAACTCGGGTCTGCAAGATAAAGAGTTTTTATGTGTGTGTGTGGCTGAGGAAGGTGGGGGGGGGGGGCGCACACACATACACATATGGACATGGCCAAAGTAGGAGTTTGTTTTGCTTGACTAAGCATATTTGTTACAAGGGTTTTTTCTTTTATTGTTCTTTTTCCAACAGGGAAGGTGTCAGAAAGAGAGAAAATAGATATGTTTGTTGAAAAAAATTAAATAAAAAAAAAGACAAAGGTGTCTTTTCTACAAATGTTAATGATCTCCTCACCCCAGAATCTGCCCCAACATCAGTCAAGACAGCACCACCAATATTTAACCTGATGGAAGGATAAAGGGGATTTTCAGCAAGGAGGAAAAGTGGCTAAGTAGTACCAAGCCTCAGAAGGATGTAGGAAGTAACTGTGTTATGCTGGGCAGTACAGAGGTAATGGGCAGTAGGGGCAAGGAAAAACCTAGCAAAATCCTTTACCCTTCAGTTTGTAGCATAAGGATGACAGCAGCAGGGATTGCCCCCAACAGGTTGTCAGTGCCAGGGCGGGCAGCTGAGCCAATGCTGGCAAAGATTTCCCGGATCATCTGGGCTTCAGAAGCTGCCAATGGGGATGCTCGACCACTACCTCCACTGGGGAGTTCACAGGGCCCAGCACTGGCCAAGACCTTCAGTGCCTGCAAGGAAATATGGTAAGATATGGTCAGATGCATCCCTATGGTATAGTGAAATCAGTGGCTGCTGCTGAAGTGCTTTGTTGGGGCCTATACCGCTAGTACCTGACCAATGCTTCAAGGAAGCAGCTGGTGAGCAAAAGGTAGCTCTGACAACTGGTACTAAAAATGACAGAAGGCACATGTCATTAGTTGGCAATATTCTACCTTACTCCATCTAAGCAAAGGTGGGGGAACCATGTCTCACTTCAAATCAGGCCACAGGACTGTCCTCCTGTGATTTGTTTTCACCTTCAAAGTTATTTTGGATGTCCATTTAAACTGATTTCTGCTACAAAAATGTTGAGGACTAGAGAGTACCATGATCTATCCAGGCCCCATATAAGCCTAGGGATGGCACTGGGGATGGTTGAGAAGTAGAGAGATCACCATGGTCCATCCCCATTCCCCCTACTTACCGCCAGCCCAGCCTGTTGCACAAGAACTGAAGTCTTATACTCCTGCATACAGACCAAAACAGCATAGACCCCACCTTCTGTGGCAAAGAGGGGACGCCACTCATGTTTAGCCATGAGCAAATAAAGAAGGCGTAATGCCAGTACCACCAGCAGTTTCTCCCCAACCTGATTGGTCAGCAGCTCAATCAGTGTCTTGACTAACTTCTCTCTAAAGGGAAAAGATATCAGAGCAGCAAATAATTTTGATTTAGAGATTACGGGGTTAGGGGAGGATGGAATACACTTTCCTAATTTCCTATCTTGACTCTTAACTGTTCTAAGCCTCCCTCATTTATCTCAACCAATTCTTCCTAACTCTTGTTTTGTTTTATTTGGTTGGTTTGGGTTTTTTTTTTTGCTTTTTTTTTGGGGGGAAGGCAGGGCAATTGGGGTTACGTGACTTGCCCGAGGTCACAAGACTAATAAGTATCTGAGGCCATACTAAACTCAGTTCCTCCCGACTCCAGGGCCTGTGCTCTGATATTCACTGCGTCACCTAACCACCTCCTTCCTAACTTTTAACATACCCATTGTACTTCTCCCCTACAATCTTCTCTCCTCACTTTAATGAATTCTTCCACTCCCCAACCAACCCTTTTCTTGCCTTACTTCCAATTATATTTCCCATTGTTCTGAAATTCTTGCTCTCCCTCCTCATTACCTCCCCCTGTGCTAACCCCTATTCTTTCTTCCTATGCCTCATGTCCTATTCCACTCAGCTATTCTACACGGCTTTATTTCCTTTCTCCTTATACCCAGCCTCATCCCTGCCAACACCTTTCTGACTTTCTCCCAACAGTCACCCACTACATCTCTTAGGGTCTGACCTGAGGGCTTTGTCTGGACGAAGCAGAGGGTGGTCACGCCCTGTGGCTTCTTCCACAGCTTTAGAAAGAGCATAGAGCCCTGAAAGCTGCAGATTTGTTTCTGAGTTGGATCTCTGCACCATAGCAATGGCCTCTGTCACATGCTGTTCCAGGGAGCTCCTCCGACCAGGACCCCTCAAGGTACTGCACAGTTCTGGAGTGGAGAAAAAAAAGATCATGTCTCAGTCTTCCTTGATGTAGGATGCTCCTTGAATTCCCTGGTCACCAATCTCAAGAGGTTGAGAAAGCTTATTCAATCAAGATCAAGACTGGGGGACCCTGGAACATGGATTTTCCTCTTTTAGGAATATTGTGAACAGAGAAGGAAGATAAAGGAGGGTTTGATTGCATTGAAATCCAGAGGAACGAATCCTTTTAGGTAAAAAACATGGGCCATGACCTCACCTAAGATTAGCCTGCAGGCTAAAGTGGCCTTCCCCACTCTCCTCCTCCTAGACCACCAAATGCCTAATGCAAGTCTCTACTTCACCTCACTATGGCTGAACTCACCACTGGCTGACTCTTTCAGCTCTGGAGGCAGAACCAGCCCTTCCACCACCAGAAGCTGGCTGAATAGCTGCGAATCATTTTGTGCCTTAGGGGGCTCAGACTCCACCTTGATTTTCTCAGGCAATGATGCCTTGGGGGTGCAGGTGTCCTGAGGCACTACAGGTGCTGGGCTGGCTGAATTTCCTGTGTTAGGTTGTGGCCCATACTTGCAGTAGACATGAGAGCTCAGCAGGTCACTGTGAGAGCTGCCCTGGCATTGCCCACTGAGTACTAACACCAGCTTCTGTGCCAACTCCATTGGCACTGAGAGCTCACCCAGGGACTCCTCCTCCAGGGTCTGTGGACAATGAGGAGCACTCATTATACTGAACAACAGGGAAAAGGGGTCACTGTGATTGAGAGGAAATACCTTTTTTGAAATACCCTCATCTTCCTTTACCCTGGACCTTCATGGCTTCCTCACACCCATGTCCAGTTTTTGAAGCCCTTCACCTGACCTGATCTCCACTTACTAGACTCACCTCCCCCTTACCAGCAGACCAGCCTCTCATAGCTCTACTCCTGGGCCCAACATACTTCCCCATCCAGGTTCTCCTGGAGAAGCTGGAGAAATTCCTGTTGCTCAGGCCCATCCAGCTTCTTGATGAAGAAAAGCAGCTCCCACCATTCGGCCTGGCTCAGGCATCCAGACTCTGTGTTACTCTGAGCCTCAGGTTTAAGGTATGGCAGAGCATATAACCCCCCAAGGGGCTTCCAGTCTAAGGATGGAGGCACTGTGGGCAAAAGGCATGAAGGTATAGACCAAATGTCCAGGAGAATGTGATACTGGACACATTCACGGAAGTTCAGGGTCAGTATCTTTCTTTAGTCACTGTACCTCTACCCAGACAAGCCCCCATATACCACTCCCCAAGAAACCTGTGTGCTTGCCTCCCCAAGCTCACCTTTACCTGGGGGTTGGGGCCCACTGCCCCCTGTCCCTTTCTCTGGCTCAGCAGCAACTTTGTCCTCAGTTACAGGACCCAGAATCTCCACCATGTGCCAGTGCACCCAGTATGTCCGGCCTGTCGACTGCCACAGTACCTGGGGCATGAAGAGGGGAGGGAGAAAGTTCGGTCACTTGAGTTCGAGGGAGCAAACTCCACTGGACACTCAGACCTGGGGCACATAATAATAATTAATGATCATGATAATAGCTAACATTTATATAATACTTCCTATGTGCTAGGCACTATACTAAATTCTTCATAATCATTAGCTCATGTAAGTCCTCTCGACAACTCTGAGAGGTGGGGGTTATTATTTATCCCTATTTTACAGGTGAGGAAACTGAGCAAAGAGGTTAAGTGACTTGGCCAAGATCATACAGCTAGTAAATGTCTAAGGCTGTATTTGAACTCAGGTCTTCCTGATTCTAGAAAGGAGGGAGCTGGGCAGATAGGTGGCACAGTAGATAGAGCCCTGAGCCTGGAATCAAGACTCATCTTCCTGAATTCAAATCCAGCCTCAGATACATACTAGCTGTGTGAATCTGGGCAAGTCACTTCACCCCCCTTTGCCTCAGTTTCCTGATCTGTAAAATGAGCTGGAGAGGGAAATGGCAAACCACTTCAGTTTGCCAAGAAAACCCCAAATTTTGATCAGGGATCAGGAAGAGTCAGACATGACTGAAACAACCAAACAACAAAAACAACCACCTCCTGACTCCAGCCCCAACACTCTAAACCCCTTCCACAAAGAGACTCCATAACAGACACACAGCCAGGGCTTAGGCAATTTCTCTTTAGAGTAGAGGCTGGGAGAAAAAGACAAACAGGACACAAACATGTATTCCTCTCTTCTGCCAAATGACAGAATGAATGTGGGTAACAGTACCCTTAGATGTCTCCGTCTCTATTTCACCTATTAGGAATCATCTCTCTATCTGGCCTCTTAGTGGTACAATTTTCTCTAAATGGCCATTTTCCCTCGCTAGGGGGTGAGACAGGGATACAGTCACTCTCTAATCTTCCCTTATTTTCTTTAGGGTCTCTCCTTCTTTTTCAGGGATGCTATTCTACCATCCCTACCCTCCAAGTTTCCATTCCCAACTCATTCACACATACCTGTACAGGGGGCATTCCATTGTTGCTCTGCCGGAACTCGCCTTGGTCCCCAGCACTGATCTCCTCATAATCCTCCAGCATTCGAACACGCATCCCTGGCTGCAATGTCTCCTGAACGTAGTCAGCATAGCCACTCAGGCTCGAGAACTCAGACCGTGGTCTGAAGGCCCGGCTTGGCCTCCTGGGGGAGCTAGGGGTGAGTAGGGTCGGGAGGATGGTGCTTGGCACAGATGATCGGGGCTGAAAGATAGAGCGGGCAGGCCGAGGGGGAGATACAGGCTGCCTCCCTGGGCCCCGGTCCCATCCCATGCCCCGAACCAATTCTGAAATCAGGTTGCCCATGGCCATGCTAAACTCCAATTCCCTCTGTCCACGGCTCTTCTCCACACTGGAGGCCTTGTTAGGGGAGCACCGGTTCCCCCACTCCCCAGACCCTGGCTCCACGCTGCTACTTAGCTGGTCCAGGAGGGACGTGACACACAAGTAACGCTTCACTAAGGAGAATAGCAGCTTTCCAGGGATCTGTAGGATAAATACCCTCAGCTCAGGTTAGTGATCTCCCCACTTTGCTTCTTCTAACCCTACTGCCAACAGACTGGGGGATAAAAGCCCAGCCCACAGTCCTTTTCCCAACTCCCTTAGGTTACCTGGGGCAGGTGGATCCCTTCAAAGGCCATGCAGTGCTCTTCAGAAGATGTGGTCTCTGCAAACAGCTCCAACAGAGTGGAGCGGCTATCAAAGTCCATGTGCTGTTCGATGCCATCCTGCTGGCTCAGTGACAGGAGCACGTGGGCCCTGCTCCCTAAAATACAAGCCCTGCTCTGCATCCTGTCCCAGGGAAACCACTTACCACCTTCTGCCCAGTTCTCAACTCTTATCACCTGCCTCTCTCACACTCACTCTCTTCCACCCTCCAGGAGAACCAGGTCCTTTCCCACCAAAGAGGCTGACAGGGGGACCAATGTGCTCTGAGAAGTGAGACTCTGTCTTACACGATAACCATCTGTGCTAACATCTGGCCAGGAAGTTCTAAACTCTACGAAAGAGAGAGACTTTTTCTGTTGACATCTCTCTTTCATCAATGGGTGTGAAGGTGTAGCTCTAAGTTCACTGCAACTGAGCACAAACAGACATCGCTCTCACTCTGATGAAAGCAAAAGGTCCTGACATCCTCTTTTTGCAAGTGGACCCTCATCCCAGGTCTTGCTGCTGTCCCACCTGCTTTCCTGCTTCCCTTTTGTTTCCCCACGGGCCCTCACCAGCATCATGGGCTGCCAAGGCCTGTAGCATCTTTCCAGCACTCCTGCGGATCTGGGGCTCAGGGTTGCCCAGCATGTGCATAAGCAGGTCCAAGGCTCCTGTCTCCCTGAAGACACCAGCAAGGGGTCCGATGCTGGCATAGGCGCTGAGCACGTGGATCGTGTGCAGCACAGAGGCCGCAGGACTGGAGCCCCCGCCCCCATCCAGCTGCCGGGCAGCTCTCCGCACCAGTCCTCGCACATCTGTGGCCATCTCTCCCAGAGAGGCTTCGTCCAGCCCCCCGGCATCCCGGGGAAAGGCGCCCACACTCCCCACTGGTTCATGCTGTGGCCCCTTGGCTGGTGCTCGTTCACCAAGTAGCATGGGGCAGTTGGCATAGACCTCCGGGGCTGAGAGCCACATGAGGATATGCTCTGCCTTGCCCTCTAGGGAGCTGCCACTGCTTACTCCACCCTCCTTCCCACGCTGAAGGACAGTCCAACGGATCAAGTACTCTGGATGCCCATCATGACCCTGGCGCTGCCGCAGCAGTTCCTCAGGGTATGCCTGCAGTCGTGGGCCCAGCGGCACCAGCAAATCTCTGCTTCTACGTTCTCCCACCATCCTGGGCACCTAGAACAGAGGAGGAAAAGGAGCAGAGTGAGGAAAAGTACTCATTGTGAAATAAGCAGCTATGGGGACATGGCAGAAGGTTGTTGGGCAGAATTGATATATCACATCAGAACAGACAAAAGGAAGAGGAGCCCAGGACCAGTGATCAGGAGCAGGGACGTAGATAAAAGTAATTAGGGCTGTTGTGTAGACAGATGGTAGTTGCAGGAAAGCATTGGATGCCAGACACGATGAGGCTAGGAGTAGGATGGTATGGAAGACAAAGCAGGCAATGTGATTTGAGAAGACAAGGAAATGAAGTGAGCCATAATAATAAGTAATACTAATAATAATGAACAATAAGAAAATGATGGGTCATAGATTTCGAACCTGAAGGGGCTTTAGAGGTCATCTAGTGTAGCACTCAGGAGATAAGGGAGGGTAAGATAGTTGGTATTACCTGGAGAATGGACTCAGGGAGAATTAAAATGAAAACAATGATAAAAAGAGCAAAAGTTGTTTTTTTCTGCTGCAGTTGCAGCAGAAAGAGGAGGTTATGGCAAGAACAGGCTGGTGTCACAATGTAACTAAATCAAAATTAATATCTGGGGAATGATACAGGAAGATAATCATATAAGGACATTTTAGAGAAAGCAGATCTGCACAAAAAGGTGATGAATTCAGGACATGTGAAAGTGTAGGGGTATAAAAATGAAAAACAATATGAATGTCTCTGAGACCACCACAAAACAGGCCCTCACCATGCCTGCTTTGATAATTCCTTCCACAGAGAGGTTTTCCGTTCATGACTCTTACACCATTCCACCCTTCAAACCAGCCAGGGCAGAATGTGTGTGGAGAAAATCAGGACTGGCTTCACATATCCCGAATAGGTAGGTGGGTAAGGAGGGTGTTTCTATCAGAAGGGGAAGAGTAAGCAAGGTGGGTGTTGTGTGTGAAAGGTAGGATCCCAGTTGGCTATGTGTGAGGGGGAAGGGCAAGAACGGGACAGGCTATAAAAAAAGGTCATCAGGGTGGGGGGATTCTAGAGGAAGGCTGGGGAAGAGGAGCAGCATGTGTGAGGCTGTGGACGCCAGGGGCCGCAGGGGTGGAGGCAGGGGCTGAGAAGAAGTAGGGGCAGTAGAGTCCGGAGGGGGACAGCAGGACATGTGCATGACCTCAAGGGGGAAGACACACGGGGGTCACTGAGGGCGCCCGGTATGGGCTTGGAAGCTGCAGGTTCAGGACGTGCTGCACGAGGGTGAGGGGAAAGGGTCGGAGGAGGAGATCGGGTAAAAGAGAAGGAGGGTGCAGGGGGAGCATGAGTCGGGGGAGGGCCGGGGATGTGCTTGAAGAGAAGGGTCTGGGCAGGGTGTGCATGGGAGAGAGCCCCAGGAGGTGCAGAACAGAGGGAAGGGGAGGATCTAGGGAAGATGCATACATGATTGGGGGAGAGTCGGACGGGGGGAGGGGGCGTGCGTGCGAAGTGGGGGGTCAGGGCGGGGTGACCGTTGGTACAGAGAGTGGGCTCCTGGGGCCGCGCGGCTTGGGGCGCAGGGAGAGGGTTCGAAGTGGAAGGGGATGGAGAGAGACAGGGGACCCCCACCCCGTGCGCACGCTCCTCTCACCTCCCGCCGCCCCGCGCGCCCCCTTTTGCCGACTCCGACTAGACGGTCCCGCCGGACCCAGCCGCCTCAGTCAGCGAGCACCCTCACTTCCGGGTCCTCTACTGCACCTGCGCTCACTGTCCGGCTTCTACGGAAGCCAGGCAGAAGGCCTGCTGAGGGGAGAAGGGTAGGTAGCGCCGAAGCGGAGGCGGAGGCGGAGAGCTGTGCGCGTGCGCAGCACCCTCCTCCGGAATGGGCGGGGCCTAGCCTTTCCCGACTTCTGCCGGGATGGTTTGATGCCTACTCCGCGGGGACCCCGGCTCGCGGCTCGGGAGGAGATGACGTCATGGCTGGTAGTCGCGGGGTACTTTTCTCAGGTGGCCCAGGTGGAAGGAGCACCTTTCGGGGAACATTAGCTGAACTTTTTTCCAGATCATGTATCTGAACCTTTACCCAACTTCACTTCCATGTCCCTGTTTTCTGAACCCTTTTCCATGCTCTCGTTTCTTGGATCTTGGTTTTTTTTTTCCTTTTAAAATGGTATTTTTAAATTTTTAGAAATTTTTTAAATTTTAGTTTTTAAATTTTAAAAAATTCTTTAAAGTTTAAAAATTAATGTTTAATTTTTTTAAATAAACATTTAATTTTGTTTTGTTTTCTGCCATGACTCCAAAGCCTTCACCCACCCTGACACAGTAAGACCTCTCTCCCCCATCAAACGGCTAAACAAAACAAACCAACACATTAACCATGTCTGAAACAGTATGCAGCCTCACAGAGCTTTCATTTAATGGGGGACACACACATATGGGGGAAGGGTGGCCAGGAAGGAGCACTTTGGTCTGGAAAGATTACAGGGATGGTGAGGCAATAAGAGATTATCTTGACACATTCCATCCAGGAGCAATGCCAGAGTTAATTTGATTGTGGTTCATGGTTCCAGAACCAGAAGGCAATGGGAGCAGAAGGCAGTGGAGCTTCCTTGAAATAGAATTTCCCTCCAAAGAAAGAAAAGTTTCATCATCTTTCCACTGAATTCTGCTATCTTTTAGTGTTATTTTCCTTAAAGTTGTTGGAGTTACTATGTGTAATATCCTGCTTTCTTTGTATCAGTTCAAAAGTCTTCTCAAGTTTCTCCAAATTCCTCAGTCGTCTTTCCTTTTGTTGTGATAATATTCCATGCTCTCCCTATATCACAATTTGTTCAATTATTCCTCCTCATCCAATCCATTGGCACCCACTGTTCCCTGTTTTGTTTTGTTGGTATGGGTTGTTTTGTTTTGGAGAGGGGTGCCATACAAAGTGCTGCTTTGGACAACTTAATCAATATTGAACTTTTTTCCATCTTTGACTTTCTTGGAGTATATGCCCAGTGGTGGTAATCCTGACTCAAACATTATGAATCCTGGGCCCTATTTTTGGACCCAAAATCAATCTTGTTTTTATTTCTGTTATCCTTTTTTCTTTATCCTTCTTGATCCCTGGGCTCTATTCTGTTCTGGGTTCTAAGGCCTTCTCAGTTCTGTGACCCTGTTTCTGAATCCTTATCCAGCCTTCCTTCCTGGAACTTATAGCTGACACACACTCACATCCATGTCACTTATTTTGGGTCTTATTCTTGAGCCCTTATATCCACAATCCTTTATTTTCCCCCTCCCCCTCTCCAGGAATCCTCACTTCTCAGACTTTTTTCTTTTTCCAGAATCCTTCTCCATCTTTATTCTCCTGAAACCTATTTCTGACATCCTCTTCCCTGAAGCTCTATCCCTCAAATGCACAGTTTGTTTGGTTTACAGACAATTTTCTGACACGTTATTCAAGGAAAAAAAAAATGAATGAATAAAAAGCATTGATTAAGGGATATGTGCCAAGCATTGTGCTAAATCTGAAGACAGAAATACAAAAGCAGAGACAGTCTCTGACCTCTAAGAGCTTTCATTTTAATGGGACAGACAGCCCATATGGGCTTGGGGAATGGGGGAGGATGGCCATGAAGGAGCATTTTGGTCTGGAAAGATTACAGGGACAACGAGGAGAGTATTTTGACACATTCCATCCAGGAACAATACCAGAGTTAATTTGATTCATGTGGTTCATGATTCCAGAACCAGAAGGGAATGGGGGTAGAAGACAATGGAGCTTTCTTGAAATAGTATTCCAGGTTTCCAAGACAGAAGATTTTCCAGGATATGGTCTCTGTTGTTGGCAACATATTTATTTATTCATCCATGCATCCATTCATTCATTTATTTGGAAATCTGCAACATTTAAAAAAATTACCCTCAGAATAGTTCTAAATGTAATAACTTTTCCAAAAAATACCAGAGTACAGTGTAAAGTGCCTTCTCATTATATACAAATTTTCTTTTCATGAAGCATTGCATCAATGTTTTGCTTAGATCTTAATGCCGAAAGAATTTTATGTTGCATCCTGGAACATAGAAATTGTATGCACTGAAATGGAATAACTAATACTCATTAACTGCTTAAACTCCAGCAGAGGGATTTCTTTCACCTTAACAAAACTGACCTTTTCTATATTTGTTAATTCAATACTAAAGAATTTCAACTTAGTTGTAGCAAATTTGGCAACATATTTCTGGGAGGCAGCATGGTGTGGTGGATAGAGGGCTTCTTTGGAGTCAGAAAGGCATCTCTATTGCCTTTGGAATAGGATACAAAAGCCTTTGTTGGGTACTTGAAACCATATGCAAATCTGGGTCCAGTCTGCCTTTCCAGGTTTAGTTTTACTAAATTTTAAATTTAAATTTACTACATTAACTCTCCCCTTCACAAACTACAATCCAACCAAACTGTCTTTCTTGGGATTCCATATATATGGTATTTCACTTCCCATCTATAGACCTTTTCACAGGCTATGCTATCTACCTAAAATGTACTCTCCATCCTCACCTCTCTGTCTTAGACTCCTCAAGTGACACTTCCTATAGGAGGGATTTTAAGATCCTTCTGGGAATGCTCTTCTCTCCCCTTCATTCCCAATAACTGTATGTTTTGAATATATATGAATATGTTTGGTATAGATTTTGTCTGCTTCCATATACATATGCTATGTTGATTTCTACCTAGAATGTCAGCTCCTTTAAGGACTTTTTCATTTTTGTCTTTGGATCCCCAACTACTAACACAGTAACTGGCACACAGCTATTGTTCATCCTTTGGTTTTGAAGAGGACCAGTGATTGTTGCAGGTGATGTCTTGACTTGCTGGTGAATTGGATTTAAGTAAGACAGATTGCACAAAGTAGGTAGCCTCTTGTCCAGTGACAGGATAAAAGTCAGGACCACGGGCAATGGCCCCAGTATGCAGTGGATGACTTTGGTGTTATTGATGTCTGACTAGACTTTATGCACTCCACAATGTTTGCTTCAGCTGCCTTTGTGGCCGTTGAAACAGATTGTTCTTATCTGCCTGTTTGGCACAGTGGATAGAGCGAAGCATGACTGATCTTCATGAGTTAGATCTGGTCTCAGACACTTACTTAGCTACGTGACCTTGGGCAAGTCACTTAACCTTCTTTGCCTCAGTTTCCTCTTCTGTAAAATGAGCTGGATAAGGAAATGCCAAACCACTCTAGTATCTTTGCCAAGAAAACCCCCCAAATGGGATCACAAAGAGTTGGACACAACTGAACAATTGATCCTTCCTGTCTCACATTAATCCCTGTGAAAAATAATCCTTTGAAAAAACCTGGAAGCTAGATGTTAAGGTGGAGTTACTGCTACCTGGTACATAGTATACATTGTTGATTAACTGGGTTCAAGTTCTATCTCTGACAAAAACTGGCTATGTGATAGTGGACAAGTCATTTAATGAGACAGCTAGATGGTGCAGTGGATAGAGTCCTGGGCTTGGAGTCAGGAAGACCCAAGTTCAAATCTGAACTCAGATGCTTACTAGCTGTGTGACTCTGGGTAAGTCACTTCACCTGCTAGCCTCAGTTTCCCCATTTGTAAAATAGGGGATAATAACAGCACCTGCCTCCCAGAATTGTTGTGAGGATCAAATGAGATATTTATAAAAGACTTAGCATGGTGTCTGGCACACAGTAGGTAAGACACCATGCTTCTCCTCCCAATATTCTTGGTATCTCTAAGACTTGATGGGGAGAGTTCCCACACAGGTTAAATCACAGGTCCATACCTTAAGGTTCCAGTATCCTGGTGGAGGGAAAGCATCCCTCTTCAATTATTTGGCTTAATTTGTGAGCCTTTATCTCCATGCACTTCCTCAACTGTGTTTCTTCCGAGTCCACGTGCATTCTCAATGATCCTAAGCAGTAGTTTGGATACAATTTCCAAAGAACTGGGTGACCAGAAAGGCAATGGAAAGATACATATTGGCATACATTAGGCTGCAACATGTTACCAGAGATGACTCTGTTAGCAGTGGAAAAAAAAAAGTGGTGTAAAAAAATGAACATGTAGAACATGTAGGACCAGGAAGGTGGGCTGGTATTGTAGTGAAAATAAGGGACAGTTCACATATTGCAACCATATTCCTAAAATATTTTGAGTTAGAAGGTCTCCCACATCTGGACCAGACCCTCTATGGAAGGGCATGGACAAAAATCACAGGACAGAAAGATAGGGCTGTGTTGTAATCTACATTCCATCTTGGATCCCTTGAAATATTCCAAGATGCTCTTTCATTGGTCCTAGAAATCTTGAGTTCTCTCCAAGCCTTACTTGCCCCCAAATGCTATATATATAGATATATGTGTGTTGGTTTTTTTTTGCTTTTTGGAGGGGGGAAGGTAGGGCAATTGGGGTTAAGTGACTTGCCCAAGGTCACACAGCTAGTTGTTTTTTTGTCAAGTATCTGAGGCCGGATTTGAACTCAAGTCCTCCTGACTCTAGGGCTGGTGCTCTATTCACTATGCCACCTAGCCACCCCCCAAATGCTATTTCTAAGTCCATGTTATATTCCTGTTCTCTTAAATTTTCTATTCCCTCCTCCAACTTCAAAAACAATTTAATCTCCCCCAAAGTGAGAGGGGAAGAGTAAAGATAATAAACTTTTACACAATGCCCACTATGCCCTAGGATTTGTGCTAAATACTTTTTACAAATATTCTCTCACTTGATCCTCACTACTCTGAATGGCAGGTGCCATCATCCTCATTTTAACTGAGGAAACTGAGGCAGTTAGGTTGGCTTGACCAGGGTCACAAACAGTTAATCTTTAGTATCAAATTTAAACTGAGGTCCTCTATCCACTGTACTACCAATTCCCTGAACCCAGGAAACCCAAATGGACCTCCATTATGGACACCAGCCCCTAAAATTTTCTTCTAGAGGAGTAACGAGAGTCGTACATGAGGCCCTCCCTTGGTATTAAACTCCTTTTTTGTTGACAAAATAAACTTAATACTGGGAAATGATGCTCAAGCGTGGCCACAGAGACAAGAATTTATTGCTGATCTCTTCTTTTCTCTTCTTTGCAGAGGTGAAGGACTATGGATATGGAGGATTATCCCTTATCTGGTTGATATGGTGTGTTTTGTATTGTCTTCTTCTCATCCTCTTTTTAAATTTTTACACTGGATGGCTTTATGGGAATTGGAGGGATATATGGATTTATAAAAAGCTGACTTATATAAAAAGAAAGGATATTAATTTTTTTTCCAATTGGAAAAAATGAAGCTTTGATATCAAGTAACATACATGATTTTAAACACTATGTAATACAAAACCTTTGTAAGAAAGAGGGAAAGCTTTTTTTCTTTCTGGATGCACTTCAAGGATAATAATTTTTAAAAGAAAAAAACAGAACCAACCCCATGTACCTAGCACCTCTCATTTGAAAGGTCTGGAATGTGGCTATCCTCTTAGGAAAAAAAAGAGCCAAGACCCCAAATTCTGTGCACAAAATGATACATTTATTGAAAGAGTATTTTTTTTTAATACAAAAGAAAGCTCTGTACATAGGACTGTGATCATGTCCATGAATTCCTGGGTCAGCATCCCAGGGATGTAGAAACCACTGACACTCAAACACGCTCCACACACTCACCACACATACGCACACCCACACATTCACACACCCAGAGCCGCCAGAGGAGGGGGAACGCTAAGGGTCACCACACAAGAAATGCCATCTCATCCCTGAAGCACACATGTTCTTACAAGGCCGCGCTCACATAAACATTATAAGCACTTAACCTGATCTCACTGGATCTTGCCTTCTTTGGGGAGATGATGGGAATAAAGCTCTCTTCCCAAGGATAGGCAAAGTGGGTCCTAGGAGGACATGGCTGCATTTCAGAGAAGAGAGGCTGGGCACATTACAGACCTGAGTCCCTAACTTCCCCCAATCCCTGACTCTGAGAGGCATTCCTAGTCCCAGACACCAGCCGTGACCCATCCTTGCAACACCCATCCCGTATTACCCATCTGCCCCACCAACCAAGTTTTGTGGGAAATCCCAGGATAGTGGCTCCCACTCCAGCACCCCAGATCTGGGAAAGACAGCAGGGAGAAAGCAGATTACAGGGCTCTTGAGTTTTGTTGGCAAATCAATCCCCTTGAGATCTGGGCTGTGAGCAGAGACTCTGCATCCCACCACCAAGCTGTCAAGGCAGGGTTATTTCTCACTGAATTGAAAGCAGTCAAGAAAGGGTTAAACAAAAACCCCCAACCCAACTGCAATTCCCCTCTTCTGGAAAATCAAATGCTCAGAATACAGGTAATGGAGGAGAGCAGGTTCACTGGGTGCAAAACCCTCTGCTAATGCTGGCCTACCCTGCACATCCGCCTAATGGGGGGGTAAAGGGGTGGGGCACGGCCCCTGTAAGAAATACATAAATACTGAGGTTACACTTAGAAAAATAAAGTCATTTTCTTCAAGGCTTTTTGTCTTAATTTTAAAAAGTTACAGTAGCTGCTCACTCCGTGGGAGAGCTGCCCTTCTCTGGCTCCCCGGTACTGCATCGATCTCTTGAGCTGCTCCCAACTCTACTCATCAGTTCCAATTCCCACCACCCCATCCCCAATCCCCACCACTGCTCGCTGCAACTTGACCCAGGCAGCTGGGGGCCTGATGGAATTCGTGGCTGCACCCCCCATGCACATGGCACAAACAAAATCCAGGACCTCTGCCAGAGTGGGGTTGGACCAGGTCCCCACAAACCCTAATCCTATAGCTGAACTTCCTTCTCTGCTCTTTAGAAACAGTCTCACTAAACACTAAAGGGCAGACTAGGCCCAGAGCTGGTGGTAACCCTTCCCACTCTTTTGAGGCATGGACCATGAAGCCCTTTCCCCACTTGTTCCTGGCTTACACACAGGATCTGTAAAGATCCCAGAACATCCTTTACCTTTCCACAATGGTGGGATTCCAGAGCCCACAGGATGGCTCTACCTCCTATAGCCCAACCAGTACTGGGGAGGCCAACAGTGTCTCCCCAGGGAAGAGGGTGGGAGGAGAAGGAGGAGGAAAAGGGGGAGGAGGGTAAAATATGGTGATGGGATGAGAAAAACGCCATAAAAAAAAGTTAAATATTTTAAAAATATATATTTATAGATTTGTTTTCACTTGTCTCATCTCAAATAAAAGGTTCAAAATTAAACCTTAAGTAAAGCAGCAGGGGGGTAAGTGGGGATGAAAGGGGATCCAGGCCATTCCCTCCATCCCAGAAGCCACTGTGGCACCAGTGGCAAGGGACAGGGGGCAGTGTGCCCACTGGCCATGGACATTTGCCCCGTGCATAGGCCCAACTGCTAGGGAGCTAATGGGATAGAGGGGATAGGAACATGGTTCCCCAGCAACACAGCTGGCTCTGAGGGAAGGTGGTCTCTCACCCAGCCTATGGTAGACACAGTGCTAACCCATGAACAGCGAGGAGGCTGAGGGCAGACCCTCCAAGCTGCTTCCTTAGGAGAAGGATGCAGTACCCTAGTGACCACAGGTCCCACAGAGGGAAGGAGGGAGCACGGTCCCATTGGGCATAGCTAATACTCGTGGCAAACATCGAGCCAAGCTGGGGAGGGGGGAAGCAAGGCAGCCCCACGGTAAACAGAAATGAGAGGTGAAACCAGGATGGGAGAGAGGGAGAAAAGGGTGGAGGGCAGGCAAGTCCATTTCTTTGGCTGGAGTGAGAGGGCGAAGTCCTGTGTCGCCCCTCTCTCCTCCCTGCCTCCCTCCTGCGGCCTGTCAACGTGTGTGTAAAGAAAACGTGAAAAGGCAACAATAAATAAGTGAGGCCGTCCATCCATCAGTCCAGGGTTGGCAGGGCTACTCATTCACTCTTGGTGCTGTGCGTTGTTGCGTCCAGGTTCACCACCTGTAGTTCTGTCAAATTGCTGCTGCTGCCCGCCTGCTGCCCGATCACTGCCATCTACAGGAGGTGGAGGAAGCGGAAGGAGAGGAGTGAAGGGTTCTCAGAGGAGTCAGACTGTAAATGCTTTAAATTGTTGAGCAGAGCAGGCAAAAGAGGCCCTGGGAGAAGTCCTTCATCTTGCTCCAATGCCAAGGTAGCAGGAGGCAGTAATATGAACTTTGTTCTTGGACTGAAGAGGCAGAAGCCCTGGGTTTGATTTCTAGTTCTGACTCTTAATATCTGTGCACCTTTTCTGAACCATTTCCTCACGTGTAAAATGTCAACAGTACTTAACCCTTATGCAGATTACCTCCTAGGCTGATGTAATGACAGTGGAGAATGGAAGCACAGTGTGGGAGATACAGCCAGGAAGACCACCTTCCTCTAACACTGACTGGTGACCCTGGACAAATCAGTTAACTCCTCAGTCCCAAGTAACTCACTAAGATTATACTAGATGCAAGGTAGCTGCTGATGTGAACTGGTACATGGAGGTTCTTCATTGGGAACTCCCTACAACAGTGAATTCTCAGGTCTGATCCAAAAAACCCCCTTCCTTCCCCCCAACCCAACAGAAACAGAGACATGTTCAAGAAATGTGAAAGACGACTACAATGTAGCAGGACAGGGGAAAGGTAGCCCACCCACCTACCTGATGAAGCTGGACGGCAGACACTGGGATTTGCACGGTTCCTGAGGGCGCAGTCAGGAATACCTGGGGGACTCCACCTATACCAGAAAACCATAGGGTTGAGGTCAAAGGTCTTAATGTACAAGCCTCTGAGGCAGGGCAACAGTTCATGAACTGAGTAAGCCACCCGGTGTCTGTGGTCAGTACCACCTTTCAGGGAATTGGGGAAGACCCTTATGCTCACTCTTTTCTTCCTCCCCCATAACACAACTCACCTTGCTCCTGGACCTGTCCGTGGGAAACCTGCATGGCGGAAGGTGCCTGGGAGAAGGCGTTGAGCACGGTGAGGCTGCCATCAGCCAGCCCTGGGGTGGGGGCGTACATCACTGCGTGGGAGCTGGGGTACATCATGTGACCACCCACTGTAGTGGGCACTGATGAAGTCATAATGGTGGCGGGCAGTGTCACTGGTGAGCACAGACAATTAAGTGTCATAGGAATCTGGCTAAGAAAAGGCAGTCTGACTCTACCCCATTTGCCCCCCAAACTCCTCCAATCTATCTCCATACACACTCCCAGTCAGTAAGGGCCCTCCAACTGTGGAGTTGGAAGAGGAAGAAGAGGACAGACATACCCACCCTGAAAATTCAGAGACAAGCACCACCTCTATCCAACTTAATAACGCCTTCACCAGCCTCCTCTTCTCATGACTATTCTCTACCCAAGTGCAACATCAATACTTAAATCTTATCCAGAAAGTATATTTTAAATTCTAAAATAATCAACACAAATTTTATCACCATTTTCAAGTTTGTTATTCAGCCATCTGCTCATGGGCCTGTTTTAAGACTATGAACCACCCCCATTCCCCCGAGTAGGAGCCACACCTGTTTAAACTGATTCTATACAATGAAGAATCTCAATAAACCCCTTGGAGTTAGAAGGCCATACTGTTTGTCCTCAATCCCCACCCCCTAAATATGCAGCTGTTGAACTTATCTTTTAAATCAAGGAGAATTATAATACGTTTCATCTTAAGAACTTCATGTTACTCCTTGAAGTAATTAGAAGCATGCACAAAAAGCCTTCCTTCCCATCAACTGCTAGCTGAAATTCTATGTAGCCTTCAAGGCCCAGCTGTATGCTTGCAATGCTTCTTGATCATGCCCTGACCCAACCACAAGCCACGTCTTAGAGGATTCTGTATGTGCCTTACAGACTAGGCTTTGAACGTCTGTGCACGTCTCATTTCCTGACTAGATCATAAGTTCTTGAAAGCAGGAACGTGCCGCCTTCTTTAGCTTCATTATCTCCTTCCCCATGGGAACAGTCTTGGAAGAGCATATGCAAGTGCTCCATACACAGGGGTTCAACTGAAAAGAAGCCCTTCAGGGAATGCAGGCCCTAGTGCCATATAGGGATGGACACTGTTAACCAACTACTATACGATGTCATGCAAGCACTCCCCCTCCCTCTCCTTGTTTTCCTCCTCTAAAATGAGAGGACTCAACTACTTGTCCTTTGCTGTTCCATACTGTTCTATGATTTTTCCTCCCTAAAAACTAGTCTAGGTCTAGTCTGCTCCAACGTTAAATGAGAAGAAGTTTCAAAACCTTCTTCATCCTTGTCTTGTCCCCTTACAAAAGGAAGAACAGACAGCCCACTTTCCCCACCACAGACGTCAGTTGTAAGGATAAAGTCACAAGAACTACCCATAAGCAAAGGCTCTATCAGGGCCCCATCTCTATTCCTGGGGAGAAGGGGGCAGGGCAGCAGGGTTTTGAAACATACCTGTCCCACTGGAGGAGGTTTGCGTGAGGTCTGTGCTGCTGTCACTAGAGGGAGACGTTTGTTGAGGGGCCTGGTGAACTTGAATGGCCTGGACTGGAACCTGCTGGGCCACTGCCCCACCTGCCAGAAACAGAGACCCTACTCATGGTTTATCCCAGCTAGGAAGCAACCCCTAGCCACCACTGGACTCCCAAAGCACACCCGCTTTCTGGGGTCTGACATATACTTCCTTCCACATCTTTTGTTTTCCCCCTTACCCTTGGATCTAGCACTGCCTTCTTGGTGGTATACACACACACAGACACACACACCCTCTTCTGCTCAGAAACAGACACCCCAGCAAGGAAAGCTTAAATCAACTCTGTAGCTTGGCATTCAAAGCCTTTTGTAATCAGATAATACCTGGATCTTCAGCACACTACATCTCAACACAGTGAGATAGGACATCTGCTGTTCCCTGCTTCTCTCCTTGGTGCTTTGCTCACAGTGCTCCCTATACTTATAACATCCCCTTTCCTCCCCTCTGATCCCTTACTGGTAACTCTACCTTTTCCCCCAGACCTCAACAGCCCTTTCTCACTGTGTACTTTTCTACTATAGCTGTCATGACTAATTTGTATAATTATCTGGGTGGATTTCCTATGCCCCCAGCAGACTGTAAAAGCTCCCTAAGGGCAGAAGCCACATCTTATCTACTTATTCCTTCTTGATCTACATTTCCCCAGCACCTTGTACAGAGTTCTTCATCCAGTAGGCACTTAGTAATTGGTGAACTGGAAGTAGTACTAACCACAAGAGGCTCCGTTTGGAGCAGTTTGGACTCTTATCCCCCAAGGCTTCTGCCCTGCTTCTAGCCCCCCCAGGAAGCCTTGTCTTTTCACACTCTTCAGCCCTGCCTGAGCAGCTCTCCACACTGCCAGAGGCCCCCATCCAGTACAAAGCTAACTTGTCAAGGATATATGCTCTGCCTATCAGCACGGGTGGGGAAGGAGACTGCCGTCTGTCCCTGCTGCAGCACGGCTTGGCTGACTAGACAAGGCAAGTGAGTGAGGCTGTAACTCACTGAGTGAGAAGGTAGGGGTCCCAGCACAAAGGGGAGTGTCTGCCAATGGGATGTGAGAGGTTTTGGTCAGGCCTGGCCCTTGCTTCTATTTGCCCCCTTCTCACTTCCTATTGTGAAAAAGTCTCCTTGTGCCAACCTTACTCCCAGGGCTGGCTTGCTCTTCAGGGCACCAAGCATAAAGCGGGAAGTGGGAAAAACTCATCATTTCTGCCCCTCTCAACACTCACCAGGCATGAGGGTGAAGCTGGTGGGCAGCTGCATGAGGCCTCCGGAGGAGACAGGGCCACTGCCTGTACTCTTCAGTACAGTCCCATTGGCACTGCTGACGGCACTGGGGCTGACGCTAGCAGAGACGGGCGCCAGGTAGTTGGTGATTGGGAAGGAGGGGCCGCTGCTGACTTGCATCGTGGTAGAGGTGCTAGGCGCCGTCTGGATGGTAGAAGTTGTACCCGGCAGGTTGGTGACTGTAAACGCTGGCTTCAGCGTATCCTACAGCCAGGGCAAGGATGGGGCTGTGAGCCTAGATCAGATGATCCTACCCATCATGACCTGTCACTGAAACATGACCCCCCAATATCCCAGATTGTTACGTCCCCAAGCAGCAATGCTTAGTTAAAAAGGACAATTGCTTTGGACCTCAGTAGGCCTATCCATAAAATGAGTTTAAACTAGTAATCCTCTAAGGTCCCTTCAAGTTCTAAAGTTGCAAAATTCTAAAACAAAGGTCTGAATGATAAAAATAATAGCTAGCATTTATACAGAACTTTAAGGTTTGCAAAGCCTTTTACAAGTATTATTTCATTTGATCCTTACAACCACCTCAGGAGACATAGGTGCTATTATTATCCCCATTTTATAGATGAGGAAAGTGAGGCAAAAAGAGATGCCAGTACCCCACCCCACCCCTGTCCCCAGGAGGAGTCCTACTTCAAAGAAATACCAAAGGTCCCACTGGCAGGGACAGTGAGGAAAGGGCAGTTCAATCTGAGTGCCTGTTTCCCCTTCCACCAAAATAATCCCTGACCTTCCTGCCAGCCACTTCCAACACACATGTGCTGGAGGAAAAAACCCAACTGTAGGTACAGATAGAGTATGCCAGTTCCTTCTATCCTCAGGGGAGTACAAGGGCTTGCAGTAGAGGGGCAGGAGGAAGAGGAGGAGGAGAAAGGGATCCTGACTGTCCAGATCTCAAGAGGTGGAAGTGACAACAGACAAGTCCCAAGATCTATCTGTAGGATGGACTAGAGACCAGGCTGTATGTAGCTGCCTGGATTGGTGGAGGTGTTGCTAAGAGAGCTGGAGGGCTTGGCTGAAGACCACAAGAGGGCGGAGCTGCTGATGACTAAGGGAAGAACTTAGCCCAGCCCATTCCCCCAAATGGGGGGAAGGGAGGGAAAAAGAAAGAGGGAAGGGCGGGACAGGGGGTGACCCAGAGAGTGGCCAGTGAATGGCCCCACCCCACCATGCTTGGGGACATGCTTGGCAGGGCAGGCTGGATAGGTAGTCAGTCTCCTGCTAAGCCAGCCAGGCATGAGGTATGCTGGGTTCCCAGGATTGTCCTGGGACCTGTGTAGGCTGGCCTCCTAACCCACACAGTCAGGCAAGATTCAGCTACACCCCCACCCCCAGTGGGGAGACAGCTGGCTGGAGGAATGCAAGGGCCCCTGCCAGGCAGGCAGCCGGGTGGGCGGGAGGAGGCTCGTGTGGAGCCGGAGCATGCCTTATATGGGCACGGAGGCCACCCGCTTATCAGGGGGGCTGGGCTCCAGCTCAGATGGTGGGAATTGGGCACCTGTCCTTCAGGCTGGGGGGAGCACTGGCCCAGCCCCTCCTTACATTATGATGTCTTTTTTTCCTTCCCTCCCTCTCCCCTCCAAGAGGTACCCCAACATGTCACACCTTGGTCTCACCACTGCTGTCAGACTCAGACACCTGGTAGGTGAGGTCTGTCTCTTCAAAACCTGTGGCACTCATTCGCTGGTCTGTGGTGGGGTCTGAGCGTGGTGGTGAGTCTGGCGAGTTGAGGCAAGTCTGGATCAGTGCCTTGCCAGTCTCGCTGGTGATCATGGGCTGCAGTTTTCGAGTGGCAAAGGTGTATACATGTCCCGTTTCACTGGCCACAAGTAGCAATACCTGTGTTCCTGTCAGTGTAGATAGCTCATAGGCCTGGAAGTGAGAGGAAGAAGTGAGTGGGTCAGAAAAAGGGGGGGGAGGGAAACACCCCTATGAGACCCTTAAAAACCTCTTAACCCCATGTTCCTCTGAGGTACAGTTTCTTAGACCACTAGAAGTTGAGCTGGGAAGACAGCACATTTAAAACATATAGACCATGCTCCATGATACTTAAGTACCCCCCAATCATCCTCTGGGCAATAGGAGCATTCCCCTAGCTAGTTATAGCTTCCAGGTCCCTCTTGATGACCCTATAGTCAACTACGGGGGAGAAGGAGGAGCCCAGTTCAGCTGTTCTCTTATCCATTTGGGCAGAATCAAGGCTCAAGCACAGCTGCTAGAAAGCTTAGGACACATTCATATAACACACACACACACACACACACACACACACACACACACACACTCTCTCTCTCTCTCTCCTCCCCCCCACCTTCTAAGTCCCCACCGTTTTGAAAGGCAAGCAGGGCACTAGGAAGAAACATGTGTCTGGGATTTCCACAATCAGCTGAAGTCACCTTCCTGTCCAACATGAGCCATCCTGGGATCCATGCTAGGTCACATGCCCTTTCTCACCCTTGGCAGAACTTTTAATGCCATCACCTTTCCTTTAGCTCTTTAATCCTCGTTTGTTTTTTTTTTTTTTAGGGTTAATATCAATATAAAGAATGCCCAGAGCTGAAAGAGATCTTGGAAATAATCTAATGTAGTCCCACTCCCTCATTTTGGAGAGGAAGAATTTCAGGGCCCAGAGAGAGGAAGTGATTTGCCTGTAGTGGTCATCCAACCATTTCGTGAAAGAATTAGGACTATAATCTGGGTTTCTGGACTCCCTGTCTGGTACTCTGTCTGTCTACTGAACACCAAGCTGCCTCTTTCACCAGTGCTCTGCTTTATCCTCACCATCAGGACCCTGAGCGCACCAACCACAAAATCTTTCTCTCGATTCAGGAACCTTTCACAACTTAAAAGTCTGTTTCCATGCACCTATAGTTTGGTCACAGAGGTGAGTATTGTGACTTTGTTTAGAGGGTCACCCTTATTGATCACTTTGCTTGGGTCAAGGATTGGAGTCTGTAGAGAAGCCAGCTCCACAGCTATATTCTAGATCAGACCTTCCACATTATTGAGGGGCAGGCAACCCCCCACCTACCCCCCCAAGCTCTCCAAGACCAATAGAATAATGCTAGTTTCTACATTGGGCAGATACAAGGATAGCACTCCCAAGGCTCTGACATCTTGTTCTCCAAGCACCTATTCCTCTCTAACCGGAAAGCAATCCCCTCAATCTCAATTAACAATTTAGACTCCTCCTCTTCCCACCCCCTTTTACCATGCTGGAGAGCTTAGGAAACTCAGGCCTCTTCCACAATAGAGAGTAAAACTGTCTAATGGAACTGGGATTTCGGTGTGCAGGTACAGTACTATCCATTACTGAACTTTCCCTCAAAACCCCTATGCACATTCCCACTTTCTCTGGAAAACTACACTCCTTTCTTCTTAAGGTCTAGGGGGTTTCCTCTCCCCTCCCCCCCATGCTTCTCCTCTACTTCCCTTAAAATGCTCATTTATCTGTTTTGTGTCAGCCCTCATACTTACCAGAGCTCATTGTCATCCTAGTCGCTACTGCCACAAAATATAGATCTGTATCAACAGATATCTAGATATATCCAAATATATAGATCTACCTTTATATCTATGTATACCTATATAGAGAGCTCTCCATAGCTATACATGGGTACAGATCTATCTATACAGCTATCTCTACGTTATAGCTATAGCATTAGAAGTGCAGTTCTATAGACAGCTATAGATCTGGTTAGCTACACCTCTAGACATCCATTTTCCTACCTCCCCCCTCCATTTCTGTGAGACTCAGTCCATGTCCTCAAGAGCTCAGGGGGGCCTTAGGTACCTTCCCCCATCCTTGGGGCTGCCCATCTCATTCTGACTACCCGGTAAGTGGACCATTGTTGCCCCTATCCTCTCCATTTTCACACACCCACCTTTCCACCTCCTTCCTTCTTGATGTTTAGTGCCTTTCCTGCACACTGTACTCACACCTACCCCACCATGCCCAGAGCCTTGTTACTCACCCCTTCCTGGCAGCCTCTGACTTGTCCTGTTACTACCTCCACTCTCTCTCCATCCCAAACATCTCCATGGCCCACGATTCCTCCTCCCTCCCCCTTTATTACTCACTGCCTCCCACTTCCATACTCCTGGTCTGTCTCAGGCGTGGGGTACCTTCTTCCTCCTCTGACCTGTTCCTTGCCCTCCCCAGCGGGGTCTCCCTGATCCCCCAGCCCGGGTCTCACACCGGGCTCCTGCACCACCTTCCATTCATCACCTGGGTCCTCCTCCTCCTACTGGACAGCGCCCCCGCCCCGTTTCTTTCCCCAGTCGCCGGGTCCGTGCCGGGTCGTCCGGTCGGACCGCCCGCGTCGTTACCTTCTTCATGATGCCCGTCTTCCTCTTGCTGAAGGTCGTGTAGCGCCGCAGCTTGTTGTCGATGAACTCCATCTTGATCTTCACGCGGCCGCGGGTCTTCTTGCCCGGCTTGGCCCCGCTCACGGCGCCGCTAACGGGGCCGTAGCCCCCGGCCGCCGCCGCCGCCACGGCCGCCGCTGCCTCGGACCCTCCGACCACCACGCCGAGTTCCATGTCGCTCAGGCCGCGCTTGAGGCCACGCCGCTCGGCGCCCAGCTCCTCCTCATCGCCGGACTCGGAGTCGCCCTCGCTGCCGCTGTACAGGGTCCCCGTGGCCGCTGCCGCCGCCGCCGCCGCCGCTGCCGCCGCCGCCGCCTCCCGCTCCAGGCGGCCGGGCCCCAGCCCCGCGCCGTTCCCAGGGCCGCGGCCCCCGTTAGCCCCGCGAGTCCCGCTGCCCGGCCGCCCCGTCGGGGCCCGGACCAGGCCGCCCCCCAGGGCCGAGCCCCGGCCCAGCGCCGCCGCGGCCCCAGCCTGGCTCGGTAACATGGCGCTCAGTACGGGCGGGCTGGCCTCCGGACGGGCGGGTAATCAGCGCGGGGCCGGGGCTGCTGCTGCTGCTGCCGCCGCCGCCATCGGCCTCCGCTCCCCGCCCCGACTCGGCTCTTGCTGATGCTGGGAGCTGCTGCTCCTGCTCCTGCCGCCGCCGCCGCCGCGAGCCCGGGGCCCCTTGCACGGCCCGCTCCGGGCCCTCACGCTTCTGCCCCGGTGGCCCGGGTTGCCCCCAGGCCGCGTGCAGCGCCCCCTGTCCGAGAGCTCGGGCGGCGCGCCCCGCGGCCGTCAACGTGCCCCCGGGGGCTGGGGCTGAGGCAGCAGCTGCTGGCGGCAGCGGCGGCGGCGGCGGCAGGCGGGCGAAGGGGGCCGGGACCACGCGTTGTCGGCGGAGGGATCCCCCGACCCTTCCCCCCATATAAAGAGATACAATGTTTCCTTTTATGGCGAGGCCGCTCCTTATATGGTGAGCCCCAGCGCCCCCGCCCTATTGGTCGGCGGTTCCGGCACCTCCGTCTCCCATTGGCCCACCTTGGGGGGGGGGCTGTTCATTTGCATTGGCATACCAGACCCGCTGCTGTCATTCTAGCGTCTGGCCGAGGCGCGGAGTCTGGAGGCTCAGGCGTCTCTTAAAGAGACAGGAGATTGGAGCGAGGATGGTCTCCGCCCCCCTCCGGACGTTGGGGGTTGACAGAACCCAAGGATGGGGTGGAAGGGGCGGAGGGAACCCCGGAGATGAAGCGGGTTAGAGCGCCTATCCCGGGGAGTGGAGGAAAGGAAATTGCAATCCAGAAGGGGCACGACGGGATGGATCGGTGAAAAGGCTGAGCAAGGGGCCAGGGTTACTTAAAGAGGAACCATGGAAAGAAGCATTCCGGAGGCGGTGGTGGTGGGAGAACAGAAGGGGGCCTGTGCGCTGGCCTTGACCCCGAATACCCAGACCTCAACCATTCCTCCCCAGTCTCCCTGTTAATTAGGGCTACAATTTAAAGGGTCAGCTTCTTGGTCTTCATCATCTTCCACCTTGTGGGTAAGGAAGAGGAAGAGGAACTCCTGATTATTTAGATCTATAAAAGAACCGAAGAGGTCCTAAGGTCCAGCCCTTTCATTTTGCAAATGAGAACACTGAGGCACTGAGGTTGCAGTAGCTTGCCCTGTCACACAGCTAGTGTCTTGAGATCTGACTCGCATTTTTTTTTCTTTTTGGGGGGAGGGAAGTTTGATGGTTTGAAACCACAGCTTCCACTTAAGAATCATGTGTGGCAAATAGTAGGATAAAGGCAAGAACCAAAATATGGGGGAGAATAAAAAAGTCAGTATTGTGATCACCTTTCTACTCTTTTCATAGGAAAAATGAAAACTAAGAAAAATGGGATCTATAGAGGTTAGAACTAAGAGACTTTGGAGATCACTTAGAGCCCTTGGGCTCCCTCCCTCTCCCCCCTTTTAGAGAGGATAGTGAAGGCCCATGATAGGAAGTGGCTGGTTAAGTGTCAATTAAAGGAACAAAGACAATAAACATTCAAATCCACATCTTCTTCTGAAAAGTTCAGTGCTATATTCCAGTGGACACTGATGGAAGGAGGATTGTTTCATTCACTGTTATTTATATCTCTAGCACCTAGCAATGAATACTGTTGACTGACAGATGTACATGGACTTGTTTATCAAGTCCCACCATACTAATGCAAAAATTAATAATCCCTGTATCCCTTCCCAAGCTTGAGTCACCAGGTATTTTAGAGAAAATGTAAAATACAAACACATAATATTCTATGATACATGAAAAGATCTGTGATTTCATCAGCAGTCTCAAACTATGACTTAACTTATTAGATAAAAATCCTAGGAAGTTTCTTGAAGCCAGGGCAAGATTTCTGCTCAACTTTTGCACATGAAAGTTACCTTGGTAAGAGGAGACATCCATAAGGGTGTATTTAAGAATAAGGGGGACTTTTTATGACTTTGGGAACAGGAAAGCCAAATGTTGCTCATGTCTGGCCCAAGCCACAATCCTAGGCCTTCCTCCAACTGCATCTCAATTCTCTCACTCAATTCAGTAACTGTGGAAAGAGCCCTGGATTTAAGATTCAGAAAACTTTAAGTCACTGAATACCAGCTTCCTGATTTATAATACAGGGATAATAAAGCAAGTTTATCTGCTGATGAAATCACAGATCTTTTCACATATAGAATATTATGTGTTTGGTATTTTACAATTTTCCCTCAATAATAGGGTTCTTTAAAGCTTGTATACACATAAGTTATTACCCACATATGTCTGATGTTTTAACCCTTTTTCTAGACTAAGGTCATACTTGGGATACTCAGCTTTAACCTAGGAAATGAAAGAATGTGACACTTCCCTTTTCAACCTTCTTTTCCTCCTCTTAGTTACAGTGAGGTTTTCCAACAGACAGCAACAGGACCTGTCGCATGGGGTTATCTCCACAGGATCACAGAACTAGCTAGAAGGAGCCTCAGAGGCCATCTGATCTCCATCTTCCCCTCTCCCATTTTAGAGATGATGAAATGAGGCCCAGAGGTGTTAATGACTAACCAAGGTGGTTACAAAAGATATATCATGGTAAAATTTGAACCGAGGTTCTTGGATACCTGCATTTAGTGCTCTTTCATTACACTATACTATGGTGTTGGTGTGTGTGTGTGTGTCTGTCTTAATCATGGCCAAATTTCACTTCAGCTTCTCTGGAGTAGATAACAAGAACTAGTGGGGCCCTCACATTCCTTCCCTGGAGCTTCTCATATCCCTGAGATAGTATGTGGTTAAACACTTCTCTGAAGTAGTGGCATAGTGACCACAAGGTTTTTTTTTTCTTTTTTTCCTTTCCTAGAGTGCTTTGAAAACACAGGATTTAATACCTACAAAGAGTCACAGAACTTAAATCTAAGTTCCAGATTTAGACTTTAGTCCAATTCCATTATTTTATAGATGAGGAAACTTAGAGCAGGGAAAAGTGTTTGTCTGAACCATTAAGAAGCAGCCCCAGAATCCGAATCCAGGTTGAGTCTAAATCCAGTGACCTTTCCACTGACCCAAAATGAGATCTCATGCAGCACTCTTTTCCATGTTGTCCTATAAATTCTCCACAGGGAGTCCACTAAGTGAGCTAGTGGCCTTCCCCTGGATCATTTGTAAGGACTATCTAAATTTGTTGTTACACTTCACTTGCCTGCTGGTTCATTTAATTTGACTTATGCTACTTTTTTCAATAAGAAGCACTGAGAGTAAGTATGCTTGTAAGCTTATTTATGCCTATTCCTACATCTCTTTACTGCCCATTTTTGATTATTTAAAAGAATTCTGGTATATTGTGGTGTGTGTGTGTGTGTATGTGTGTGTGTATATATATATATATATAAGAATTTGTGTTTAAGGGATGAATTTTTATCTTAGGTTTTTTTTTTACAGTTTTTGCTTCAACAGCTTAAAAGAACTGCACAATCCACCCCACCCCCCGCCCCCTGAGATTTTTCAGTTAGGCCCAGTCCAGTGGGTCCAATCAAGCAATGTCCAAGATAATGGGCAAAATGGCTGTCCCGGGCTTGACAAAAAGCACTTGGAAAACCTTATAGCATGCATATGGCATATAAGTTTTATGAGCAATTATTTGCCCATTTCTTTTTTCCTATGTGAACTTTTGGAGGCTTGAACTGGAGCGGTTTTGAATTTCATTTAGGAGGCAACTGTCTTTCCATGCTTGAAGCATTAGTACAGTATTCCTCTGCAGACATTTAGGGGACTTCATTATGAGTCTGGCAAAGCCTATGGATCCCTTCTCAGAAGAATGGTTTTAAATGCATAAAGTATAATACAGAAGATTACAAGGGAAATCAAATTTCATTGAAATAAAGAATGGACCTGAATCCATGGACTCCCATTTAGGAAGTCCTAATCTACAGGGATCTTTCCATTTGGATTTTTGGGGAGACAGGTGAAAGGAGGAGAAGGAGGAAGAAAGGAGAAAGGATAGGAAGGAGGGAAAGTGAGAAAGAACAAGAACAAGAGAGTGTGAGAGAGGGAGAACGAGAGCGAGAGAGAATGTGCCAGCCAGCCCACTAAGAAGGCTTATGCAATCTTGGCGTTTGGGGAATAAGAACCTTAAAGTCTGTTCCACTTTACTATGCCTATGCAGACCACATCTGGAGTATATTCAGCTCTGGGTATTATGTACTCTACTCTATTTAAGAAGAATATTGGTAAACTGAAGTGTGTTCAGAAGAGGGCAAGCAGGATGGGTGATGCAGCCCTCAGAGATCATGTAATATTGAAGATGAAGGAACTCTAGCTAAGAGATGTTTAGTCAGATATGAGAAACACTTATATAAACTAACAAATAAATGAAAGCCTCTATTATGTGCAAACATACAAACAGAAAAGACAGTCCCTATTCTTGAAGAGCTCACATTCTGATGGTGGAGATAACACATATGGAAGGTTTCAGCAGCAAGTCAAATGGAAAGTCCCATGGTCTTCAGGAAAAAGAAAACACAACTCAAAGACAATGATAATAGCTGTCTTCAAAGAATACCTGTCTTGTTAAAAAAAAAAAAAAAGCAAGACTGACATTTGACATCTCTGTTGCTCTGAGGCAAAAAAGTTTGATGTAAAACGTCTCCTAAAAAGTCCAGCAATATAACCAAAGCAGAATGGCTGCATTACGGCTTGGGAGTGGGGTGTGGTTTAGAATGGATTCCCTCTCTCACTTGAAATCTGCAAAGGCTGGATGACCACTCAATGGGTACATTGTGGAAGGGAATTCTTTTCCATGTATGGGCTGGACTAGAGAGCCACCAAGGTACTGTCTAACTGAAAATCTGTGATGCTGGGATTTAGTTCCAACTCTTTATTTTACAGATGAGAAAACAGGCTAAGAGAGCAAACTACTCAAAATTTCATTCAAGATCATTCAAGTGGATTCGGTGGCTTTGTTACCATCTTCAGTCCCAGGCTGTAGATATTCAATGTGAGAAAATGTCAGAAATGCAATGCAGTAGGTTCCTGGAAACCGCACACAAGAAAATGGAGAGGGTGAAAGGATACAAATCTATTCCTAACACTGGGGGAAAAAACCCCGAATCCCCCCCCCAATATATCCTATGGAAACAAAAGCCAGAACGTGCCAGGGGAAACAAGAATGGGGGCCAAAATTGCAGAAAGAGGAGATTAGCACCCTTGTAAACTGGGGAAAAAAGGCAAGGCTGCAGGGATATCACCTTCAAGTGTGGATTACTATGAAGTCCACAAATGAACATAGTTGGAAAAGGGGCCACAATTATAGGGGCTCTTCCTACCATCAGCCTCCACCCATGAAGCAGCATGAATTCTCTCTTCTCTCTCACATCTTTTTGCCATTCACTTTTTCTTCCTCCATCTGCCAAACTTTCCCTTCCTACTCTTCACACTCAAGGCTAAAGAGGTTCACTTATTTTTCCTTTCATGAGAGTGTGTTAGAAAATAGAGGTATTGCTTTTCCCTCTAAGCATTTCATATGTACCTATTCAAATTATTGTCTCTAATATTAGACTATAAGCTCCTTGAGGGCAAGGGGTTGTTTTCACTTTTCTTGTGTCCCCAGTGCTTAATTATATAGCTGGTATTTGGCACATTAGAGCTTATTTAATAAATGCTTCCTGACTGACGACTAGGGTGCACCAATCTACAATGGATCTTGGAACTCTGGATTATCCTTTAGAGAAGTCCATTAGGAAAAGAGCCTGGTTTTGGAATCATGTCAGGAGATGATGACAGAAGGGAAGACACTTTAAGACCAATGTGGCCTGTCCAGTCTTCTCAGGTCAGCTCTGAGTCCATGATTATATATGATATAATATACAAGTGTGTGACTGCTGGGAAGGATCACTGCTGCTGGATGGAACCTCAGAAGTCTTCTATCTAGTCATTACCACCCTGAAAACAAATCCATTTTACAAATGAGGAAGCTGAGGTCTAGGAGGTCGAATGATTTGTCCAAGGTCACAGAACAAGGATGTGAATGCAGAACATTTGTTTCCAGCCTTCTTTTCCACTGTTAATACCTTGTGCTCTCAAATGAGCTCATTTTATTTCCCACATCAGAACTCTTAACTGTTCTAACCTCCATGAACTCCTTCATACTAATAATCATTTACCCAAAATACTTTCCTCACCACACTCCCTGTAAAGTTGCTTTGGTGATTTGTATTATTCAGGGAGAAATAAACTCAGGTTAAGTGACTAGTATTATTCCCAGCCATTAAATGTTAGTAAGGTTGACTAAGTGTATTGTGAATTTCCTTCCACTGCTTCACATTCATAACTGGTTCAGAAGGTGAGCCAGGTTAAGGACCAGTCATGCCATTCAACTGTCCTACAATCCCCCACCTAGAAAGAGATTACATTCCTTTCCTAGGGAAATTGAATGCAAATTCCCTTTTTTTTTGGGGGGGGGGCGCAGAAATCATAGCACAATATTATCAAAGTCTTGCATATTCCCAAAAGAAGAGATAAAGCAATTGTTTTTTTAAGTCCTTTGAGATCATTTGCTTTGAGGATCCCAAAGTTCTCCAAAGGGGCCTCAGAAACTCTAGTTTAACCCCTTACTTCACAGATAAGGAAGGTGGGGCCTGGGAAGGTTGAAATATGACTTGACCAGGGTCACACAGGCAGTGTCACTGAGGGCATCTGAACCCAAGTTGATTGCCAGTCTGATTTCTTCCACTCTTATGTATGTCCAATGTCCAACCCTTTCATTTTATGGATGAGAAGACTTCCAAAAACTTGCTTTGGCAGGTAATAAAAAAATAGGTGGTCCCTGGACTCCAAAATCCAGACAGGTTTTTATCCCTCCCTCCTCCCCCCCAAAAGCAAGCCTACCCATTCCATACCCTGTATGGAGCTGTAACATGATAAGCAAATCAATAAGCATTTTTTATGAAACACTTATTATTATGTTCTAGGCACTGGACATAAAAAGACAAAAACAAAATCATTTTTGTCCTTAAGAGGCTTGACTTACGTTCTATCAAGGAGCAAGCCTGCTTAAATACTTGCTGACTGCCTGGCTGGTAAGGTTGAGGAATGTGTCTTTCCATCATCCCACACTGCTTTGTGGGATGATATTATAGTAAGGAGAGGAAGTTGAGGTGGTACATAACTAGTACCTCTAGGTTTCCTGACTAGTAGTAGTTAGTGCTTCCCATCACACCATACTCCCGGCTCATCAAAGTTCAACGAATCAGTTTCAGAAGTGGAAGGGCTCTTGGAAACCATCTCTATCATCCAACAGATTCCCTAAGAATCTCGTCCAACTGCAACAAACTGGCCATCATTTAATCTTCACCATGAGTCCTCCAATGAAAGGGAACCTATCACTTCCCAGAGTAGCCCATTCCACTTTAGAAAATTCCAATTATAAAGAAACTTTCCCTGACACCAAGTCTAAATCTGTCTCTGAAACTTCCCATCACTGGAGCTTAGTTTTGTCCTCTGGGGTTAAGCAGGATGAATTTAATCCCTCTCCACAGAGCAGCCCTTTACATTTTTGAAGACAATTAACTTGCTGCCAAGTCAAACCATCCTCTTAGCAAACACTGAGAGAGCATAACGTATGGTATGGAAAAGCACTCTGTAAACCTTGAAATCTTATATAAATGTCAGTTATTACCCACTGCAGGGAATATGAAAATGAATCATTCTCTATAAATTCCATTGCCTTGAATATGAAACACAAATTCCTCAACCTGGTATCTTTATACTTAAGTCTCTAGAGCTGGCCAGTTTGACTTCATACTGGCCCCTACACTTTTCCTCCCCTTAGCTGACCCATTTGTTCTTGCTGTTTCCTCAATCCTGGATCACTCTTACCATCCTTGTTCTTTACTTGTATACTTTAAAAACTTTAGCTACAGAAAATCACACCATCTAACTGATTGGGTGCACTACAAATTTGGGTTATCTAATCACAACTGAGCCATCGTGGCTACAAGACAAAATTTTTCATCTTCTTTGATTGACTCTGTCCCACCACAGGTGCTATTCTAAAATGTTTCTCCATGCTGTTCTCCATCTTACTTTTTCCTCATCAAATTGTTGTCACTTTTTTGTTAAAATTTGTCATTTACCAAGAATTCCCTCTTTACTCATCCTCTCTTATACTCCCACCCTGGAGGAGGTAGCCTTTCTCCTTACTAAATAGTGCTGTGGACTCCATCACCTCTGGTTTTTCCATGAACTTGACCTATCTCTTTCTCATCTTCAATCTTTCCTTGTCTCAACTGGCTCATTCCCTGATGCCTACATAAACTTAGATCACCCATGCTTTCCTTTGACTCTGCCATCCCCTCAAGTTATCTATTTCCACACTTTTTCAACCAAACTCTTGGAAAAAAAAATCTATATTTGATGTCTCCAAATCCCTCCCCACCTGTTCACTTCTTAATCTCTTGCAATCTGGCTTCTAACCACATCACTTTACTGCTGCTTCTCTCTTTAAGTTTACCAATGATCTCTGAACTGCTAAATCACACAATTACAGAATGAGAGGTGGAAAGAATTTCACTAGTAATCCAGTCCAAATCATATATGAAAGCATAGCCTTTTCTCAGCCTTCATATTGACTTTTCAACAGCTACTGATAACACTGAACACATACCTTCCTCACCCACTCTCCATCTCCTGCATCCCCATAACACGGCTCTCTCCTGATTCTAGTTCTATCTCTAGGATCACTCCTCAGTCTCTCTTGCAGAAACATCCATTTTGTACTCCACCCCCCAACACAGGTGTTTTCCTGGGTCTGTCTCTTTTCTCTTTATACTCTTGGGAAAGAGCTCATAAGCTCCTATGGGTTGCATTATCATCTCTACACAGATGACTTTCAAACATATCTATCTTTAACTTAAATTTGTCTTAAAGTCTGTTCAGAAATAGAAAGCAATGACTTTGCCACCTCAACATTCTCCAAAAATTCCTCCTTTCTGTTGAAGATATCACCATTCTCCCAATCAGTCATCCTTTCACCATGTGTGAAATCTTGTTGACTATACACCCTCCTCCAACTATATATAAAACTCCTATCCACTCACAGGACCACTGCTACTTCAGACCCTCAACCATCTCTTGCCTGGATAAGCAGAAACCCCCTTTGCCAGCTCTGCTTCCACACTCTCTTTTTCTCCAACCCATCCATACAGATGCCAAAATAATCTTCTTAAAACACAAGTCTGACCATTTCATTTCTCTGTTCAAAAATCGTTAGTAAATCCCCTTAATCTAAGGCTTAGCACAAGCTGACTCCCACAATTGTAAAAACTTCCTAGCAAGTAGATTTATCCAAGAGTAGAGTGGGCTGCTGTAGGAAAAAAATGGGTTTTCCTCTCACTGAAGGTCTTTAAACAAAGGCTCTGTGATCACTTGTGGGATCTGTTTTAAGAGGGAATTTTTGAGTTCGTGAGTTAGACTAATAGACCACTGAGATTCCTTCCAATTCTGAAATCCTGTGGTTCTATAAGGATTACTGTTTTGAGACACAGTAAAGTCAAGGACTTAATGGAATTCCAAGGAGGTCCTTTCTAATATTAATGTGAATTTAGAGTTTCACCAGAGGTCAGGTGCACATTACCTGCACAACTGGAGCTTTTGGTGTCAAGGTGGTTGTCAAAGGGAAAAGAGAGAACAAACCTGGGCAGGTCCATGTAAGGGATGCGGGCAATGAATGTGTCAGAAGTACCAGGGAGAGGAACTCATCCTTTTAATAGGGCAACATCTAGAATGGACTGTGGGAAGGGGCCATAGAGGTGACATTTGTTTTTTAAGAAGTACAGGGTAGTCAACAATGTTGATGCTACAGAAATCCAGGAGGATGAAGACTGAATAAAGTCTTCAATTATAGGAGGTAATTTTGGTGACTAAAGAGATCCCAGATGACTGGGGAGAGAGCAGTTTTAGTAATGTTGAAGACAGATGCCAGGTTATAGAAGATGGAGAATGAGTGGGTGGTGAGGAAGAAGACTTGAAAGTACTTGAAGACTGCACTTTCTAGAAATCTTTCAGTGGAAGGGACAGGGAAAAATGGGAGCAGATTAAAGGGGAAGGTTTTTGCTTGTTTGTTTTTAAAAGATAAAGGAGACCTGATCAAGGTTTAATGAATGAAGTTAAAAATCAAAGCAAGCCGAGATGACTGGGTGACAGAGCCATCACTGTTTCTGAGAAATTATTATTTAAATCTGACTGACCTCCAAGGCTCGGGCCTTCCCCCAGTGTCCATCATCACTTCATAGACAAATCCACCCTCAATTTTACTTTGGATCCTACTCCCTATGTCCCACACACCCACTGACCAAATCTGGGTGTGGGGGGGGTGGGACAGCCAGAAACCAGAGCTGGGCAGTGGTCAAGATGCCACAGGAGGAGGGAAGGGGAATGGGAGCCAAAGCTCTTACTCACTGACTCCTTCCATGAGTCCCATCCTTGCTAAGCCCTTCATTCTGCTCAGCTCCAAATCTTAGCTGAAAGGGGAGGGTAAGAGAGCCTGGGGCTGGCCCAGCACCAGGAGCCATTTTCTTCAGATTTTCTCATATGGCTGTACAAACCTGGCACCCACTTTCATGCATGAATACTAGTATCAACCACAGGGTACGGAACTGTATCAGAACCCCACCAGACTCCATGAAAGTCACAGTGAGGGAGGGCATGGAGATAGCAGTCAGGGTGAAGGTATAATAGCTATGAGTAGGATTGAGGAGAACAGGTCATGAGCCTTAGAAGAAAGTTACAAAAAGGGCTTCTTTATTGAGAGCAGCGAGTTAAAAACCCCATCCCTACGGCAGGCACGGGGCAGGGGTGGCCCGGCCCTCCCCACCCCTCCAGAACCTCCCCACCCTCCCTCCCCCCACAAACCCCACCTGAAGTTAAGTACAAAACTCGCCCATGGTGCATACAAAAGGGGCAGTAAATATAGTGTCAAAAGCTCCTGAAAAACTCCTTCATCTGCCAGGCACTTAGTAAGGGGAAAGGAAAGAGGGAAGGCAGAGCAGAGGGTAACAGGAGTAGGCCAGGCACAAAGACCAGACCCCTAGGGCATTCAAGGCAGGTACACACTCAGGAATGTCCCCCTCCGAATCCTGATGTAGTCCCCATGTGCCTCACTCACTTGGGCACTTGGAGACTCCTAGTCTGTCACCAGACCCAAGTCTAGCCTCAATGCTTAGTCTTGGTATCTTAGGAAAAGTCCCAGGACCTGAACTCCAGGGAAATCGGCAGGTTAAGTGGTAGGGCTGGGTGCCCAGAGCACAGAGAAGGCCTATGCTGCTCATTAGTGTTACCTGAGGTGCCAATGCTGCTCCTGATAAAGGGGGAACAAGATGCCCAGCCCCCAGGTCCCGGTGACCCAGCCAATAGAAGGGTCAAAGGAGCAGATACAAAGAACTGAGTTGGGGGAGAAGGGGAGGAAAGCCCAGGCTCTGCCCAGGCTCAGGTCTACCTGTCCATGCCAGGTCAAGGAGCCCGAGAGCAGAAGGGGAGAGGGAACCTGTGCCCAATCTGCCGCTAGGTCGCATTCTAACGGTCCATGGGAGCAGCTGGCACTCCCTGTTGGGCTTCCCCCCATCCCTCGCCCTTCCTGGGACACAGCCTGCCCCGGGACTCCCTCCTCACGGCTTTCCATCAGCAGAGCTCTCTCCAAGCACATTAGCAATCTCACTGAAAGATGGCCGATCTTTGGGGCTGGGAGCCCAGCAGCGCTGCATCAGCCGGTACAACTTGGAAGGACAACCCTCGGGTTGCTGGAGCCGTGCCTTTCCAGCCTGTAGGTCTACAGGGGAAAAGAATGGATCCTCAGCTCTGTCACTCCAACCCACTCTCTTCCCCATCCCCAAACCTCATAAGCACAGGGTTCAAAACCTGTGCACTCACTATTCCCTCCCCATGGGCCTACAGAGTCCCTTGACAAAGCCAGTAGGGAGCCACGAACCCAAAGGGCCCAGAAAGATTAGGGCAAGCTGCCCACTGGGGGAAGTAGGCACAGAGAGCAGGGTGTTGCTCTTCTCCCCCTACTCTATCCCCCAAACCTCATTTCCCTGTCAAATCATAGATCTGGAGCTGGAAGGAATCTTAGAGGCCACGAAGTCTGACCCCTCATATAAGAGGTGAGGAAACTGAGGCAAATAGCAGTTAAGTGACTTCCCCAGGATCACACAGATAATAAATATCTGAGGGGACATTGGAACCCTTGTCTTCTAAGTCCAATGTCCTATCCACCACACTCCTGGGTAGAGACCCCTACCTGCCAGCACCTCATCATTGGTCTGCCCATCATGGGGCATCTCGCCGTGGGTAAACACCTCCCACATCAGCACCCCGAAGGCCCAGACATCTGACTTTGTGGAGAAGTCACCCTCCATGACAGCTTCTGGGGGCATCCAGCGCAGTGGGATCCAGGCTTGACGGAAGTGGTAATATTCACTGGGGAACACAAAGGTAAGTCCTTAACAAGGTGATCGTAGCAGCCCCTAGGGGGTAAAGGGCCACAAGCCCTGCATAATCTCCTGAGAACACCCAATTTTTTCTCACTGTGACATCAGAGAGGCTTACAGGATCAGATCAAATGAAAAGAGTCTGTGTCTATTTTAAAAGACTATTGGACTCCTCATAAACATTAATCAGACTCTGAACTTTTTTTTGTTTCTTATTTTATTTTATGTTTTTAGACTCTGAACTTTTAAAGTGCATATGTGCCAGGTCTCCCCTCATCCCATGATCCCTGATAGTGATACCTCTATCAAAACAAGGATGGGCTAGTGCCACTTTGGGGAGTTACTGATGGGAACTGGACCCTGCTCTCAAAAACACAAAAGTCTATTTACTATTCCATAATCTATGTTTGGCTGTGAGGTTGGTGTTTGCCATCTCTGTGACCCTAAGCTGGACTCTGTGGAGCAAATGAGACTGTAAAGGGAGAATAGGGAGAGAAGAGAGTTGAGCACCAATATGTAAAAATGCTGCTTCACCTACAGGGAGAGTAGAAGTAGGGACTCCCTTTCTCTGGGCTCTCTTTTTGGAATTCTCCAAAATCCTCTTCCCTCATCCCTACCTTACACCCCTACAGTTTACCGTTTCTATGACTATTATCTATACTTCTGGATGTTTGACAGGGAAGAAATGGGTAAGGATAGAAAAGGTTACATCTAGGAGGGTACACAATCCTCCCAATGGCAATACCTGTTGTAGACATCTTTGCTGAGGCCCAGTGAAGACACCTTCACTTGTCTCTGGGCACTGATGAGGCAGTTTCGGGCAGCCAGGTCCTTGTGCACAAACCTACTATTGGAGAGATGTTCCATACCCAAGGCCACCTGGGTACAAAGGGACACCTGCCAGGGAGAAGAACAAGGTAGGGGGAAAAGTGCTTAGAGAAGCTGAAAGTACAAAGCTGATGGTGACAAGCTTCACTCTGAGGTGGAAGAGAAAATAATCTGAAATGAGAGGACCTGGGTTCAAATCCCACACAGTCACACCACCAGTGTGACCTAGGGCAAGTCTCTGAACCTCTTATGACTTAAATTTCTTCAGTCTAAGATCCTGGGAGAGTGTTTAATATACAAAATGCTGATGACACTAACTGACATTTCTATGTTGCAATAGCCTGCTGGTTGGTCTTGCTGCATCAAATCTCTCCTCTATCCAGCTGTCAAATCAAACTTCCTACAGTACAGGTCTGACTATGTCACCTTCCCATTCAATAAATTTGAGTGGCTCCCTATGATTTTCAGGATCAAATATAACACCTTCTGCTGGGCATTTCAAAACATTATTTATTTATTTTAAACATTCATTAAAAAAGAAAAAGCTGAGTTCTGAATTCTCTCCCACCCATTATGAAGGCAAGAAATGTGATATTAATTATATATGTGAAGCCATGCAAAACATATTTCCATATTAGCTGTGTTGCCAAAAAAAAAATAAAGGAAATGAAATGCTTCAATTTGCAGACTCCATCAATTCTTTCTTTGAAGGTGAGCATTTTTCTTTTATTAAAATTTCTTTATTTACTTTATAGCTTAACAGGTACCAAATTAAAAAGAAAATTTTTTTCTTGATCTCCAGAGCAAGAGTGTGAGGTATTATGTGTAAAATAAACTACCTCCCCCCACCAAATAATAAGACAGAAGGCACAAAAATGGAAACTCTTCTGGTGATGGGGCAGAATTTTAAATAAATCAGTGTAATTTGTAGAAGAAGAAACCCAGAATTTTACTTTAGTTTTCAACATTCACTTGAGTTGGAACTTGAGTTCCAAATACTGCCCCCTCCCCAAGATGGCATGCAATCTGATATAAGCTATATGTGTACAATCATACTAAACATATTTCCACATTAGTCATGTTGTGAAAGAAGAATGAGAACCAAAGGGGAAAACCATGAGAAAGAAAAAACAAAATCTCTGTCATGCTGTCTCCCCCATTAGACTATAAACTTCTTGAGAGCCTTTCTTTGTATTCCTAGAACTTAGCATAGTGCCTGGTACATAATAGGGATTTAATAAATGCTTATCAACTTGACTATAATACCTTAAACTTTTTTTTTTAAAGCAATTGGGGTCAAGTAACTTGCTCAAGGTTATACAGCCAGTTATTCTGGGTGTGGTGCTGAGTATCTGAGCCCGGCTTTGATCCCCAGGTCATCCCAACACTGGGGCTGGTGCTCTTACTTGCTGAGCCACCTGGCCGCCCCTAATACCTTAAACTTCTAAGGCACTTCTCCTCACAACAACGTTGGGAGACAGTGAAAGTAATATTATCCTTCATTTTATAGATGAGGAAACTGAGGCTCAGAGAAATTAAATGAGGCATAAAAAAGGCACATGATAAGCTTCAGAGCCAGGATTTGAAACTAATTTGTCCAATTTCAAGTCTTTCAATTATATAATTTTGACCAAGGTGTTGAGAGATAGGAAGAAGTCATAACAATGCTTGGTATTATCTAGTGGCAACTGCGTAGCACTCTAGTGGCGCTGGACCTGGAGTCAGAAAGCCTTGAATTCAAATCCTTCCTCAGAGGTTTCCCACCTGTGTTAGCTTGGATAAGTCACTTAACTATTCTACCTTAATTTCCTCATCTGTAAAAGGGGAATAATAACAGCACCCACCTCCCAATGCTATTGTAAGGATAAAATGAGATAATATTTGTATATTATTTTGCGAACCTTAAGGTGCTATGTAAATGTTAGCTATTATTTGTATGTATGGTCCTAGCAAGAGACTCATGTCTGCATCCAAGGGACCAGTCTAGGCCCATTACCAGTAGGTTAGCAACCAGGTAATGAATGCTTTGGCCACGGTATTCCATCTGTTTAGTTCTTTGTGATTTTCAAGGTCTATACATATTCATCATTTCATTTGAACCTCAATATAAGTGTTGTTAGTCGTGTTTTTTGCATACAAAGAGAAATGGAAGCACAGAGAGGCTGGGTAGCTTGACCAAAGTTCCACAGCTGGTTAGTGGTGCATCTAGGATACATCAGGACCTCCTGACCCCAGTGTTCCTTCTGCTACATACATGGCTTCTCAGTCCCCAGAGAAAGACAGGGGACATAAAACATTGATTTTAGTCACTGAAGGAAAAATAAGAGTATGGGGAAGGGGAATGCCCAGTGCTGGGGAGTGATTATTACTGGTCCTGGGGCAAGTAAAATGACTATAATTATGACGTCCCAAAACATGCTATTGCTTGCTTGGCCTGTGGGTGCAGATGTGGATGCTATTAAAAGAGGCCCCCAGATGAATGTCAGCACCACTAATTCTAAGCCACTTCAGTAGCCAGGAAGGGCTGGCTTCTTCCGAGTTGTATAAAAATTGCTAAGGCAGGGAGAAAATGGGCCCACATTATTGGGAGAGCTGCCACTCCAAGACAGCCACTTCCCTCAGATGTAGTCTATACCAGGACTATAACAGCCTTGACCAGCCTGTGATCTGTACCATTCCCAGAGAGGTAGGTTCTACACTGGCCTTGTTAATTGCATTAACTGGTTAAAAGCCTTCAAGTTATCTCTGATTCCTTTATCTACCAACTGCCTAGAACTAATCATCTATTATCTACCTGTAAAACACCTATCCATCCTTTTTCTCCTCAACCTCCTGCCTGGACTTTTGAAACAGAAGAAACAGAATATGGTCCTTCTGCCTCTGGTGTCTCTCTGTCTCTGTCTCTGTCTCTCTTTCTCCTATTATCAAGCATTTATTTTCTCTCCTCCCACTCCCCCCACCACATCTCCTATGTATATATACATACATAGACATACACACACAGCATCTTGAGTGCATTACTCTATTTCAAGAGGTAGGTGGCACATATCATCATTGGTCTCTTGGGGACCACTATTCATTGGTTAGAGTCCTTCAATGGTGCTTGTATTTACAATGTTATTGTTGCTGCATAAATTGTTCTCCTGCTTCTATTCACTTCACCTTGCATCACTTCATACAAATCCTCCCAGGTTTCTCTGAAACCATTCCTTTTGTTTTTTTATGCCACAATATCACCATTATCTTCACATAATCTAATTTGTCATCCATTCCACATTCTAGTTTCTTAATATTCACCACCATAAAGAGAACTGCTATATTTTTGTACATATGGGTCCATTTCTTCTTTCTCTGATCTCTTATAAGCCTAGAGGCAGTATTGCTCTCCAACCCATTCTTCATAAGAAGGCCAGAATAATCTTTCTAATCATTTGACCATGCTGCTACTTCACAACCGAAAATCCTTCAAATGGCCCCCTATCACTCACAGGGTAAAATACATACTCCTTAGTCTGGTGTTCAAGGGCTTCCACATTCTGGTTCCAACCTACCCTTTTAGCATTACTGCATGCTATGACTACTTCACAAAACTCTGTTCCAGTCAAAGCAGACTATTCCTTACCACCACCACCCCATTCTTTTCTTGCCATCTCCAGGAAACAAGTGATGCCTTGCAACTGGATCAAATATTTATCTGTTGAAAGCCTACTCTCCACTTTCAAAGCTCAAGTCTTTTTAATTTATCCCATTTTTTAAAAACTGTAAACACCTACTATGTGCAACACATTGTAGTAGAGCTAAAGGTAAGTAGATACATGTGACACAGGACTTACTCTTATAATCAAATGGATGAAGCGACACACAAGGAACCATGAACACAATGAGATAAATGAAAAAGAGAGATCCAAGCCAAGATCATTTTTAAAGGGGGGTGGGGTACATGGTATTTGTGAGAATGGGAACATACAGCTTAAGCAGGGAGAAGGGGAGGTAGGTAAAAGGATCACTCCGAAATAGGGAATCGTATAAGCAAATGCCAAAAGGATAAGATGAGGATGAGAGAGATGAAGGCTAGTCAGCACTGACTGAAACAGACTACATGAGATTAAGAATAGACAGGCAGGTGGGTTGTGGCCAGATTCAAGGCCTTGAATGTCATAGTTAGGAGTTTTATGCTTTATTCAGGAGGCACTGAAAGTTTTAGAGACAAGTTATATCTATGGTCATGGATGGGACATGTTGGCCATCAGGAAGGTTAACTGAAGAAAAGTATTGAGGAGTAAATAGAAAAAGGACAGACTGGATGTAGAAAGACCAGTTAGGAGGCTATTTTATTAGAATCATAAATCTTGAGCTGGAAGAAAGTTCAGAGGCCATAGTTAAGAGGTTGTTTAATTAGAATCATCATCACAGAATCATAAATCTAGTCTGACTCCCCCATTTTACAAATGAGGAAACTGAAGCTGACAGAGGTTAAATGACTTGCTTATGGTCACACAGGTACTGAAAGATGTCACAATTGAACCCAAGTCCTTTAACTTAAAGCCAGGGCTCTTTCCACTGCCTCTCAATTCAGCAATTTAATTCAAAGAACATCAAGTGCCCGGTTTATGCAAAGTACCATGATAGATGTGGGGAACAAAAGGGCCAAGATGCTACAGTCCTTAACCTCAAAAAGCTTACAGTAGGAGAAGAAAACACGTACTGATTATTACCCAGGTGTCAATGAGAAGGGTTTACGTGCCAAGAATGGCAGAGGCTTTGTAACGCTAGATGGGCTGCTGAATTCAGGGAATAGTTTACCAGTCCTGTTTGTCTAGAATGCAGAGTGGGAAAAAAGGGAGCAATCCCAAGTGAGCCTGTAAAGGAAAGACAATGGTACTAGACTGTGGAAAGTCTTCTTAGGAGTCTAAATTTTATCCTAATAGCAACAGGAAAATCACTCAAAAATTTTTGAGCTTACTTAAAATGACAATGAGTGTTGATCCTGTGCCTTGGGAAGGTATGTGGCAGTCATTTCAAGGATAAATTAGAGGGAAGATACTAGAAATGAAGGAATTTAATCGAGGTATTATAAAAGAAATGGAGGAGAGGGCCTGAATGAGGGTGGTACCCATGCATACAGAGAGAAGGAATGGAGGTGAGAGATATTCTGGGGAAAACATAGACAAGACTTGGTAACCAGGGAGATAAAGAAGAGGGAAGAAGCAGGGATAACTATAAGGTTTCTAACCCGGGAGAGTGGAAAAATGGCAGTGACTTTAATAGAACTGGGAAGTTTGGAAAAGAGGCAGGTTTGGGGAGGGAAGGGAGATAATTTTATTTTGGATATGAGACAAACAGGTGGAGATGTTCAGCAGGCAGTAAATGGTGGTGTAGGACTGAAGTTGAGGAAGGAGATTAGTGGAGGTAACTATATTAAGCACCTACTGTATACTGGGCACTGTGCTAAGCACTTTACAAATATTATCTCATTTCATTCTCAGAACAAGTTCGGGAGGCAACTGTTACTACTGTCATCCCCATTTTGCAGTTGAGGAAACTGAGGCAAACAGAGGTTATAAATGACTTGCCCAGTATCACACATAAGTGTCTGAGGCCAGATTTGATCTCAGGTCTTCCTGACTCCTGGCTCAGCATTCTACCCACCCTATCCACTGGATGAAAATGGACTGATGTTTTTATCTGTATAGAGATGACAGCTAAAGCCCAGAAACTGATGATTTTATCAAGAAAGACTGCAGAAAAAGAAAAGAGATCTCTGTATGGAGCCTTGGGGGACTCTCTCCATGAGGGGATGAGAGATAAAGAGGAGAGGTTAGCGAAATAGAAGACAAGAAAGAAAATGGCATCCAGGGGGTTGCTGAAAAGGTCAAAAGCTGCAAGGAGTTCAATTAGAATAAGGACTAAGAGAAGACCCATTATGTTTGTTTTTGTTAAAATAATTTTTCAGTTGTCTGTCTATGACCCCCTTTGGGGTTTTCTTGGTGGAGATACTGGTGTGATTTGACATTTCCTTTTCCAGTTCATTTTACAGATAAGGAAACCGAGACAAAGTATTAAGTGACCTGCCCATGATCACTGAGCTAGTAAGTGTCTGAGGCCAGATTTAAACCCAGAAAGATTAGTCTTCCTGACTCAAGGTCCTGCATTCTGTTCACTGAGTCACCTAGCAGCTGGGCTGTTAAGTTTAGCAGTTAAGAAACCAAGAGGGGAGTGGAGCCAACATGGTAGGGAAAAGGCAGGGATTCATCCGAGTTCTCCCAAATTCTTCTCAAAACACTTTAAAATAATGACTTAAAATTAATTCTGGAGCAGCAGAACCCACAAAAGGAAGTGATAAAACAAATATTCAGCCCAAGGTAACTTGGGCCAGCAGGAAAGGTCTTTTAGTGAAAGTAGAGTGTAGTCCCCAGGATGATGGCAGGCCTTGGGGGCAACTGAATCAACAGCAGCAGCTTCCAGAGCCCAGTTCACAGATAGTCAGGGGTCAGATAACTGGTCAGGAGATTACAAGGGTCCCTCTGCTGGCACTGGGTACAGGTATAGGTTAAACTGCCCATACATGGGTCTGTTCACAGTCCCAGGGTGAGGAGAGGCACTAGTGCACCGGATGTTGTGGCTATACAGGACTGGGGACCCTGGTCATGGTTCTAGGGTGGAAAAGGGTGCTTGTGGTCACAACCAGAATACAGGCCAGGAGAACAATAAACACACCTCTCCTTGCAACATATCACTTCGGGTGAGCCAAAAACCTATAGACCCCTAGAACTAGTCCTGAAAACAGCTGCACAAAAAATCTAAAGCTTATGCACTGTGCCCCTGCCATCATGGAAGCAGAGTTCAACTTTTAACATAAAGTTAAAAGTCAAGAAATAGGATGGGAAAGTGAGCAGACAACAAAAAGGTATTATGGTGACAGGCAAGATTAAAGATATAAATGGATAACACAACATCAAAATGGCTACATTCAAAGCTTTAAAGAAAAACGTGAATTGGTCTCAGGAATAAAAAGAATTCCTGGAAGAGTTCAAATGGGATTTAAAAAAATCAAATAAGAGAGGCAGAGTTTGGAAACACTGGGAAAAAGAAATGAAAGTGATGTAAGAAAATCATGAAAAAAAGTCAACAGTTTGGTAAAGGAGGCACTAAGAAACATTGAAAAAAGAATTAAAAAACAGAATAGGACAAATGGTAAAAGAGGCACAAAAATCCAATGAAGAGAAGAACTCCTTAAAAAGCAAAATTGGCCTAATGGAAAAAGATGTACAAAAATTCACAGAAGAAAAGAACTCCATTATTAAAAAGTAGAATCAGCTAAATGGAAAAGGAGGTATAAAAGCTCATTAGAAAATAATTCCTTAAAAATCAGAATTGGGCACATAGAAGCTAATGACTTTATAAGACATCAAAAAACAATAAAACAAAATCAAAAGAATGAAAAAAAATAGAAGAAAGCATAAAAGATCTCATTGGAAAAACAACCGACCTGGAAAATAAATCCAGGACAGATAATTTAAGAATTACTGAACTACCTGAAAGCCATGATGAAAAAAAAGACCCTAGACATCATCTTTCAAGAAATTATGAAGAAAAACTGGTCTGATGTTTTAGAATCAGAGGGTAAACAGAAATTAAAAGAATCCACCAGTCACCTCCTGAAAGAAATCCCAAAATGAAAACTCCCATGAACATTATATCCAAATTCCAGAGTCCCCAGGTCAAGAAGAAAATATTGCAGGCAATCAGAAAGAAACAATTTAAATATCATAGAGTCAGTCAGGATCACATAAGATTCAGCAGCTTAAAGAATCAGAGGGCTTGGAATATATTTCAGAAGGCAAAAGAGTTAGGATTACAAGCAAGAATCACCCACCCAGAAAAACTGAGTATAATCCTTGAGGGGAAAAGAATAAACATTCAGTGAGATAGAGGACTTTTAAAGCATTCCTGTGAAAAGGCCAGAGCTTAATAGAAAATATGACTTTCAAATATAAGACTCAAACATAAAAAGGTAAACAGGAAAGAGAAACCATAAAGGATTCAATAAAGTTAAACTGTTTACATTTCTACATGGAGAGATAGATGATAATTATAACTCTTAAGAACTTTATCATTATTAGGGCAGGCACAAGGAGTATATATAGAGGCCATGAATGAGAGTTGAATATGATGGGATGATACATAAAATAATAAAGTTAAGGGGTGAGAATGAGAAATGTACTAGGAGAAGGGGAAAAGGAGAGGGAGAATGGGGTAAATTTTCTCACATAAAAGAGGTATGAAAGAACTTTTACAAGGGCAGCTAGGTAGTGCAGTGAGTAAGAGCACCAGCCCTGGAGTCGGGAGGACCTGGGATCAGTTCTGGCCTCAGATACTTAACACCCAGATACTTAACACACACACACACACACACACACACACACACACACACACACAATGGCTGTGTAACCTTGAGCAAGTTACTTAACTCCAATTGCTTTAAAAAAAAAAAAAGAACTTTTACAGTGGAGGAGAAAATTGGGAAGAGCTCTTGAACCTTATTCTCATCAAAATTGGCTCAATGAGGGAATAACATACACAATCAGTTGGGTATAGAAATCTATCTTACCCTACAGGAAAGTAGGAGGAAAAGTGGAAGAGAAAGGTAGGGGGTGGGCATGCTGACAGAAGGAAAAGAAGATAGGGGGAGGTAGTAGTCAGAAGCAAAACACTTTTGAGGATGGACAAGGTAAAAGGAGAGAGAGAATTGGATAGATGGGGAAAAGGGTTATCAAAGGTGAAAAAAAAATTTACAGCAAGTTTCTCTTTTATAAAGGGCTCGTTTCTCAAATACATAGAGAACTGAGTAAAATTTATAAAAATAAGAGCCATTACCCAATTGGTCAAAAAAAATAGTCAAAAGGTATGAACAGCCAGTTTTCAGATGAAATAATCAAAGCAATCTATAGTAATATGAAAAAATGCTCTCAATTACTATACAGAAATGCAAAATAAAACAAGTCTGAGGTACCACCTCACACTTACCAGATATGACAGAATAAGAAAATGTCAAATTTTGGAGGTAATGTGGGAAAACTGACACAGTAATGCACTGTTGGTAGAGTTGTGAACTGATTCAACTATTCTGGAGAACAATTTGGATGTATACCCAAAGGGCTATCAAACTGTGCAAAACCCTTTTGACCCAATAATAACACTAAGTCTGTACTCCAAAGAGATCAAAAGGAAAGAAACAGGAAGAGGACCTATATGTACAAAAAATATTTATAGTAGCTCTTTTTGTGGTGGCAAAGAATTGGAAACTAAAGGGATACCCCATCAATTGGGCACCGGCTGAACAAGTTATATGTTATGACATAGGATTATGATGGAATAGTTTAAGCAGGATGCTTTCAGAAAAACCTGGAAAGACATACATAAGCTGATACAAAGCGAAATGAGCAGAACCAGGAGAAGATTGCACACAGTAACAGCAATATTGTGAATGAGTCAGCAATACAACGATTCAAGACAATTCTGAAAGACTTAGGATGAAAAATGCTATCCATCTCCAGATAAAGAACTGATGAGTCTGAATGCAGATAGAAAAATAATTTTTAACCTTTTTTTGTTTGTATTTTCTTTCACAATATGACTAATATGGAAATAAATTTTGCACTAATGCACTATATCAAACTGCTTGCCTTCTCAATAAGGAGGGAGACAAGGAAGGGAAGTAAAGAATTTGGAACTCAACATTTTAAAGAAAACGAATGTTAAAAATTGCTTTTTTTGTAGTTGGTGCTTGATAAATGTTTGCTGAATCAAACCGAATAATTGCTTTAGAACTTTTTCCAGAAGTAGGGACCATGTGAGATATATTTGGTGCTAAGCACATGAAGAAATGGTGGCTGAGTAACTCCATTTTCCTCTGGTGATTTTACAGATTTGTTTTATCTGGTCAACCTGAATACAAATTCCTCAAGGGAAGAAACTGTGGCTTCTGGTACAATGGACCAAAATGGGTGCTTGGCATATGGGACAAATTTAATAAAGGCTTGTGGAATTGAAAAAAAAAAATTACTTTTATATGTAATTGGGGAAAAACATCAAATATTTTTAAAAAAGAAGAAAGTAATAGCATATCCTCTAGGAGAAAAAGAAAGATGCCAAGAGTTACTTTGGAGAGAGCTATTTCAGAATAGCAATGGAGTTGGAAAAAAGACTTTAAAGAGAGCCTTGAGAAGTGAGTGGAAGGTGAGGAAGTCAAGTCATTTAACAAAGATGACTTTTCTGAAGGGTAGGGCATAAAAGGGGAAAGAAATTTAAGACAACAGCTTGAAAGAATGGCAGCAGGGTCAAGTAAAGGTTTCTGTTTTGTTTTTTTAAAGGGTAGGGGAAACCTGGAAATTTTTCAGCTGAGGAAACAGAGCATAGAGAAGGGGAATGATGGACAGAACAAGTTGTGAAGATGGCAGAGGGGGATGGAATCAAAGGTTAAGAAGGAAGGAGCTCAACTTACCAGAGAATAAGGCTACTTCTTTTAAGAGTGGAAAGGTGAGGATAATGACATTACAGACAAAGAAGAACATTTACTTACACAAAGTGGCCTCAGCCCTCTCTATAAAGAACTTAAGTTCATTTACTGCAAAAAGAGAAGAAAGGTGGAAGTGGAGATTTGAAGAGAAAACAGGTTTGAAACGCTACTGTGAGAAGTGTGATAGAAGATATTCATGGATGACCATAAAGATTACCGTAACATAGCATTAAAGCCAGATAGCACACATTTGTGGGGAGCCCTCTCAGCTGGATTTCTTAACTTCCTCTGGCAATATCTGACAGCTTGGGAGTGGAGGAATTGTTGAGCTATATTAGCCAAGGTTGAAGGTCATTGGGGAGTACATGGCAAAAGGTCAAAAAGCAAGGGATTTAAGGATGGTGGAAAGGACATCACTGAAATGACAGACCATAAGGTCAAGAAGGAGGTAGAAGTAAAGTGAGGCCAGAACAGGATTGATGGACTCCATAAAATTATCTCCTGATAGGGGTGGCTAGGTGGTGCAGTGAACAGAGCACGGCCCTAGAACACTTACTAGCCGTGTGACCCTGAGCAAGTCACTTAACCCCAATTGCCCCGCCTTCCAAAAAAAAATAGCTAAAGCAAAATTCTCTCCTGATTTTCCAAATTATAAATGTAATTGCTCTCTCCTTCAATCTCTTGTGCTACTCTATTTGATTACTTCTAATCATTTAGTCATATATTTATTTTAACCTGAAAAGCTTCTCATTCATGTCTTTTTCTACTAATGCTCTTTTGCTGCTGCTGTTGTTCAGACATTTCTGTAGTGTCTAATTCTTACTGACCTCACTTTGGGTTTTCCTGGCAAAGATCCTAGAGTGATTTGCCATTTCCTTCTCCAACTCATTTTACAGATGAGGAAACTGAGGCAAAAAGCATTAAGTAAGACCAGATTTGAACTCATAAAAATTAAATAAGACCAGATTTGAACTCATAAAAATGAGTCTTCCTGACTCCAGGCTTGGCCCTCTATCCACTGCACCACCTAGCTGCTCCAAATAAAGATAATAAGATCATAGATTTAACCTTGTAAGGGACCTTAGAGTCCATCTAGTTCAATCCCCTTATTTTACAGATTAGTCTGTCAATAAGCATTTATTAAACACTTACTATGTACCTCACACTGTGCTATACAAAGAATAAGGAACTGAGGCCAAGAGATGGTCAAGTGCCATGGTTAATAAGTGTCTGAGGTGGGACTTGAACCCAGGTCCTCCCGATTCCGGAGCCCAGCAGACTATCCATTATGCTGCCTCTTGGCTACATAAAACCAAGTACATGCAGAGGAGATTCATGCCAGAGGCAGTGCAATTGTGAGAAAGCAATTTTCCAAGTAATGGAAGAGGAGAAAAGGTCAGAAGTTTGGAAAATATCTTGAACATTATTACTGCCAAATAAGAACAATTACAAAATTATCAATAACTACTAAGGTATATGGCAGCTAGGTAGCATACTAGGAATCAAGAAGACTCATCTTCATGAATTCAAATCCAGCCTCAGACTTACTAATCATGTGACCTTGGGAATAAACTGGATTGGAGTAGCTAGGTGGCAGTGAATAGAGCACTGGTCCTGGAGTCAGGAGGACCTGAGTTCAAATCCAACCTCAGACACTTGATCACACTTACTAGCCGTGTGACCTCAGGCAAGTCACTTAACCCTGATTGCCCTGCCTTCCCCCTCCAAAAAAAAAAAAGAAAAAGAAATTAGAGAAGGAAATGGAAAACCACTCCAGTATCTTTGCCAAGAAAACTCCAAATGAGGTCATGAAGAGTCAGCCATGACTGAAATGACTGAATAACAACAACAATAAGGTATACACCTACTTTTTCACATCTACACAATTTTTATAAATATAATCTACTAAATTCCATGGAAGAGGAGAGTGGACTTGAAGAAGATAGGAGAGGAAAACAGGAAGACTTTTGCAAATGACCTTCATTTGCAGATCACATCATCACAGTTAAACAAATGACTAAAAGGTATTGATAAGATAAGCTCTCACATGTTGCTTGTTTGTATTTTATTTTAAAAAAAAAAGCATTTGATTGGTTAGGCAGGGGTAAAAACCAGTCTTAGGTCAAAGGCTATACAAAAACAGGTGAATGAGTGGATGTAATCAACCAAAGTTTGATGGCCCTCAGTTAGAGCAAAAATGCCAGCCAAAACACTCTCCTCCAACAGGTGGCAACAACGTATATTGTCAAAATCACACAAGAATTCTTTTAAGATGTACCAGATCTACTAGTTCAATGACGTGTTTGTGACATACAAAATGGGGAAATGGAGACATGCTTGGCCAAGATGCTTGCCGGCATCATAAAGAATATCCAGTACGGGGTCCAAATAAAAGAAGGATTCTTTATACAGGGTATGAGAACATTGGGATGATTACATAAAAGTTCTGGAACATGTCTACCCTCTCTCCAAATCACTAAACTCTGCATACCTTTTGACCCAGTGAGAGTACTATCAGGTATATATCCCAAAAAGATAAGGCAAGGATCCATCCACACAAAAATATTCATAGCAGCACTTATTGTTGTAGCAAGAAGTATTCATCAATTGACTCTACAAACAAATTATTATATATCATTGTAATGGAATATTATTAGAACTTAAGAAATGAGGAAAGAATAGATTCAGAGAAGCCTGGGAAGGACCAGTATGGATACAGAATAAGGTAAGCAGTACCAGAACAATTTATACAATGACTAAAGCATTGTAAAGAAAAACAACTTCAAAATACTTAAGAACTCTGATTAATACAGTGAGAAACCAGGACACCAGAGAAATGACAACTGGAGCATGCTTTTCACCTCCTGACAAGGGGCTGATGGACTGACTCATGGTACAGAATTAGGCATGGTTTTAGAACTGGTCAATATGTGGGTTTATTTTGCTTGACTATGCAAACTTGTTTCAATTTTTTTTGGGGGGTAGGGAGAAGAAAAATTAAAGGAGAGAGGGTATAGTGACAGTTATGCCAAAGGCAAGTAAATCAATGGGTTGTTTGAAAACAAGATCAAAGGGTTAACACAAAAATGCAGGATAGCTTTGGAGCTAACATACTGAATTTAGTATATACTTTGCAAAAGTTGGACATGATGAAAATTAGCTGTATGTCACATGTAATCCTCTTTTTTTGTTCTTTATATGTAGAAATATTTGTGTTTGTCAAGTACTGAGAAAAAAAAAAGATTTAATTCTCTAAAGAAGAGGTAGTGGTCTCATTATGAAACTTGTCAGATAAGGTGGCTGAATGGACTGGTTTTACTTAAATGTTTTTCCATTGTTACAAGGACCATGGAAATAAGGTGAAATAATGATCAAGTTGTTAAAAAATAATAGGCAACAATAAAACTTAAAAAAAAAATTTCCACACAATTCATCCTCTTCCTTCCAATATCTCTCAAGGATTCCTGAATGTGATAAGAGACAGAGATCTGAGAAAGCACTATCAATTAGGCCAATTCTGCCTTAGGCTTTAAAACCCCAGGACACCATCCCTTCTTGACAAGTAATCTGCATGCCACAAAGTCTTTTGTAATCTCCCCTCTCTGGTTCAGAGATTCCTTTCCCTGCCAGCTCTCTACTGATCTGGCTAACAAGGTAGAGAGACCTCGGGTCTGGCAGAAGGCAGGCAATCTGGTGGGGGGTGGGAGGGTGAGAGGAGGAAATGAAGAGGGTACTAGATTTAGCATAGTGATAGCTCTTAAGTGAGGCAGGGAGTTTTGGGGACACTAGCCACAGGAAAGAGTTTAATAGAGCTTGGGTAGTCAACCTGTAGACACAAACGGATTAAGTGCTTCCTGAAACTGCTGGGCAAGAAGCCATGTGTAGGCCCTTAGGATTAACACTGAAAACCTGACATAGAAACCTCATCTAAGAACTTATTTAGTTCCCTGTGGGCAGAAAGCAGACTCACCCCCTTCCTTTCCATTTCTGCTTATCTAGTTCCTCATCCGAGTTCTGATTAACCCATTATGACACCCAGCTTTTAATTTCTTGGCCTATGGAGCTACCCTACCTAATATACTTTGTAAAATATAGATATAGGGATACAGAAATGCAGATAGTGAGATATACAGATATAGATCTACACAGATGTACACACACATATATACTAGGTATTATGATTACTACTGCCCTTCACATACCAATCAGACCTTTAAAACTATGCCCAAAGGGCTACAAAACTGTGATACCCTTTGACTCAGTAATACCACTACTAAGTCTGTATCCCAAAGAGATCATAAAAAAGAGGAAAGGGACCCACATGCACAAAAATATTTCTAGCAGCTTTTTGTGGTGGCAAAGAATTGGAAAATGAGGGAAAGCCCATCAATTGGGGAATGGTTGAATAAGTTGTGATATATGACTGTGATGGAAAGAAATGATGAGGAAGACCTTCAGAAAAACCTGGAAAAACTTACATGAGCAGATGCTAAGTGAAGTGAGCAGAACTAGAACATTGTACATAGTAAAAGCAACACTGTACGATGATCAACTATGATAGACTTACCGTGTTTCCCCGATAATAAGACCTATCCCGAAAATAAGCCCTCCCCCTTACTGTGTAAGATTCCTCTAAAATAAGCCCTCCCCCGAAAATAAGCCCTGTTGAGATTGCTACTGTAGTGAAGGTGATCCCCTGTGCTACATGCTACCCTCTGTATGCACCGTCCCCCCCCCCCCCCCGGGTGAAACTCACGCCATGCTCCGAGCTGCATCCAATCAGAGCTGCAGCAGTGAGCACGTCATCCTGTTCTTCCCCAGTGATTTGCTTATTAAATAAAGGTACATTTTTTTGTTCACATTTACCTGTTTATTAAAATTGCTGTCAATGTTCATTAAAATAAGCCCTCCCCTGAAAATAAGCCCTCTGGTATTTTTCTGTCCAAAAAAATAATAAGACAGTGTCTTATTATCGGGGAAACATGGTAGTTCTTCTCAGCAATACAATGATCTAAGACAGTTCCAAATGACTTGTGATAGAAATTGCTATCCGCATCAAAAGAATGAACTATGGGTCTGAATGAAGATTGAAGAATACTTTTTTGTTTTTTTCTTTTTCATGGTTTTTTTCTTTTGTCATGATTTTTCTTTCACGATAAGATTAATGTGGAAATAGGCTTAATATGATCGTACATGTATAACCTATATCAGATTGCTTGCCATCTTGGATAGAGGGGAAGGGAGGGAGGGAGAAGACATTAGAACTCAAAATCTTATTAAAAAGAATGTTGAAAACTATCTTTACATGCAACTGGAAAAAACAAAATATTATTAAGTGGAAAAAATTTAAAAACAAAAAAAAATTTTAAAGCACCCCCCCCTTACTTTTCCAGTGTTCCTAAAACTAATTCATGCTAGTGTCGATTATCTAACAATGCCTAAAACGGACTGTTTCTCACACTGATTCCACCAAACCCAGACATTCTAATTCTGTAAAATTTTCAATGTTAATGATATTTCCCCCCTTTAAAATATTAGATGTGAAATTATATTACATATATCAATTTCAGTCTAAAATGCCTCTATTTTGCTCCAAAAGTTACTTAATTCTGTCCCTACCCCTGCCTTGACACTTGGCAAGTATTCCATATCTCCAGACCCACTGGACCAGAATGTGTGGTTCATCAAAATTTTTCAAGCTTCATTATTCCTAGGACAGATTAGATCAGTCGATTAGTTTGACTGGGAGTTGCCTAACTGTGCAGCCTTACCTGCTAGTCTTACTTGCATTATTAACAGGGGCCCCCTGGAGATAGATCTTAGCCCCAAAGAATGAATCCTTGCTGGGAGAATTTCAAGCACTGTGGTTAAACAGTGGGGGAGGTATTCTTAGGAAGGTGTTCTCTTAGTACATAATGAGACCCTTTTCCTCTCAAATCACAGCACAGAAGCAAATGATCCTACTTACACCCCAAGCTTCAGCCAGGAAAATGAACCTTGATGCTCTTATATCCTTTGCTCCAGTTCTTTTCTTTTAGAATTCAGGTCAAAAAGGTCTCTTTCCACCAGGAAATCTACAGTGAGCCAAAACCTACTGATAATCTTACTGGACATGTACATTCCAAGTGCCTTGTTGATGCCTTCCATGTAATCCCTTGCCTCAAATCCCACTCTGTTGTCTTTTCATGGCCTGGGGAGGCCCCTTAGTTCTTAAAAGGCTAGGCTGACAGAGTACAATCTTTGACACTTCTTATATCAAACTGGAAAAGGTTTGGCAGATGGACCCAGAGACAAACCGTTCACATGTCTTTAAAAGCCCAGATTAGCTAAATTCATGGAGGCACATAATAGGATCAAATGGTTTTAGAGCTGGAAGGGGCCTCAGAAGCCATACAATCCAACTTTCATTTTATACATGAAGAAACTGAGTCCCAGGAGAAGTTGATTAAATTAAATTAACTGATTATCTATTAAGTGGATAATTTCTATTATAATAAATTAAAAAGTTTTTGTACAAATAAAATAAATATTGTTAAGATCAAAAGGAAAGCAGAGGGGCGGCCAGGTAGCACAGCGAGTAAGAGCACCGGCTCCAGTGTTGAGAAGACCTGGAGATCGAATCCCGGGCTCAGACACTTAGCACCCACCCAGAAACACCTGGCTGTTAACCCCAATTGCTTAGGGGCGGCCAGGTGGGTCAGCGAGTAAGAGTACCGGCTCCAGTGTCAGGATGACCTGGATCAAATCCGGGCTCAGATAGAAATAACTGGCCGTGTAACCTTGAGCAAGTTACTTAACCCTGACTGCTTTAAAAAAAAAAAAAAGGAAAGCAGAAAACTGGGGAAAAAATTTATAGAAAAGTTTCTCAGATATAGGTCTCATAACTCAAATATATAAAGAACTTTGTCAAAACTATAAGAATACAGATCATTCCCCAGTTGATAAATAGTCAAAAGATATGAACTGGCAGTTTTCCAATGAAGAAATAAAAACAATTTATAGTCTCATGAAAAAAAGACTCTAAATCATTACTGATTAGAGAAATGCAAATTAAAATAATCTTCAGATATAATTTCACACCTACCAGATTGGCCAAAATAAGGGAAAAGTAACAAATATTGGAGGGGAGGTGGAAAAAATTGGGACACTAATTCATCGTTGGTAGAATTGTGAACTGACTCAATCATTTGTAGAGCAATCTGGAATTATACCCAAAGAGTTATTAAACTGCCTATACCCTTTGACCCAGCAGTGCCATCTATTTCCAAAGATGATTAGGGAAAAATGGAAATAACTTGTATGTTCTAAAATGTTTATAGCAGCTCTCTTTGTGGTGGCAGAGAACTGGAAATTGGAGGGATGCCGATCAACTGGGAAATGGCTGAATAAGTTGTGGTTTATGATTGTGATTGAATACTACTGTGCTATAAGAAATGATGAGCTGCATGATCTTAGAAAAACATGGAAAGACTTGCATGAAATAACAAAGAACAAAATGAGCAGAACCAAGAGAATATTGTGTACAGTTACAGCAATACTGCCTTAAGAACAACTTTGAGTGAATAGCTTATTTTGACTATTATAAATACTCTAATTAACTATAAAGGACATATGAAGAAAGACACTATCTGCATCCAGAGAAAGAACTAATAGAAATATGTATAGAATAATTTTACATATATATACCTATTTGTGTCTAATGGTGGCTATCTCTAGGGCAGAGAAGGAAAAAAAAAAAGGAAAAAAAGAAATTTACATGAATTTTGTTGTATGACTGAAGGAAACAGCAAATTGTACATGCTGGATTTGCAGTTTCATGTGTAATCATCTTTTTCATCATGCTATGTTGTGGAAATGCTTGTTTTATTCCATGAATTAAAAATAAAATACATTTCAGAAAAAAGAAGCCATCTAATCCAATTTTCATTTTACGCATGATAAAACTGAGTCCCATATGCAGCTAGGTAGCACTGTGAATAGAGCACTGGCCCCGCAGTCAGGAGGACCTGAGTTCAAATCTGGCCTCAGACACTTAACACTTACTAGCTATGTGACCTTGGGCAAGTCACTTAACCCCAATTGCCCTGCCCTCCCTCTCCAAAAAAAAAAAAAAAAAGCAAAATAATTAAAAGAATTTTTTTTTAAAGAAAAAACTGAGTCCCAGAAAGGTAAGCTCGACTAGCTACACAGGTAGCAAATGACAGTGCCAGGGGACAAACTCAATCATTTAACTCCAAACCTAGTGTTCTTTATCATGAAGTCACTCCATCATCAGAAGGTGATTAATTTTTTGGCCACAGCAAATCATGAAGCTATCATAAGATCTGGGCTTGAATGCTAATTCTGCTACTTTCTGATCTGTGTAACCTTGGGCCACTGGATACAGCACTTCTAAGGATGAAATCAGGAATCTTTCTCTGGTCTTCAAAGTGTGCATATTCCACTGAATCCATTTATGTTGACTTTTACTGCACTCATACACATCTCATCTAGCCTCCTAACTAAACTGTCAGATGCTATGGCTTGCAAAGCACTTTATAGATATTATATCATTTGATTTCATCCCCACAACAATCTCATGCGGTGGGTGCCATTATCCCCATTTCTCAGATGGGAAAACTAAGGCTGAAAGAGATTGAGTGACTTGCTTCAGGGTCAAACAGTCCTTTACCTAACCTATTCATTGCTTCCCAGTCTGTCTGCCTCCCTACCCTCACCCCCTAAGCCACTGTGAGGAAAGATAAGATTCAAATAGCTGGGTGATGATAGAGATGGGGATGTAGCACATGATAAAAAAAACCTCTGGATTTAGGGCTAAGAGACTTGAGTTCTAGTCTTAGCTGTTTCATGAACTCAGGGTAAAACACTTCCCCCCCACCTTTGGTCCTCAGTTTCTTCCTCTGTAAATGAATGGTCTCTTAGGCCCATTTCAAGTTCTAACATGTGTGAGATGGCTATCTGTGAATCTTGAAATTGTTAAAGACTGTTTTTCTTGGTTTTGGAACTCAAAAAAGGCCTTGACCACAGAGCCTGGAGAAGGCTCCTTAGACCAGGGGTTGCCTTATAACCAAGAGTGAGGAACAATTAAGAGAAGAAAAGTAAAGAAAACCTTAGGAAGCCCATAATCAAAACAAAAGGAGGTAAAGACGCCACATAGCCAACTACAGATTTCTCATTCTTTTCTTGCTACTATCTAGTGAATATTTAAGGTGGCATAAAGCCTAGAAAATGCCATCCATCCTGGGAGTTTTATATGCTACCTCTGATCTTTTGGATTGGGAAGATACATAGCTGTTCCTGTCCCTAGAAGAATGTATATACCATAGAACTGCAGATTCTCAGGACTTTAAGGGACCTCAGAGGTCACGTAGTCCAGTCACACTTGAACAAGAATCTCCTCTAATAATAATAGCACCCTAGGATTTTGCTGGTCAAGGAAATTCCTTCTATATGTCGGGCACCTTCTCTGCATATTTGACCTTAAAGAGTTTTCTAGGACACTTATAGGTTAAGTGACTTGCCCTGACAGCTGATATGTGCCAGAGATAAAACTTCAACCCAAGTCTTCCTAGTTTCAAGGTCACCTCTCTATTCACTATATCATGCTAATAACTACACATTTTGCATGGATTATTTCATTTGAGAAACTAAGCCTGGATTGGAAGGGACCTCTAGAGGGCACTGGGTTCACCCATACCTTAAGAATCCCTTCTATTGTACAACATGCCCAAATAATCATCTAGTGTTCTCTGGAATAATTAACAATTATAGCTAACATTTATATAGTGCTTACTAAGGGCCAGGAACTGCACTAAGCCATTTACAATTATTATTTCATTTGGTACCCATAATATCTTTTGAAGTAGGTGCTACTATCACCCCCATTTACAGATGAGGAAACTGAGGCCAACACTTGCCCAAGGTCACATAGCTAGTAAATGTCTGAGGTGGATTTGAATTTGGGTCTCCTCATATTCTATTCAATAGTTGTCCCCTTAAAGACCTACAATGCTGGAAATTTTCTAATGAGTGAGGTCTCATTTTCAGTTCTCAGATTGTTGATTAATTTCTCCTCACCATCAAGTCTTAATTTGCTTCTTTGCAAACTTTCCCCACTGTTCCTACATCAGCTCTCTAGGGTCAAGCAGAACCAATCTGATACTGTTTTTATAGGAATGACCTTTCACGTTTAAGACACCTTTCCAGGGCCCCACTTCCTCTCCAACCAAGTCTCCTTTTCTCCAGACCAAACATCCCTGGTTTGTTCCACCCAAGTCTCCCACGCATAATGGTGGTGGGTAAGGGGTATGTGTGGAAGGGAGTAGGGAGAGGTAAAGAGCACATCTACAGGGGCGGCCAGGTGGCTCAGCGAGTAAGAGTACCGGCTCCAGTGTCGGGATGACCTGGATCAAATCCTGGGCTCAGATACTCAGCACCACACCCAGAAATAACTGGCCGTCTAACCTTGAGCAAGTTACTTAACCCTGATTGCTTAAAAAAAAAAAAAAAAGAAACAATAATACATTTTAGGGGCGGCCAGGTGGCTCAGCGAGTAAGAGTACCGGCTCCAGTGTTGGGACGACCTGGAGATCGAACCCCGGGCTCAGACACTCAGCATCACACCCAGAAATAACTGGCCGTTTAACCTTGAGCAAGTTACTTAACCCCGATTGCTTTAAAAAAAAAAAAAAGAGCACATCTACCCTACCCCCACATCCCTCGTTCTATTGATCTTACCACTCTCCCCCATAATAAGCCTCCAACCCCCCTAGAACATTTGCTCCCCCTCCCCTTTACCTTCTGTTTGGTGCTGAGGGGCTGTGGCTTCAATTTCTCATCCTTGCTCTTGGAGATCCTTAGGAACTGTTTCAGATCCCCCTAAGGGAAAAACAGAGACAGTTAAAGAGAACCATAGCTTCTTCAGCCACAGGGTGATAGACCCTCTCAAATAAGAGAACTAAGTATGTTACTAGACATCTATCAGCTCTGCTTAGAAACACTGAAATTCCCCTGGAGGAAAGCGCAGTACTGAAGGATACAGACAGGGATCCAAGCTGGCCCTATGATGTCACTGGGATGGGAAGTTCCCAATGAGGTCCCTTCACCAGGAGCTCCCTCTACAATGTAGGTCAGCACCTTCTCTGCATCTTGGAGCCTCAGGGATTTGCCTACAGCAGCTGTGTAAAACTCAGACAGGAAAGGGAGGCCGCAATAAGGTTCCCTGCTGGTGTATACTGACTTAGAAAACCACATATTAACATCACCTGTTTTATTGTACTTTTTCTTATTTTGTTAACTATTTCCCAATTACATTTTAATATGGTTCTGGTCTGACAGGAGTGCTGCAGGCTGTGTGTCTGACATCTCTTAAGTCACTTGCCTAAGGTCATAAGCCTGATCAGGGCAGGATTTAAATCCTGGACCCAAAGCAAGCTTTCTATCCACTGTGTCACCCTATCTCTCAAGAGGATAGAAAAGAAGAGGACATAAGGATACAGAAGTAGAAGGAAATATATTACAGCGCTGTATGGATATGAGCTCGTTGGAGGAGATCTGCACAACAACTCTATGAGAGATGCTATCATACCCAATTTACAGATGGAAAAACTGAAGGCTCAGAGAGAGTCACACAGCTTGTAAGTGACTAAGGCAGGCTTCAAACTCAGATCTTCCTGACTAGAGTCCAAGTTAATAAAAATATGGCTATTCTTAGCCACTGTTATATTACAGTGGAAGAATCAAGAAGTCTTGGGCAAAAAAGGATGGGAAAGTGATGCCTGAGAGGATTATCAGTGGAAGACAACAGCAAACTGGGTTTTGACATTGGTGGTGGGATACCTTGATGAAGAAGTCCTGGCCTTGGGGTGCAGCAGAATGAGACAGAGATATTCTGAACATGTCAAATGCAAGAATTTGTTTTGCTTGACATATCTGTTACAAGGGGTTTTCTTTTCCTTTTTATTTGGAAAAGGTGGAAGGGAGAAGAAACAGAATTTTGTTCATTGAAAAAAATTAAATTACATAATAAAAAAAAGAGGTACCTGAAGAAAAACCCAAACAATGGTGACACAGAACTAAATAAAGGGTGAGCAGGAACGATCATAGAACTGTGGGCTGTTCATAGAGAACATTTGGTGTCTTTTTCTAAATAATATTTTGATAGCTGTATTTCAATATATTTGGTTTACTTTGTAATCCTGTGGTTTCATATTGTGCATTTAAAAACATGATTCTGAGGAATCCCTAGGTCTCAGAAGACTGCCAGAGGGGTCCATGCCACAAAAAAAGGCTAAGAACCCCCAATTGTTTGAAAAAGAACAGGAAGCCCCAAGTGAATCCTGGGTTAATAACAGTGGAAATAGAAAAGAAACACCAGGGCCCAGCAATGGTGAGGAGAGTACTCCAGATGACCCTCCAGTCAAGTCTGGCCAAGGTGTCCTCACCTGGTACCTGCTGCCCCACTCAATCTCATCCCTGAGCCTGAGGTCCCCATCCCAGCATCATACCAGGTCCACATACTCCAGGATCATGTAGTGGGGCTCAGCCTCCCGGCAGAGGCCTAACAACCGCACCAGGTTGGCATGGCTCAGCTTGCCAAACATCTCAAACTCTCGCCGGAAGTTCAATTGCAGCTGTTCATCCCGGCTCTGAAGGCTCTTCACCAGCACCAGCGTCTCGGCCACCCCATCTTCCAGGCCTTGGGCCTTTGCCAAGAACACATCCCCAAACTCGCTCTTCCCTATGAGCAAAGGGCCAGGTCAGCCTCTACTTTCCCTAGGGTATCCCATATCTTCAGCATACCCCTGGGAGAACACAGCTCCTCCTCCTCCCATCCCACCCTGAGTCTTAATTACTAAAATAGCTCTGCTGATCTGGGGAGGGACCTTCAAATACAGAACTGGGGGAAAAGGCTGGTGACAGCAGAAGAACCACAGGATCCTAGATTTAAAGCCAGAAGGCACCTCAGAGGCCATGAAATCTAAACTCCTCATTTTACAAATGAGGAAACTGAGTCCCCCTTTAAAGAGGGTAAGTGACTTGCCAGGATCACACAGCCTGTCAGTGTCTAAGGCAGATTCTGAATGCAAGTTCTCCTGACTCCACATCTAAGGCCCTATCTGCTCCACCACACCTAATACCAGGAGTACAGCTAGTCCAAGACAACAAACCCAGGGTAGTGATGGACTGCAGGTTGGCACGGGGAAAATGCATCTTATCACTGGTACTGTGCCGCTTGTTGGCAGCTGAAGAGGCAGAGCCCAGGTTGGTCAGAGCCACTTCTTCCCGGATTTCTGCCGTGGGCTGCCCATTCTGCACAGGTCCACCTGCAGAGAAAGGGAGAGAGCTCAGATGCAAGATCCTGGAAAGCTCAATCCACTTCCTTCTCTTTTCTGTTTCAAGCAACAGCCAACACCAACTAAGCTCAACCCAGTGTTCCCCATATGACTGGGTCTGCCAGCTAGCATCCATGTGCTCTTCCAGGGCTCACAAAACGCACCATGTTTATGTGGCAGTGGCTAAACCACAGGTCAGATAACATTGTCTGACAGTCAGCCTTCTAGAGAGAAATGCCAATTATAAACCCTGGTATCCACCAAGGTGGATGTCAATGCCTCCTCTTAAACCAATGTCACAAAAAGGGTTTAGCGAGACTGAAGAGGGTCCACCCGTTGATGGATACAGCAGACACTGGGTACCAAGGGAAACAGCAACCAAGAATTTGCCTACCTGATCTGAGTCAGCAGTAAACATGGAGCTATGTAACTAATTACATTCTACTCTCACGAGTTCTCAGGTGATGAAAAACACTCACTCTGGATACCCCATGGCTTGCCAGAACAAAATTCTTCTCTGAAGCTTTATTCTCTGGATTGATGACTGCTTCTCCCAGACCATTATTTCAGGAAAAGCCCGGGTGCCATGCTTTACTTCCTCTCCAGACTCTCTCATCTCCTCCCTACCTTTGCTAGTCAGCTTCTCCCCTCCCCCCTCTCTCTTCCCAGTTCTGGAATCATGAACAATGATCAAATAAATTCTACTGCTGTTCTTGGATAGGGTGTTTCAATCTAGTGTCTGACAGCTCCACTCACCTTTCCTCTAACTTTCTAGACCTAATAGTCCCTCTCTAGTCACTATTCTCCCTTGTATGATGTCTCTTTATAATATAAGCTCCATAAGGGCAGGGATTTTTGTGTGGCACACAGTGCTTAATAAATGTTTTTTCATATAGTCACTCATTCATTTCTATACTCAGGGAGCTCCTGCACCTAAGGTAAGGCCAAGCTCTCAGGCAGTATCTAGTCCTATTATAAAGACATTTAATCCCTATTCTCAGGGAGTTTCCACTCCTATGGAGAAGACACAGTCCCTACCCTCAGGGAGCTTCAACTCTAAGGAGCAAAAAGTTTACAATCCTATGAAGAAGACTTAGTCTCTGTCTCCAGGGAAGTCACAGTCTTATGAGGAACACAGTTTCTGTCCTCGGGGAGCTTCTATTTCTATAGGTAACACACATTTATCTGCTTTTTAAGAGCTCTAAGCCTGATGAGGGAAGAAAAGCATAAATCACAAAAGCACAGACTTATAAATAATGACATCCATAGATGAGTATGTAAGGATGTAGGAAGGTGACCACAAAAAGGATAACAGGACCCAAGTAAAGCAGGTCTAGGGAGGTTCCATGGGGAATTCTCTATCAAAGCTGCTTTGGGTTCAGGGCCTGAGGAACTGGTCAGGTCACGGCTCCCAGGGAGGAGGGGGAAATCATCTCCTTAGGTGCCCCTAGTCTGAGAGCTAGGCAGGCTCCACTGCCTTCTCCCTTCTCACCCCATGGGGGCGCCCAACACCCACCCGCCCTGACACCACCCCCACCCACAGCTGTCCAACGGGCCCAGGCTCACCATTCAGGCACTCCATCTCAGGTTCCTCGCCCTCAGGCTGTTTCTGAAGCCTTTTGGCCTTGCAACGCTTTTTGCAGTAGAACATAAGGCCCAGCACAGCAATGATATAGGCCACTGCAGCCCCCACTGACAGCCCAATGGTCTGAATCATCTTATATGGTGGGGGGCTGCCAGGACCCTCTGAGGTATCCAGCATTGGCTTATCTGAAAGGGCACAAACGGGTGGTCAGTTGGAGGAAAACTACAGAGCAGGGGGCTTTAATCTTTGGTGTCATGGGCCCCTTTGGCAATCTGATGAAGCCTATGGATCCATTCTCGGAATAATTGTTCTAAATACACAGGAAACCAATTGTGTTGAAATAAGAGTTTTCAAAATACATCTTTTTCAAAGTGCAAAGATCCCAAGTTAAGGATCCTTCTATATAGAGTATCCATGACCCATTCTCTGCTGTGCCTCTTACCAAAACGTCTTGCCCACCACCAACATGACCCAATCCCCACTCATCCTTTCACCACTCCAGGGCTGTGGCCTCATGTTCCCACATGAGCTGCTGCCCTCTATCAACTCAACAAGACAGATTTATTAGGCATGTATGACGTGCTTATGATGGGGCCTGCCCTTGAGGACCTTACATTCTACTCAGCATCCCATCCTTGGTGTCTACACAGTATTGTCCTCATCTCTAAGGCCTCCCAGCCTGCCATCACCCCACTCCGTACCCACAACATGGAGCGAAGCCTCTGTGTGTCTGATATTACAGCTATTGCCAGCGATGCAAGTGTAGCGGCCTGAATCCTCAGAGGTGACATCGTGGATGACTAGGGAGCCATTGGAGAAGATATGCATTCTGTGGGAAGAAAAATCCCAGCACCATTTTAGCCTCACCTATGGCCACTCATCTCCTACTTCTACTCCCAAGAGCCTGGGAACTAACAGTCAGGCCTGGGGCCAAGGAAGAAAGTTGGGAGTGGATATAGACACTACCTGGGTCCAAGCTGAGCAGGATCCAGGATTCTGTCCTTGCCTTTCCACTGGATGAGGGGGTCTGGGTCACCTTGGGCCTCACACTGAAGCATAGCTGTGTGGCCCTGATAGACAGTTGTACGCTCAGGTTCTCGCTTGAAAGTGATGAAAACTGTACAGGGGAAAGGAAGGGTTCAGAGCACTGGAGGGATGGGTGGGAGCCTGTGCTAGACAGATGTCTGTTCATACAGCGGAGATCCTCCCTTCAGAAGCCAACTATCATCACCCCTCTCCCATTCCAGGTCTTGGGTGTCTACCTGCCACAGTGAGCTGCACATGGGCACTGATCTGGCCTTGGGGCTCGTTAGAGGCGATGCAGGTATAGTTGCCAGCATCACTCCTGGTCACCCTGGAGAAGTGCAGGGTTCCTGCATTGTCCGTCACGCTGTCTGGGAGGCTGCTCCCATCTAGAAAAAAGGAACGAGAAATTGATGGGCTGGGCTGGGAAGTCATCAGAGTCACTTGGAGAGAAGAATTGATTGATATTTATGTCTGAGAGATGGTATGATATCATGGAAAGGACACACTGGATTTAAAGTTAGAGGACCTGGGGTCAATTTTTAACTCTGCTACCTAATATTTATGTGACCTTGGGTAAGTCAGTTCCCCTTTCTGTTTCTTTATCTGTAAAATGCACGAGTTGGAGGAGACCAGACTCTAAGGTCCTCCTTCTAAGAGCCCCTTTGGGGGGTTGAGGCTTGCAAACTCCTTTACATACATTATCTTACCTGACCCTCCGAGCAACCCTGTAAGGTAGGGTGCTATTACCATCCATCATCCTGAGATTCAGAAACATGAAATGATTTATCCAGAGTCACACAGCTATTAAGTGTCAGGTGTTGCTGGAACCTCAGTATTCTCTCCAAATCCATTATTTCACACAAGCTCTCATAAGAAATATTCCATTCACCTGGAGCCCAGGCTTATCCCCAGGAAAGGGATGACAATGTCCACTTTCTGCTGACCCACCATGGTCAAAAAGTCATCAAATGCTTCCCCTACAATCTACAAAATTAAGTCCAAACTCCTGAACAGGGGGAGGGAGAACAGTAGGAACAGGGCTCCAGCTCCACCCATTACTTACTACTTAGGTAGCCCTGGACAAAGTAATTTAATGTCACCAAGACCCAAAATGGGGATCCATGCCCATTCCTCATTCACAAAAGGGGGACACTATGACTTAGCTCACAGACCTGTATGAAAGATTAAAAGAAATGATCTCAGAATCACTCCACAATCCAAACCAATCTCATTCTATAGAAGTGGCATTGGAGGCTCCAAGAAGTTGAAGAGATTTTTCCTAAGGTCACAGATACCGTGTTTCCCCGATAATAAGACCTATCCCGAAAATAAGCCCTCCCCTTACTGTGTAAGATTCCTCTAAAATAAGCCCTCCCCCGAAAATAAGCCCTATTGAGATTGCTACTGTAGTGAAGGTGATCCCCTGCGCTACATGCTACATTACTGTACCCTCTGTATGCACCGTTCCCCCCCCCCCGGGTGAAACGCACACCACGCTCCGAGCTGCATCCAATCAGAGCTGCAGCAGTGAGCGCGTCATCCTGTTCTTCCCCAGTGATTTGCTTGCTGGTACATTTTTTTGTTCACATTTACCTGTTTATTAAAATTGCTGTCAATATTCATTAAAATAAGCCCTCTGGTGTTTTTCTGTCCAAAAAAATTAATAAGACAGTGTCTTATTATCGGGGAAACACGGTAGTGGCAGATCCCTAAGATCAAAACTCAGCAGGCAACTAGGAGGCACAGAGCCCGGAGTCAGGAAGACCTGAGTTTAAATCTGGATTCAGTACTTACTAGCTGTGTGACCCTGGGGAAGTCTCTTAACCTGTTTGCTTCAGTTTCCTCATCTGTAAAATGAGCTGGAGAAGGAAATGGCAAGCCACTCTAGTATCTTTGCCAAGAAAACCCCAAATGGGGTCAGCAAGAGATAGATATGACCAAACAACTCCCACAGCAGTACTCTCCATATGTGAAAACAGTAAGGATGAGGAAAGCTGTTGTTTTTCAAGGCCAGGAATAATCTGCACCTTTATAACTGTCGCTTTTGCAGCTCACCTACAAAACACTCCACAAGTCAGTCCAACAGACTTAAGTTCCCTCTTCACTGCCTCTAGCCCCCAGCCTTGAGGGAACACAAATCTCTCAATTGTGTGGCTTTCTACTCCTGGAGCATTCTCTCCTTCTCTACCAATCCCAAACCTAATCATCCATGAAGGCCCAGTTTAAATCTCCCATCTGACTGTCTTAGACCATACTAAGCCTCAGTGATTTCTCTCCCGTCCTTAAAACTTAGGGCAAAGCAGAACAGAACAAAGAAAGCAAACCCAAGGAAAAGAAATACCTAATGATTACACTGAAAAAAAGTCAACAAGCAAAGGCTGGTCAAACTCTGGTCAAAAACAATGGCCAATGTAAGGGCCACATCCCTCCTTTCTGTTAATCATGAATCAACTTTTTTCAGGGAATGTACTTTATAAAGGGGTGTGTTGGGGAGTGTCTGTAGTATCTAAATAAAATATATCAATAAATTGAAGAAAACAAACACAACTTAGAAAACTTCCTATCTATGGTCCACTCACTGATTAATCAGGGACTGCTTTGCAATACTACTGTTCAGGCTATGTGATTTTTGTGTATTTATGTCTGTACCTTCTAGTTTAGACAATAAACTTGAAAACAGTGTCTATGTCTTGGCATGGTAAAGGGGAGAGAGAACTGGACTTTGAATAAGGTATGAGTCTTGGCAAAGAATGGTTGAAGAAATGTTGATCATGGACAGAGAAGGAAGATTCAGCTTTCTTTGACTAAGGCAATCAAGAAGAGAAACCAGACTTGTTCCAATTGGTCCCAACAGATAGAACTACATGTGACAGGCAGAAATGGCAGAGGGGGTCATTTCTGCCATTTGTAAGTAAGATAAAACAAGAAGTTCCTAGAAAGACCCTTCACAAAGTAGCAAGAAATGGCTGCCTTCCAAGGGAGTGGGTTCTCCCTGAGTAGGGGTAATAATGATAATTTTTAATAACAATAATAACAAAAGTTAGCATTTATATAACACTTCAAGGTTTACAAAAGCATTTTACAAATATTATTTCATTATCTTCACAACAACCCTGGGAGGTAAGGGCTATTATTACCCCACTTCTGCAGTTAAAGAAATGAGATAAGCAAAGGTTAAGTAATTTGCCAAGGATCCCATAGCTAGTATGGATTCAAACTCAGGTCTTCTGGACTCCAGATCCTATAAGCATTCTATCCACTGTGCCAACTAGCTGCCTCTGAAATCCTATCCTTTCCAGGAAAGGCTTGATAAGACTCCTTGCTGAGGATGTAGTGGCTATAACTCTAAGATATGGGTTAGACTAGATGGTTTTCCAACTCTGACTCTGGTTTTTTGAGTCCTGGCTCCAATCACTTACAAATTATATGACTATGTGCAGATATATCACTTTTCTCCTCTGAACCTCAATTTTCCCATCTATAAAAGGAAGGTAATACTACCTGTATGGTCGACCTCCCAGGCTTATAATCCTTAAAGTGTCATATGATGGTACACGCCCTTTAACATGCCTCAAAGCACCGAGTACAGGGTTGGGCATATAGAAAGCACATAGTAAGTCTTTCTTGAACTGTCCTCCCATAGTGTAGGGCACTCACCTGCCCGCATCCATCGAATTGTGGGCTTCTCCCGGCCAGTGGCTGAGCACGATACTGTAGCTTCTTTGTCAAACTCCATGCACTGCTGAGGCTGGGGAGGTGGCGTGAACTTTAGTTTCTCTGTCCAAGAGGGAGAAGAGGGATGGATGTGGGCAGTCAGTTTAGGACCCAAGCCCTTACACAATCATCACATTACTACTTGGGGGGGGGGGTGGTTCTGAATACATGAATATTAGATGTAGAAAGTGGGGATATTTAGCCTGGGGAAGAGATGACTTAATGGGGTGGGGCAGGCCCTTCTCAGAGCTCAGAGCTAGGAACTGTGGGTAGAAGTTACAGATAGGCAAATTAGAGCTTGATGAAAGGAAAAACTTTCTAACAATTATAGCTGCCCAAAAAGGGAAAGGGCCTTTTCAGAGGATTGTGAGTTCCCCATGATAGAGGTCTTTACTAAGCAGAAGCAAGATAGTCTCTTGTCAGGAACATGGTAGAAGGGATTCTATGCTGCTGTGTCTCCTCCAGTTCCAGATTTTACAACCCTCTCATTCCCCCCAAATCACAGGCTTATTGTTAAGACAATCAAGTCTCTCTCACCTAGGACCTGGACTCGGGCCTGGGCCTCAATGCTGCCAGCTGGAGTGCTGCTGACACATCGGTACAAATTCCCATCATAAACCTCCACATTGTTGATGCGAAGAGTCCCATTCTCTGAAATCTCGAACCTTGAGTCCTGTGGTACAATCCATCCCATGGAAGCCTCAGCCCACTCTTAGGCTTTTCTTCCCCAAGGGGGAGGAAGAATCTATCACAAGTTTCAGACGCCAAAGGCCAGGGGCAGAAGGCATGGAAGTAGGGGCATGGAATGGTACTCTATTTATCCCCAACCCTCCTTGGTCCAGTGACTCCAGATTTCAGAGGGAAGAAGGAATGTATCCTGGGAGGGTGGGGGGAAATGCTACAGAGGAGGCAAAGGCGTTCTCTAAGGGAAAAGGGCAGGAAGGATTGGGGAAACAGTCTCTTGGGGATGCCTGACAAATGGCTTTCTAGAGATGAGCAAGAGGAGATTTCCCTGCTCACCTTGAAACCTCCTCACTCTCACCTCAGAGATGAGCATCTGGTTCCGGTACCAGACGACACTGGGTTTAGGTGTGGCCTGACTCAGGCAGTGCAGATAACCAGGCTTGCCTTCTTCTAGCTGGCTGTCCTGGGGCTTTTTCAGCCACCTGGGGAGTGCTACAAGGGAAGATGGAAAAAAGCTACTGGGATCAAGAGGTATAAAGAGCCCAAACCTCAGGAAAGCCTGTCTCTCGCTGGTACTAGAGGGGATGGCGACACTCTGGGACATTTACACAGCACCTTGCATTGTATTTTAAGCACATTATTTCATTTACAGAGGCCTCCCCATTTGGACCAAAGACCTGACAGGCACAGACTGTGTTTTAAACCTCTCTGGAGGATCAGACTCTGTCTCAAATTTCCCTCATATATTCCACAGTGCCCAGCACAGTTCTGGACAACCAAAAACAATAATGAATTCTTATTACTTCAAAAGAAAGAGAGGTCGTTTTGATCTGGGAGGATCTAGGAAGGCTTTATGGAAGACGTCATAAATGTAGAAATAGAAGGATTCTTAGCAGTCAGCCTCTAAGCTCAACCTCTCCATGTTACAAATGAGGGAACAAAGGCCCAAGAGAAGCTAAGAGGATATCTGAGGAAGGTCTCAAATGCTCAGAGGGTCAGAGTTCTGAAGTCATAAATAGGGAGAAAGCATGTCAGGCATAAGCACTAGTACAGTCAAATGATCAGGGGAAGGAAAAGTGAGGAACATGAATAGTCCAGTTTGGCTATATATAAATACATAAATGGGGAGTAAGGTAATGCTGAAAAGGTAGACTGGAGCCAGATTATGAAAAACCTTGCATACCAAGACAAAGGAAGCTTCAACTTTACCCTACCAGCAATGTGGAGCCACTGAAGTCTTTAGAGAAGGGGAGTGACAACTGGAACAGTATTTAGGAAAATATATTTAAGAGATTCCTAGGAGGTGAGAATTAGAAATGGCCACATAAAACCATCCCTTCCCCCTTATCCCCACCAAATCTGGCAGCAATGCACAGACTAGACTGGAGTAGGGAAGAGGTTGGAAGATGTGAGAGAAGACACTTGCTCCATCCATCCCCTGCTAGCCATCACCCTAAATTACTTGAGAAGGGCATCTACAATCAATGCCTCTTCTTCCTTCCTCTCACTCCCTTAACTCTTTGCAGTCTGGCTTCCAACCACATCATTCAACAGAAACTGCTCTCTCCAAAGTTACTAATAATCTCTAACTGGCCAAATTCAATGACCTTCCCTTAATCCTCATCCTTCCTGACCTCTGACACTGTCGATCACCCTCTCCTTTTCTCTAGGTTTTCATGAATCTTCTCTCTCCTGGTTCGTGGCTTATACCTGTCTTGACTGCTCCTTCCTTGTATCTTTTGCTGGGTCTTCAACCAAGTCATGACTGCTAACTATGAGGGTCCCCCAAAACTCTGTCCTGGGCCTTCTCCCTCTATACTATTTCACTTGATCTCATCAGTTCCCATGATTTCAATTATTATCTCTATTATCTCAGACTTATCTTGTTGGGCCCTTACCCCCTCTCCCTACCTCTAGTTTCACATCTTTCTTTTTTTTTTTTGGAGGGGTGGGAGGAAGGTAAGGCAATTGGGGTTAAGTGACTTTCCCAAGGTCACACAGCTAGTTAAGTATCAAGCATCTGAGGCTGGATTTGAACTCAGATCCTTCTGACTCTACGGCCAGTGTTCTATTCACTGTGCCACCTAGCTGCCCCTCTAGTTTCATATCTTTAACTGGATGCCTCATAGCTTAAATTCAACATGTCCAAAACTGAACTCACTATCTCCTCCCATCAAACACTCCCCTCTTGCTAATCCCCCTATTACTGTCAAGGGTACCGCCATCTTCTCAGTTGCCCAGCTACCAAGCTAAGTGTGATCCTCATCTCCTCACCCTCCCTCACTGTCCCGTATCCAATCAGCTGTCAAGCCCTGCTGCTTCTACTTTTGTAACATCGTTTGTATATCCCTTCTTCTCTCCTCTAGCACTGCCACCAACGTGGTACAGGTCCTCATCATCTCACGACTGAATTATTGCAATAATCTGTTGAAAGCCTCAGGTCTCTCTCTTCACTCCAATCCATCTTCTACTCAGCTGTCAAAATGACGTTCCTACCTTACAGGTCTGACGGTCTGACCATTCCACTCCCCTATTCAATCAACTCCAGCGACTCCCTATTAACTCTAGGACTAAATATAAAACCCTCTGGTTAGCTTTTAGAGTTCTTCATAGCCTGGCCCCTTCCTACCTTGCCAGCCTTCTTATACGTCACTCCCTTCCACATACACTATGATCCAGGACACTAGACTCCTTGCTCTTCCTCTACCTTCCAGCTTTGAGCACTTTCACTGTTTGTCCCCTGTGCCTGGGATGTTCTCCCTCCTCATCTCCACCTCCTGACTCCTTTTAAGCCATGCCACCTTCTAGAAGAAGCCTTTCCCAGTCCTCCTAAATCTTAGTAGTGGCCCCTCCTGAGACCACTCAACAATCCACCCTGTATGGGGTGGTCTGTCCATAGTTGTTTGCATGTTAACTGTCCCGCTAGACTGGGAGCTCCTAGAGGGCAGGCACTATCGTCCTTTTTGTATGCCCAGCACATACACAATAGGTGCTTAATCAGTGATGACTGACTAACATGCCACTTACCCACTAGACTGGTTTGTGCCCTCTACAGAACCCTATATTTAAGTGCTCTAGATTCCTTGAGGAAAGGGACTACATCTTCCACTTCAAAGAATAATGACAGAATCTCAGAGCTGGAAGGGAAAAGCATATCATCTCTTTCTTTAAGTCCCTGGGACTTAAATCTAAATATCTTAAGGAATACCCTGAAAGAGTCTATATAGAGTTCCTTAGGTACTTTGGGTTTTTAAGGTAGACCTGAAGGAAGCAAAGTCCCATATATTAATAATAGCAACATAACATTTATGTTTATATAGTACTTACTATTTTGTCAGGCTCCATTGAGTTAAGCACTTTACAATTATTATCTCATTTGACTATAGCCTGGTATGTAGGTAAATATCATAAATTATAACATTCAGATTCAATGTTTTGGGGCCTTACAGAAAAATTGACTAAGGTTGTCTTAATAGAATTAGTACAGTAAAAAAAAGAACTTTTGATTTCAATTGAATCTTATTCTGTTCTCTTTAAAGTTGAATTAAAATAGTAACAAGATCAATCATTTTCATATTTTCACATCCAACTCTTCATGACCCCGTTTAGGGCTTTTTTGGCAGAGATACTGGAGGAGTTTGCCATTACCTTTTCCAGCTCATTTGACAGATGAGGAAACTGAGGCAAACAGGGTTAAGTTACTTGCCCAGGATCATATAATAGGTAGTAAGTGTCTGAGGATGGATTTGAACTTAGGGAAGATGAGTCTTCCTGAGTCCAGATCCAGTGATCAATCTACTGATTGCCAATTAACAAAATAGAGAGGTTAAAAAAGTGCCTACCACATGGGGCAGCTAAATGGCACAGTGAGTAGAGCACAGGCCCTGGAGTAAGGAGGATCTAAGTTCAAATCTGGCCTCAGACACTTAACACTCACTAGCTGTGTGACCTTGAGCAAGTCATTTAACCCCAAATACCCTGACTTCCCCCTCCAAAAAAAACAAAACAAAACAGTGCCCACCTCATAAAAGGAGTTTAATCAATGTTGACTTATGTCTGGAAAGAGTGGTTAAGGAAGACACTGTTTAAAAAAACAAAACTTTTGTGTGCATGTTTCCTTTGGAAGACTTGGGCATTACAAATTAAAAAGGAAAAGTTAAGCCAAGATTGTGTGGATGAGTGGAAATTCTGTTTTACAGAAAGGTATCACCAGGACATTAATCAGAAGTGTGCTGAATATTTTTCTTCAATAAATAACCTTTATGGCACAATTAATTTATCTGTGGTCCACAATCACAAATTATTCTAAGTAGAAAGGGATAATAGTAAAACATTAATCCTCATCCCCCTACCTCTCCCTATTATAGATTAACTCAAAATAGGCAACTCTTCATGATTCACCTTTATAGACTTCGGTCTGACCACATCACTCTCATTTTGTAATGATGTCACTGTTGTGGGACGGTTCTGTTTCTTGGTTTTGGGGGGTTTTTACCCTAAATTTATCCTTATAAAATGCCACCTTCTCAGGTTTATCTTTTTTTAAAGCCTTTTAGATTCTAATTGTTATCCAAAATATTAGCTATCCCTCCCAGTTTTCTGTCATCTGCCCAGCTGATTAGGAATGTCCCTGACTTCAATGAAGACATTGATGAACCACAGTTCTCCCTTCCAGGCTGACATCAATCTATTAGTCAACATTCTTTGGATTCAGTCCTTCAGTCAGTCATGAATGAACCATTTGTTAAATTACCATTTGTCTGTCAAGTTTTGTCAAATGCCAATATATAAGGTTGGTTAGGAAGCAGACCCCTTGGAAACAACCTGGGTTCAAGTCCTGCCTCTGATTAAGCAGGGGAAGTCACTTAAACTCTTGGTGTTCAGGTAACTCTTACGGTTGCAGAAGAGTTACCACTTTGCAATGGCAGAGGGTATTACCTCAAAGGGAGCTTTCTATGATAATGAAATCCTAGGTCCAGACCTAATGTAAATGATTTCCTCCACTGACCAGTAGAGTGACCTTATTAAAAAAAAAAAAAGTCAGTCCTTCAAACAAGTGTCTTAGGAGCAAGAGAGAAGTGAAGACTCTCCCTACCCCCTCCATTAGACCCCCTTCAAACAGGTTCACTCACTGGCCACAGTGATGTTGACCTCCTGATGCCTCTGGCCAGCCTGGTTGGCTGCATAGCAGGTATAGGTGCCAGCGTCACTCTCGGATGTATTGGCAAAGACTAGCATGTAGCCTTCTTGGTAGACCTTGCCATGGTGGGGCACCCGGGTCCCAGCCCGCTCCCACCACACACTGGGTTCTGGCACACCCTGGGGAGCAATGCAGGCTACCCGCTCCTCTCTGCCCACTGTGAACACTCGAGGCTGGAAGGGGGGCATGTCTTCAATCTCTGTGGGGTAGGAGAGAATTTTATTACTTGTGCGGGTCAAGGTAGTTATAAGGTATCATTATCAAGACATCATTTTCCTTCTACTCTAATGTGCCAAGCCCCCTTTGACCTCTACAATCCCTCATCAACTTCCCTTAGTCTCCTGCCTACAACTCTAATCCTGTCTCTGAACTTCATGTCTGAGCATGACATGAAGCTCCATTTTTTCCCCATGATGGGGCTGGATGGTCCAGCCTCAGAACCTTAGACTCAGGCCTGTACTGACCTTCTAGATGAAGAGTGGCCTCTAGGACAACAGGTGGGCCCCTCTGGCCACGACCCACACAGCGGTATACTCCAGCATTACGTGGTCGGACCTGTGGCAGTAGCAGAGAGCCATTGGAAAACACTGTGGCCCGACGGAGGTGTGGAACCCTGGGGAAGAGAGAGAACAATTTAGTGATGGTGGGTAAGAGCCAGGCATTAAGGGGAAAATGGATACAAAACAAATATAGCCATGCTCGTCTCACAGAAGGCTTTGGAGACAGGGGAGATGGGGAAATAAGTATGGAAGGGAGACTAAGATGGATACTTCTCATAACTGGGGAGGAGTAGGACCCTAACATCTTCTACTCACTCACCAGCCCTCCCAAAGCTCCCTGGAGATTAAAAGGACATTATAGGGGGAACACCGGAAGTGGTCAAGAGAAGAAACCATTCCAGGGGCTCTTGCTTCCTTTGTTGCCTAGGTTCAATTTATCCATCAATCAACACATATTTTTATTAAGCATCTACTATGTTCCAGGTTTTGTATTAGGTGCTAGAGATACAGGTACAAAGAATGAAACAGGATGAAAGAAAGAATTTCTAGTTAGTCTTTGGAGGGGTCCTAATCAAAGAATCCAGATACAACTACCACCTATGCTCCCAGGCAAGTCACACCCCTCCCCCCAAAACTCCCAACCTTGCTCTCAAAAAATAGTTAACCTCTTATGCCTTGATATGTATAAACCACATTCTTTATAACTACCCTGTGAGGTAGGTAACACAAAATGTATTATCTCCGTCTTATAAATGAAGAAATACACTCAGAAATGCAATCTGACTTGCTCTGGATTGCACAGCTGGTAAGGAAAGGGGTTGAAGGGAATATACCATCTCAGATGCTGAAGTGGGAGTATAAACTTGATTTCTACACATCACCAGGTTTTATTTTCTACCAGATTCCCAGGGTGCTTAAAGACCCTTAGAGACCACCAGACTCACAGCACTTTGCTTTCAACAAGGTCACTACTTAAATCATCACAGATGTAGATTTGCCTTTGTCTTAAAGAAAAAGGGAATTCTCTGGTGCCTCCTAGCAATGCATTCTGAAGATCTGAAAGTTAGAGGACCTGGGTTTGAATTACAGGCTCTGCCACAAACTACCTGGGTGACCTTGGGCAAGTCATTTAACCGCTATGGACCTCAGTTTCCTCACTTGCAAAATGAAGGGCTAGATGACATGAGCTGTGAGATCCTTATCAGCTCTAACTCTCAAATGTACCAGCTAGGGTTCAGATGCAGTTACCTTCCTGGTTCCAAGTTCAGAACTCTTTCCATTGCACCAAAACTGCTCAGGGGAGTTTTGTATTTTTGAGGGTCTGGGCTAGAACAGAGCTCCCCTCTGGGAAAAAGGACAGGAAGGACTTTGGGTGGGGGGGGAGGTTTCCTTCTCATTTCTGGCTGGATCCAGGCTAGAACTAGTAATAGCCAACATTTACATAGTATTTAAAGGTTCACAAATGCTTTACATGGGTTATCTCAATTGAGTCTCACAACAGCCCTGAGGAGGTGACCCCTATTTTACAGATAAGGAAACTGAGGCTGAAGAAGGCTAAACCACTTGCCTGCAGGTGGAGATGAGGATAACCATAAAGTTAGTAAGTGTCTGGGGTGATATTCGAACTTAGGTCTTTCTAAAGCACCACCTAGCTATCCCACCTGAGGCAGAGGCTGTGGCCAGCTAGCTAGTACTCAAGGGCACTTTGTTTCCAGAGGAAGGATGGGCATACTTATTGTTCTGTGTTGTTAGAAGGGCCCTGGGATGTCTAATACCTCCCAGTACACCTCACCTTAAGCACAGACCATTTCCAGGCATCTGCCTATCATTCTAGTGCTTCTCCCATTGGCCAAGTCTGGTGCCCTGATATCATGTGCACAGTGGTCCTTCTGTGTGCACTGGATGAGGAAGGATGGAGGCAGGTCCTCCAGGCTACCCTGATGTGGGTGCTGGACTGTTCTGCAGGATGGATAGAGAAGGCTTACCGACTACGGTTAGTGATGGGGGAGTCACCCTCGAAGAACCACTGTAGGGTGGGAGGTGGCTGGGCTGTGAACTGGCAATGGAACATAGCGTCCTCACTCCTCCCCACCACCTGGTCCTGGGGTACGATCAACGGGCGTGCGAAGCTCTCATCTAGGGGCAGAAGAAAAGAATAGTGGCGTGAGGGAGCAGGGGAAGGAGAGAAGAGCCAATCTCCCAAAAGAAGAGTCTATCAGCAAGCCAAAGGCTCCCCTCCCTCCCCTGTCACCCCTCCCGTGATGCCATGCTGGCCATCTCTGACCTGCCCCACCCCACGAACCCCAGGAATACCAGCAATGCTTAGGGTGATGTTCTGGTTGCTGCAGATGTGGCCGAAGGAATTGTGGGCACAACAGCTGTAAACGCCACTGTGCTCAGGGCTGGCACGCCGCAGGGTCAGGTTTTTCTCTTTGCTGCTGACCGAGTAGTTGCCCTGACTGTCAGAGAGGGGATTCCTATCCCGGAACCACTGGTACGTCGGGCTGTGGGACACAGGCGGTCAGAAACTAGGAACAGCTAATCAACTGTCCCACCTTGGACAACGGGACCAAGAAAGGGGCCCCTTCCTATCCAAAAGTAACTGGTTTACTTAGAGTAGCAAAGAATGGGAGAGTCTAGGACGGCAGCGACAAGAATTATGGGTGGCACAGAGACAAAGAGGGCACAATTTACTAAGTAAAAGGCTGAAAGGACATAAAAATTTGGGGATGATCAGAAGATAAAACAAGCTGTGTTTCTTCTTTGTTAATACTATGATTACTACTTCTGATGATGATGATAATGATAACTGACATTTGGGAAGCTCTCTTCATACTAGGCACATCATCTAATCTGGTCCTCCCAAAAATCTTTACGAGTTAAATATTCCAGGTAATATTTTTCCCATTTTACAGATGAAATTAAGGCTCACGTTAAATGAGCCCACAGTCCCACAAAGACTCCAAGTATCAGAAGCAGGATTAGAAATCATGTTTCTCCTGCCTCCAAGTACATCAAGTGTTTTGACTCTCTCTCATTACCCTTCTTCTCTCTCCATTTTCTTTCTCTTCTCTCACTCTTCCCTCCTCTCTCTCTCTCTCTCTCTCTCTCTCTCTCTCTCTCTCTCTCTCTCTCTCTCTCTCTCTCTTTCTCTCTCTCTCTCTCACACACACACACACACACACACACTCTCTCTCTCTCTCTCTCTCTCTGCACAAAAGAAATAAAAGTTTGATCAAAGTTTAAAAGCACAGCTGCAGTGTCCTTACCGGGGATGCCCATCAATGTGACAACGCAGAGTGACCAGTGTCTGGGGTTGGATCTCTGCCAGTGAGGCTGGATGCTTTAGGATGACAGGCCCGGTCTCAATCCCTGAATTACAGAGACCAGATTGTGACCTGGGAGCCCAGATCAAGACTTCTAATAATCCACAGTGGGGGACAAAAAGGGAGGAGAGAGCAAACAGTAGGGGAAAGGGAATTAAAGAAAAGCAAAGAGAACCATGGCTTCTAGAAGCCAAGGAACATAACACACTTCCTGCTAAGAAGTGGACAGAAAACTTGGTAGAGGCAAGGCAGTTATGTGGAAGTTGTGGATTCTGAGTGGTCAAAAGCTGCTCCCAGTAACCTGTGTCTGGTATTTTAAAAGGCTGCCTCCCACTGCCCTTTTCCTGTTCAGAAGGTCACTTAGCAGAAAGGACAGGGAAAGACGGATGGTGATGCTTTAAAAAAAAAAAAGACATTTTGCAGGACAGGGAAGAGGCCACTGACTCTCAGACACACTGCAGCACCAGCAGAGAATGAAAGTGAGTGATCTGAGCCCTTTGCTGTCCAAGCACTCTTGAGCCTGGCAGCTGAGGCAGGGGACTTTCCGGGAGTCGGCTGCCAAGGGAAGTGGAAAAAAAGCACTCAGGGGTAGCCTTGCCCTGCACTCACTCACTCATTCCCTCACTCACATTTGATGTTGAAGGAGGCATTGGCACTGTGGGCCTCTTCACCCGTGACATTATCCCGAGCCACACACTGAAAGGCACCCGCATCCTGCAATCGGTCCACAGCTGCAAAGCTCAGGTTGTTCCCCTTAGTAAAGCGTCGTTCTGAGTCTTGGACGGGCACCCCATTGAGCAGCCAGCGCACGTGCACGTGGCCCGGGGATTCCACCTCACAACGCAGCAGCGCCCGGCGCCCCTGCAGTGCATCCTGGGAGGAAGGTTCCTTGGTAAAGATGATGGTGGCTCTTGTCCCTGTAGCTGGGGGTGGGAATGGAAAAAGGAAAAAGAAGGTGTCATGGAAGAATCACTACCCCTCTACACAACAAATGGTTCCTTTCCTTATACTGAAACATGATGCCTGAGAGCAGAGATGTAGAGACCTAAGCGTATTGCAGGCCTTCAATTAATGCTTGAGGGCAGTACAAAAATCACCTACTAAGGGCCAAGCATGAAATCAGCCCCTGCAAGGGCCTGATAGAGTTCTTGCCCTCAAGGAATTTACAGTTTTGGTCTGGCAAACTCTACTTGTATACACACATAAAATAGTGAAGTAATAACAAAAGGCAGGCTGTGATAGTTGCCAGATGAGTGGTGTAGACAAGGCTGTCAGGAAGCCAGAGTTAGGAAAGATCACAGGATCACAGATTTAAAGGCAGAAGGAAAATCCCAATGGCTAGGATGGTCAGGGAAGATGTTATTTGAGTTTGGTCTCGAATGATGAATTCAATTTTGATAAACAGAAAAGTACTATTAGGAGGGAGAAAGTATAAGGTATTGTCTCAAGTGTAAGGCTAGAAAGCATAAGGTTTGTCTGAGGGGCAGTGAACAGATAGCTCAGTCTGACTGGAGTAGATCTGCGGCTGGAAAGTAAAGACTGTGGAGGGTCTTAAAAACAATCCATAAAGTGTAGTCTTTACTCTATAAGCAGTAAGGATCTAAGGAAGGTTACGGAGCATCAACATGATCAAAATTATATTTATGGGAGATCAATTAAGCAGTTAGACACAATACACAAGGAGTATTATGGACAGTTAAAATAAATGCAGGTAGTGGGGGTGGTCAACCAGGACACTTCTGACCCAGGTCAATGGATGTCATCACAAAAGATAAAAGAGAGGTAACAGAAACAAAGAGGCATTAAGGTTTCAAATGCAGTGCCAAAAAAAGTCTGTTTTCACACCTTAGGAGGAATGAAGGTCTGTGGAGCCCACTGGATGGAATTAAGGGGCACCTTCCTTTGACTGGCCTAAGACTGACCATTTCCCTGGTGGCCTTTAAGAAACAAAGCTTACAGATGTGGAAGTAGTTGAGTCCAAGGAGTAGAGCTCCTACAAGCAGATAAAAGAGCCATGTATGGAAAAAAAATGTCTCTCTTTGTAGGAGGTGAAGGGAGAATGAGAGGAGGTTGGGCTAAGAGATTTCTTTCTTCTCCTACCCCCCTCAATGGCATGGCATCATGCAGCAGTCACTTAATCACCTGAAGATTCTGTACCCTTAAAAGAGAGTTGAGGGGAAAGATAGCCTTCAGAAGTATGATCCTTGGCAACAGAAGTGAACTAGTTATGGATTCAAGAGAAAATTATCCATGACAGTCTAAATTTGAGTTGTAAAGAAACAGGTCAGGGTGGCTAGGTGGCACACCGGCCCTGGAGTCAGGAGGATCTGAGTTCAAATTCAGCCTCAGACACTTAATAGCCATGTGCCCTTGGACAAGTCACTTAACTCCAATTACCCTGCCTTCCCCCCTTTAAAAAGCAAAAGAAAAAAAAGAAGAAAAGAAATAGGTCTAGGGAACCCAGCTGAGCAACCTGTTTAATCTAAGCCCTTGGCTGGAGCAGCATGAGGATACCAGAAGAAGAGCGAGGGCCACTGAAGTCCTTTGGTGCTAGAGGTGTGATATGCCTTGGTTACACGTGTGCCTCTCTACTTGTGTGCTCCCACTGTGCATCTATGGGAGAGTGTGCCCCCTGTATCATGGGTAGAACATTTTGCAGCTCCTCTTCTTACTTCCTGGCTGCGAGCCAACTAGAACTATTGCCTGGCTCTGAATATACTGGTGGAGGGAGGCTTGTGACCTGTAGTTTTAGAAAATACAGACCCATGGAATTAAAATGTGGTAGTAGTCACTTCCTGGGGTCCCAACCTACAAGAGCCAAGTTGGGAGGGGAGGTAATCCCTGAAGGGTTGCTACAGGAGGAAGAAAGAGACATAAAAGGTCGTAAATGAAGTTGTGCAAAACTGGAAAAAATATATGCCCTTTTTACTTTCCAGGTGTCCAGTGAGCAAGATAAACTGCTGTGTGCCTCTGGGTAGGGGGCTGAAGGGGTGGAAGAACTCAGGTCCTTTCTTACCCAGAATTAGCATGAAGTCAAGAGTACATGGTCTGGGTCAACAAGGAGCCACTAGTCCATGCCCTGGTATTGTTTCTGCCTCTGTTTGTGTCTACGCTTTCCTGCCTAAAATGAAGGTGTACTCGGGGCGGCTAGGTGGCGCAGTGATTAGAGCACCGGCCCTGGAGTCAGGAGGACCTGAGTTCAAATCCAGCCTCAGACACTTAACACTTACTACCCATATGACCTTGGGCAAGTCACTTAACCCCAATTGCCTTGCCTTCCCCCTCCAAAAAGAAAATAAATAAATAAAGATGAAGGTGTATTAGACCTTGTGAGCTGAGAGTTCAGGAGAGACACCCAAGATCTGAAAGCTGGAGACAGGCCAGAGCCTTGCAGTCATCCAAGCCCAGTCCTCCAGCACAACCCTAAGAAGCAAGGGACATCCAGCCCAGCCAGACTGAGCAGTGGCCAAGCAAGGGATCTACTCTTTCTGTTAGGGAGGCTACATTCACAAGTGAACTTTGATGAGGCAAAAGCTTTGTAGCAAATTGCTTTAAGTTTGAACTCAATCTCCACAAGGACTAAGTGGTATAGGGGAGAGCGTGCCCCTGGTTTGGGGCATGTTTTGTATTTCCATGTTTGCTGTGTTTTTTCAATGAATATCCTTTTGTAAAAGCTAAAACGACCCCCAAAACCCCATGTATTTAGATGACTTTTTTCATTGTTTTCTTAAAAAGCATCAGCAAAACTTTTACCTATGCAAGAGAGAGGGAAGGAAGGGAGGAAGGGAAGAAGGGAGGAAGGAGGGAGGGGAGGAAGGAAGGAAGAAAGAGAGAGAGAGGGAGGGAGGAAGGAGGGAAAAAGGAAAGAAGGAACTTTTTTTTGCTTTTTGGAGGGGGGAAGGCACGGCAATTGGGGTTAAGTGGCTTGCCCAGGGTGACACGGCTAGTAAGGAAGGGATTTATTAAGTGTCTACTAGGTGCCAGGCACTGTGCTAAGAACTTTACAAATATGATTCTCATTTGATCTTCACAACCCTGGGAAGCAGGTGGTATAAGTCCCATTTTCCAGCCAGGAAACTGAGACAGACCAAAATTAAGTGATTTTTTCAGGGTCACATTGCTAGTAGAGATCCAAAGGGAATAAAATAAATTGATGCTGCTACTATCTTGTTAACATCTAAATTAGAGTTTTTAATATGAACAGTTCAGATTACATGACTTTAATATTACAGGCCTTATTTTATGTATCTGCTGACGTTACAGATTATTTCCTTCAAAAGCCCATGATTTTATCAGCACAGGTTCTCTCTTCCATGGATTCTGACAGATGACAACCTTTTCTTACCTTAATGGACAGTCTTTGTGTGGTACTATAGGGCCTGATAAGTTCATCAGCTAGTGGCCAACCCTTCGAATTTGGGGGTGTCCTTTTAATCGATCACTGACTTGTACTAGAAACTGTACTTCCATCTTGGTAAGACCTGCTCCACTGGCATAGCCTTTGGGAACCCCAGATCATCCTCATACTGTCCTGAGGCATCAGGACTTAGACAGAGCAGGGGGAAAAAATGAGACCTCCATATTAGAGAGGGAGACAGCACACTGGGGAACCCTAACCCAGAATTAATTGGCAGTATCTGCCCCATCATCAGTCAGCTCTCAAGAGACCCCACCCTGACACTGGGGCAGGACAGCCAAGGTTACCTGGGGCCCTTACTGCTGGCAAAGGCATGCCAGGACTGCCTCCCACCCACTGTAGCAAGGAAACCTCCTGTTTGCTGCCAAGGTTGACTTCTTAATGGAAAGGCAAAGAAGGAAGGGCCAAGAATGCCATGTTTCATGGGGCCTCCCTTCATCTCCAGCTCCCAACTCCAATGCTACCACTCAACTCTGGCCCAGGTCCAGGATGCCACCCTGAAGAAGGGGGCCCCAGCAGGAAAGGGCCAAGTCCTATGTTCCCCATGACAGTTTGAACAAAGGAAAAGAGAGGAAAGTGTGCCGAACAGCAACTCCAGCAGGGAGGTGGAGGGCAGGGCAGGGCAGGTGGCATGGTTACGGAAGCAGGAGTAACACATGGGCCTTTGTTCCCGGGGCCCATGTGGGTGCACTATAGACAGAGAGTCGCTAGGGCCTGGGATCGTGTTAATGAGCAGCCTTTCAAACCTGGGGTGCTGACAATGGGTGCTGGGCAGTAGGACACAGCCTTCAACCTTATTATGCCCAGATCTTCAACTTAGCCAAGTCTGGAAAGAGACTCAAGCAAGTTTTGCCCAACCTCTCCCCAGAGGTGAGTTCTAGTTTAGTTTAATGTCTTTTGAGAAAGACAGGCAAGACAGACAATACAATGCAGGGGTTTAAATTCTGCCTGGATACTTCCTAGCTATGTGGATCCTGGCCAAGTCATTTAATCTTTTTTGCGCTTCAGTTTCCTTATCTATAAAACAAGTTGGACTGATGACCCAATGATCCCTCCAAATCTCTTTCATAGCCAGTCTCCTCAGAAACTACAGTAGAGAATTCACCAGAAAGTTAGCCCCCATATAAATTGAGTCCTGGGTTTTCCCTTTACCCGTGCATCTGATATTTGAAAGCTTGAATCATGTGAACTGATGGGGTGGAATAGTGTAAAGCACATGGGACCTGAGAAGTCAAAAGACCTGGGTTTGAATCTCAGTCCTGCTAGTTACTGTGTGACCTCAGGCAGTCAATTTCCCTCTCAGGGTCTCTCAGTTTCTACATTTGAGAAATGAAGTAGACTAGACTAAATGATTTCTAATACTGGGGAAGTTTTCCATCCATCTGGCTGATTTTCCATTATTACCAGCTTTCTAGCTACATTCTTCTCAGAATACAACCTAGTACCTTTCCTTCCCTGTTTGTAGAACGTCAGGGTTGGAGGAGTCCCAAGGTATGACCAAGATAATTCTGAAGAAGAATTCCATGTTATAATAGAAAGGAGACATGGGTTCTAATTCCAATTCTATCACTAATAGTAGGGTCTTGGGGAAAATTATTTTTTCTCCCTGAGACTCAGTACACAATGAAGGGATTGAACTATATCATCTATTATGGTCCTGCTTCTCCCAAACATTCTATACCTAATCCAAAGCTCTCATTTTATAGATGAGGGAACTATGAGGCCCAGGGAAGAAGACAGCCTACCCAGGGTCACATAGCTAGTTAGTAGCAGGGCAATGACTAGAAGTCATGATTCTTGACTCTTAATCCAGAGTTTTGTTACCTCATGCTGTCTCTTAAAAAATATAGATAGATAGACATAGATGTATAGATGGATAGACAGATAGATAGACAGACAGATATAGATAGATAGATAGATAGATAGATAGATAGATAGATAGATAGATAGATAGATAGATGAAATATGGGGCTGTAACAACATTACATTAAAGGGTTTTGAGTTCTACCCATTAACTGATCTAGCTGCTTTGATAGAGCTTATGGACGGCTATAGTGCCAATACCTGAATGAATACTGACAGCAGTGAAATGAACTCACAGGGAGCACACAAGAGAAAAAGAAGAAAGTATGAATGAAGCTTGCACACTGGGTAAAATCACAAGTGCCTTTCAAGACGGCCTTGAGGAACATAGGAACCATTTTACAAATGAGAAACTGAAGCAAAGATTGACAGGAGGGTGATATGTCTCAACTTCAAAGATGAATTTAAATCTTGAGAACTGAATAAAGAACGTCCAAATTCCAGATGCAATGTGGTCAGTTTAACCAACAACTGGTTTAAACATGAGGTTTACACAAGCTCAAAGAGATTACCTGCAATGAAACTGAGGGAATGTCCCTAACAAGTATACTTACACAGAAAGGTAAGAAGTCATTTGTTCTTTTTGGAAAAAAAACAACTGTCTTATGAAAACCTGAAGGGCTCCTGCTCTGGTAGCCTAGGGAGAGATGTGAGGGTATTTTTTTTTTTTTGCTTTTTGGAGGGCAATTGGGGTTAAGTGACTTGCCCAAGGTTACATGGCTAGTTTTTTTGTGTTTAAGTGTCTGAGGCCGGATTTGAACTCAGGTCCTCCTGACTCCAGGGCTGGTGCTGTTTTCACTGTGCCACCTAGCCGCCCTAGAGAGGTGAGGGTATTAGCCTTGGCCCTGTAGAGTTACAAGGACCAAATGGTTGGAGGAAAAAAAGGAATCCTAGAAACAAAGAGGAGCTAAGGAAAGACCCAATTCATCTGAGTAAGGGTAAAAGTGTGTCTACCAGAAAAACAGTGAATGTTAGTTCAGAAGACCTGGGTTGGAGTTCTAGCTATTTAGGGGCTTTGGACAAATCATCTGACCTCTCTCAGTCTCAGTTTCCTCATTTGTTAAATGCAAATATGGCTATTACCTACCTCAAATGTGATGCTACGAGCTAAGTGCTTTAAAAAACCTTTAAGAGCTTTATAAATAGGAGTTCTTGCCAGGCAGCAGCAGGCCAAGAGGCTTCATGTACCCGGTTAAAGAGCTGACAGCCCAGAGGAGAAATGACCCTGACGGATCCACCCTTGGCAGTAAGGACTGACAGGCTGAGCTACCACCTGCCACAGTAACCTGAGCCAGGCCAAAAGCCAGGCAGCATTCCTTTGATGGGCCGTGGCTCCCCCCCCCCCCCCCCCCC
>NW_027187316.1:9033689-9076072 GCF_028583685.1 Petaurus breviceps papuanus
GAGAATCTGTCTCCGCCTTTCGTGTCGGGTGGGTGACTGTGCGCCTGCCTGGCCACCCTCTGCCACACACTCGCGCCCACCCCAACAACGCCCGGCCCTCATCGTCGGCGCGCCGCCCCCCCCCCCCCCCCCCCCCCCCGCCCTGGACTCAGCCTGCAGCATCCCCTCATGTACTGCAGGAGGAATGGAGGGCCTCAGGGATGACATGGAAAGCCAGAAGGACTCACTAGGGCTCAAACATTTATATTCCCAGACCGCCACATTCAGAACCCCTCTGCTCGCACGACAGGGCCTGGGAAACATCAAAGCTAGACCCACGGGGCCTTCTGTCCTTACGTCAGCCCACAGCAGGTCCTGGTTAGCACTTGGCTGGGGCAGATTTTAGACAGTACAAAGGCAGTCAAAGCTGTTGCCAAGACTTCTCCAAGCCCACAGCCCCCCACTCAGACTCAGCATGACCAACCCAATCCCTCCCCCCCACCCACCCACCCACAGGGCCAGCTAGGCAAAGGACAAATCTCAGGTCCAAGTACAACAGGAAGGGGAAGCAAATCATTGGGCAGCTCTTCAGCCACCATGTGTTAAGGAGAGAGTCTGAGGTGTGGCCCAGGGCTCAGACCATCAGAGATGCACACCTGAGATTATTCTGTTTGGGAGTGGAGGCAGCTGGGGGTACCTCTAGGGTAAGGAGTTCTCCACAGAAGTATCAGAACTCTGACAAACTCCTCCAAAAAGATTAACAACCTGGAGCCATTAACAACTTTGGATCCTATCTCTAATGCAAGGGCTATTCAATAAATGTTGGATGATGACATATGGGGACCAGTTTCTGTCTTTGCCCCTTACAATGGAAAAGAGAGACCACATGCTAGGAAGATTCCCACTACTTCCTAACCTATTACCCCTCCAAGAGGAGTTATGACAAGTAAAGGCTGAGAGACACCCATAGCGTCTTTTAGCACCTCCTTACCAATGGACTTCTTAAACATGCCCCACCCCAACGGGGACAAAGAAAGCAGCATGTGCTGTCCAGGTGAGGAGCCGAGAGGCCTGGGGAATCCAAGAGGGAAGAACCTGGAAGCATGGAGGAGTTATTCAAAGGCACACATATCTGCCCAAAGCAGAGTCTCTGATAGTCCAATAAAGATGTTTTCTAAACTCTCTCACTTGCTTTCCTCTCTTTAACCCCTACACTCAATCTGAAGTGCCCCCCCCCAAGAGACAGACAAAACTCTCTCTATCTCTCTCTCTCTCTCTCCTCCCCATAAACTATTTAGGGGGAGAGCTGGATGGGCACACATCCCAGCATTCTCTTTTCCTGGGGCTCTTGTAGGGAAACAGACATCTCTGGTCTGCTGCCCAATTTCTCTGTTATTCTCCAGGCTCTTTGCCTAGAATATCCCTGTGTGTACATGTGTGTGTGTGAAGAGGAGGAGGTGGGGGGTGGGAGGACTTTTCACAAACATAACCGTTCCACTACTCCTTGGTCACAGAGTTTAGTCAGCCAAGATTCTTCCCTTCCTTATGCCTTAGATTATCCCTCTGCCCTAAACCCCTTAGTGCTTATCAACTACTGGCCCAATAGGAATAGGTCCCCAGTGTAGAGAGATAGTCCCCTGGGCTTGGAGGGAACAAGTCAGACCCATTATCATTGGTCAAACTGACTGCAGAAAAACTCTTTAACAGCTTCCTACAGTTAAGCAAATATATGACGGAAACCCTTACACAGGCAAGCAAACCACTCTTTTTTGAAATCTCAAGACTGAAGAACTAGGAGGAAAAGAAATGTTCTTCTCATGAGAAGAACTGTGGGAATCCTTCCAATAGTCGAGAGAAGCAAGGGTACCAGGTACAGGATGAATAGATTATACTTGCAAAGATTCACAAGTGTCAACAAGGGGCCAAGGGCAACTCTGCGACCCCTCACTGAAGGGAGAATCAGCGTACCCATATAACAAAGCTGAGAATGTTTCCTAGGAACTGAGCTCTGGAGCTCCAAGGTGGGTAGGTTCCAAAAAGTCAAATCTCTTCCTATTCGGGGCACAAAGAGGTGGTAGGGTTGGAGAGAAAGCTCCTAAGTCACTGTGGTGGCATCAGAAGGCCCAGGCTGAGAGGTAGCATGAAGCCCTGTTTATGCCCCCCCCCTCCCCACGCCGCCCCATGCCTAATTGATGCTTTTTCATTTATTTATTCAATAAGCCTAGAAAGACAGGCTGGAGCCAGATGGGGAAGGCCTTTAAATGCCAAGCTAAGGAGTCTGCACTTCATCCCATAGTCAGTAGCAAGCCACCAAAGGTTCTGTAACAAGGAGTGACTCATTCTCTAGAAGGATTACTCTGGTAACTATGTGGAAGATGGATTGGAAAGGGGAGAACTTGGAAGAAAAGATATCAACTTGAAAGCAAATGATAGCCTAGGTAAAATGCAATGAGGGCCTAAACTAGGGTGGCAAGGATGTGAGCAGACAAGTATGGATGCAAGAGGTGTGGTAGTAGAATCAACAAGGCCCACCTGATGACTGGATATAAGTGTTGAGGAAGAGGGAAGTCAAGTATTAACAGATTCTGAAATTAGGGGACTTTAGGTGACTAGAAGAGCTCTCAAGAGAAATAGGAAAATTAGGAAGAGGGGAAGGTTTGGAGCACTGAAAACCAATGAGTTGTTTTGGGTAGTTTGAGTTACCTATGGAACCTCCTGGTGGAAACATCCAATAGGTAGTTGGTAGGGTAGTTAGTGGTGCAGGGCCTGGAGTCAAATCTGGTCTCAGCTGGGTGACCTGGGACAAGTCAGTTAACCTTGTTTGCCTCAGTTTCCTCATCTGTAAAAGGAGCTGGAGAAGGAAATGGCAAACCACTCCAGTATCTTTGCCAAGAAAATCCTAAATGGGGTTATGAAGAGTCAGACATGATGGAAATGATTCAACAACAATGCATGACTGTAGCTCAGGAGAGAGGGGTGTGTGTGTGTGTGTCTGTGTGTATCTGGGAGCCTCCCTTGAGGAGGCTGCATAGATAGGAAGGATAGCCAACCCAAAGAACATTCCAAATACTCCTGTGCTACTGCCCCACTCCTATTCTAGGTACGTGTTCCAGCACTGGCAATGAACACACAACGGGAAGCAATCCCACGCAGTGAAAAGAGCGCTAGACTGCGAACAAAGAAGCCTGAGCTCTAGGCCCAGTTTCTGTGTGATCTCTCCCCATCTCTGGGCTTAAGTTCAGTCTTTTCTGTGACAGAGCTAAACTAGATGAGCTTTGAGGTCAATCAATCGACAAGTATCTATTAGGAACTGAGGATAATAAGTTTAAGCAGCCCCTGCCCTTGGGGAGGTTACATTCTTTCAGGGGAAACAATATGCATAAGTAAGAACATATAAAATAAACACAAGGATATAGGGGATGAGGGAGGAGCTGGGAAAAATCAGGAAAGGCTTCATGTAGATAGAATGTGTGGGGACTCTAAGACAGGGGTTAAGTAAGAATGGAGTGCATGGTAGGTACAGGAGCCAACCTGTGTGAAGAAAAACATGGAGACAGGAGATGGCCTCTCATGTATAAAGATGATCAGTAAAGCCATTCTGGCTGGACTAGGGAGCGCATGAAGGGAAATATTAGACAATAAGACTGGAAAGATCCACTGGAGTCAGCCTCAAAATGCCAGAAAGACAAAGCGGCAAAGGATTTTGGTTTTGTTTTTTGTTCTCTAGGTCTAAAATTCTGTGACCTCTGTGTATGACAGGATTTGCAGAGGCAGGTCCAGATCAACCTTAGCCGACACTAAGATGCTTTTCCCAAAGGGAGACATTGTGCCTCCTCTCCTCCTCTGACTATACCATGATGCTAGCTGATGGTTTTCCTGAGTTTCTCAATATCAGCAAAAACCAAGCTAGAGTAAATGTCTCCATGTCAAGTAGAGAAGATGAAGGAAAAGATCCTTGGGATTCCAAAATAAATCCAAACCTACTCATGGCTGGCTGGACTGAATGAACAGAACAAAAATCACCAGATAATTAGGGGTAAAAACAACCAATCTGGTTATCTCGACTATCATAACTTCCTCAAGTGAAAAAAACAAACAAACCACAATTCAAGAATAGCAGGACACTAACAGACTCATCTTTCCAAGTTCCACCCCCTTACAACCTAAGATAAAACATCCTTCACTGTGTTCAAATACCAATTCACAGGTTCAAATCCTGTAGGAAAAAAGTGGTCTCTACAAACAGTTCTGTAGGATCAGAGGAAGATCTATGACAATGCCTTTCACATGGCCAACAGAGACAAACGGTTAAGGGAGATTTATGAAAATGTTAAAGTGTTGGGATTGGATTTGGAATCGTAAAACCTGGGTTCGAATCCTAGCTCTGCTACTTACATAATCTGTGTGACCCTGGACAAGTCACTTCCTCTCTGTGGTCATCTTTGTTTCATTTGCAAAATGAGGGAACTCCAGCTCTAAACTCAGTCTCCTCCTATGGTTCCTACTTCAGGTTAAGGTCTAGCTCTTCCCTGAAGCCTATCCTGACCACAGGCATCTCTCCTTCCTCTGAATTCCTACAACATTTATTCATACACAGTCTTGTGACACATCTTCTATTACTTAAGTCATATCATTGTTCAACTTTTCCTTTGTGTTGGTCTTACTGGATCTTAAGATCCAGGAGGGTGAGGACTCATGAACTGGAGGATTTTGTATTATAAAGCTCCCAAAGAGCCTAGACTAGGATTGATAACACAATATATCACACACATAAATACTTGTTGGATGAATCCATCTCACATTGCCCAAGTGCCACTGGGTCAGGAGTCAGGACACCTGGCTTCTGTCTAGTCTGGTCTTAGGACTTTAGAAATAGGAAGGGACCTAGTTCAAATCCTTCATCTTACTGATGAGGAAAATGAGTTGGCCGGGGGGACAGTATGTGGATGGACCGTGCCCATCCTCCACTCCCCCATCAACTCCTAAATACAGCCCATTTAGAGTGTGGAGACCTTCCTGTCTGTGAGTTGCTTGATGTCTTCCCAAGGGAAAAGAGAGACAGCAAGCAGCTGTCTTGCAGAGAAGATCTGCTAACGACAGAATGACAGAGGAAAGCCCTATGTCATGACAGAGCAGACATTAGGGCTTATGGACCAAGAGGACTGGGAACCAAGCCAAGATATCTCCCTTTTAGTCAATACTCCTATTGGGATACAGGATGGGAGCTCTGAAATATTCGAGCTGAAGACAGAACCTTCAAAGTCTTCTCACTTTACAGAAGAGGAGACCAAGATCCAATGCAATGAAGGGAACTTGCCCAAGGTCCAAGCCCTTTACTGAAAGGGCTGGGTCTGGATCCCAGGTCTCCTTACAGCTGGTGCAACCCATGCTGACTCACTGGGCTGTCTTCCAGGTCCAAAGAGGTCTCATTTCTACAGTATATTCAATAGAGGACAAAGCACAGGGGCCCTGAGGCAGGCCATGCTAACACCATGAAACCGGACGAAGCCCTGGAGAGAATGGGAAATGAGCTCCTGGAGAGCCTTTCCCAGGAAGGCTAGACATTAAAAAAAAAAACAACAACAACAACAACAAACCAACAACCCAATGCTAGACAAGGACTAGTTAGACTGAACTAACAGTTGGTTATTGATTTTTAAAACAACTGAAGTCAAAAGTCCCTCTGAGACTCTAAGAACATTTTACTAGCCCCTTTCCCACCCATCCCAAAGCACTGTGGAGCTGCTGTAATGACAGCGGATGCTTGCTAGCCACTGACAATCCCAAGGTTGAGCCTTTGGAGCCCTCCTTCTCGAGGGGCTGTGGTCATGCATTCCAGTTTCTCTTCAGTGGGAAACATTACACCCCCATCAGACTATGCTTTTGCATGCACAGCAAACAGCCCTATCCAGCATGCTATCTGTACCCTTCCCAGCTCATCATCAATCCAAAAGCAAATCTTGCTTGCATGAATGAAGGAAAAGGCATTGATAAAGCAGTGTTTATGCTGAGCACTATGCTAAGTGCTGGGGATACAAAGAAAAAAATGAGACAGTCCCTGTTTTCAGGGAGTTCACATTCTAACTGGGGGAGACAACACATACAAGAGGGCACAGTTATAGGGTACAAGGCAAGGACCAGGTCTCCTTCGGGTTTAACAGGAGTTCGGATAGCGAGATTCAGAGGATCTACAGGGCACAGAGATATGGTACATGCTAAGACCCAATTCCCTCCTCCCCCATCGTACTGTCACTGGTCTCCCCCCCCCCCATCCAAGAGATCTGACTGTCAACGGACATCCAGCAAGAGGAAAGGGGGGGAGGGGGCAGAGAGAGAGGTGGAGACTGGAGGGATCCAGGAAGGAGTGGGTATGTGGAGTCACTGTTTAGTCAGGAGAAGGAAAAGGAAAGAAAGGGAATGAGGTATTGGCAGGAAGGTTGGGGGAAAGGGCTCCCTTTCCTTTTTGGTACCTGCTCCACTATGTAGAATGACTTTAAAGTTTAAAGGAATCAGTTAAGCCAGAAAAGGGGGGGGAAGGGAACTCATGCCTCCCATGCTTTAAAAACTAAAAGTAAAGAATTATTTCATTTTACCCAAGGTCCTTATCTTTTCCTCAAGAGGGGTAGGTAGGAGACCTACCTACCACGGAAGACATGGAGCTGTCCTACAACAGGCTAACAATGTCATCTAATATCAAAGAACCACCCCCCATTCCCATTCCCATACTCCCATTCACACTCAACCCAAAGACATCCTCCTCTGCCTTTCCTCAGGTCCAAGAAGAACTAAGGCAAGACAAGGCAAAGCAAGGGGTTAGATCTTGGCTTATTCCAAGGCATATAAAAAATGCTGTAGGGAGTGAAAAGAACTCTGAAAACCACTTAAAAGCAGGAAGGAGGGAGAAATGCGAAGGAATCATCTGGCCATGCCCTGGTGACTTGAAAAGCACCAGCTAGCAGACACGGAGGCCATTATAGCGTGCTTCACTTGTGGCCTTGTCAAAGCAACACAAACTGATTCTTAACATACTTGGAAAAGGCTTACCACGATTCTTGGAAACTCAGGCAGACTCTGGACTTGAGAGCAGATTCCTAGCAGCTCTAGAATCCAACGTCCCACAGTGTGGACAATGAATGACATTCACAGGGCAGAAAGGTCCAAGAAGCCAGGTTTAGTCGATTACCCCACAGTGCCCTCTGGAGCCCCTGGGCTCCCTCAGATCCACAGAACAGGTTTCCACTTGCCCAGGGAACACCTTTCCTCCAGACACTAGCCCTGGAAAGGAATGCTCTGCTCAGGAGTACAGGGCAAGCCTTCTGGATGGACCCTGACCCGATAATGTGTCTGGGAAACCAGTGCAGGGGATTTGGATTCTGGGAAGGAAGAAAGAGCCCCGCAATGGAAGAACAGAGGCTCAAATGTGGAAGAACAGAAAAAGCCTTGCCCTTGGAGATGAGGACATGGGTTCTAGCTCTGCTATCTGTGGGACTCTGGGCAAATCCTCATCTATAAAGTGAGGGGGCTGAACTAAAAGATATCTAAGGCCTCTACTTGTTCAAAATCTATGATCTGGAGACCAGATGTGAGCCTAGTCTTCCTATCTGTGTGACCTGGGGAAGCTACTTTATCTCTTTGAGGGTCAGAGAGTGTCTGAGTTCTCCTGCCCCCTCCCCACACCGAAGTGACCCAAACCATTGATGACCGCTCAGGAGCCCTACCTGGGGATCATTTTTAGCTAACTGCACCAGACCAAATTCAAGGAAGAGAGGCAAGGGGACAAGAGACAAGAGAGGCATGGGACAAGCTGACATGAAATGTCCCTTTCTAGCACTCACATTCTCTGTGATACTGGAAGGGATCTCAGAAACCATCAAGCTCCCACCAGTAGCCTAACAGGACTTGTTTCTAATACTACTCCTGACAAGGATCAGCCAGCTCTGCTACACTCTGGTGACAACCAAGTAGACCCTAAGGAACTCAGGCAAGGGTCACCTACTCAGCCCCTCACACTCACTGCTATCTTCTAAAGACCAAGCCTCCCCCTTCCTGGCCACTAGCCCCCATCCCTTCTGGCAAGTTACCACCCTATTGTGGCTAAAGCTCAAAGCTTCACTAAGCCGTGCAGAACTGAGGGTACAGAGGGAAGGGAGGGGGGCAGAGCTGTGTTTCCAGATCAAGTAATCATAGACCACTGGTGCTAGAAATCATTTGTTGTTGGGATTCTTAACCTTTTTTGTGTCATGGACCCCACTGGCAGTCTGGTGAAGCCTACAGACCCTTCTCAGAATTATGTTTTTTAACATTAAAGCACTTAGCACAGTACCTGGAACAGAAAAGACACTGAATAAATACTGACTGATAGATTAAATCGAAGGAAATACAAAACTTCAGTTAGAGGTTAGTGAAAATAAGGATGTCATTTTTCTTCCCATCCAGGTTCACAGACCCCCCTACCACAGGTTAAGAACCCATGATATAGAGAGCATTTCTGCTCATTTATGAGATAAACTAGATGGCCTAAGGAGTTTTTTTCTAAGATTCCATGAAATGCCCACTGAAGTAATAATGGGACAAGCTGACATGAAATGTCCCTTTCTAGCACTCACATTCTCTGTGATACTGGAAGGGATCTCAGAAACCATCAAGCTCCCACAAGTAGCCTAACAGGACTTGTTTCTAATACTATTCCTGACAAGGATCAGCCAGCTCTGCTACACTCTGGTGACAACCAAGTAGACCCTAAGGAACTCAGGCAAGGGTCACCAGCTCTGGGTCCCTTATTTGATAAATAAGGAAACTGACATCAAAGAAGTTAAGTGATTTACCCAAGACCACACAACTAGGGTTCTTTCTACAGTATCAGCTGCCTTTCTTACCTGTTAGGTAGGGGAAAAGGTGAAAAAAGAGCTTCAAATGAACCTCTAGGTTTTAGAGCTTGCTTGGTTCAGCTTCCTTGTTTTATAGGGGGCAAACTGCTGCCCAGAAAGATTTAGTCATTTTCCAAGGTTGTGCAGGTTAGGAGACATGAGAGCTGAGATTTTAACCCATTCAATTTTTTTTTTTTAATTCTGGAGAATGAGTTAAAATTCCAATTCTCGTGTCTCCTAACCTGCACGACCTTAGAACCCTTCAGAACCCTTCCTTCAGGAACCCAAGGACATCCATTCTGGGTCAAAGGAAGAGCACAGTGGTGATCACTCTCGGTATCAGTCATCTCTGGCCAGTTGTGAGGTATGAGGCTTTCCCAACCACTTTCAAGAAGTCAGACTTAACCAGCTTTGTTTTTGTTCAGTCGTCAAGTCCAACTCGTCATGACCCCATTTAGGGTTTTCTTGGTAAATATACTGGAGTGGTCTGCCATCTCCTTCTTCAAGTCATCCTACAGAATGAGGAAACTGAGGCAAACAGGCTGAATGACTTGCCCAGGGTCACAAAGATAGTATCTGAGGCTAGATTTGAATTTAGGTCTTCCTGACTCCAGACCTGACACTCTGCCCACTGTACCACCCAGCTGCCCAGCTTAGCCAGTGCCTAGTTCCAAATTTTGTTTTCCATTGGAGCAGTGGAAAGAACACCACATTTGAGAACACAAGTTCTGTCCCCAGCTCCAACATTTACTATTGGGATAGGTGACCATGGGTAGGTCACCCCGCTTTCCTGAGCCTCAGTTTCCTCATCTTCAAAATGGAGATACTTGGCACTACCCACCTCACAGAGTTCTGCAAACTATAAAAATGCTATGGAAATGTGAGCTAATAGAAATGAAAAAAGATCACAGAGAGGCTTTGGGTTTTGATGGGAAAGAGTAGGGGGTGGGGAAAAGCTATATATATACACACACCAGGCTCAAGCTGTTCATACTGCAGAGGCCCAAAATTAGAGGCATGTGGTAAATAATCACCAGAATAAGAGTAATATCTTCTCTGTGCTCATCCATTATTCACCAAGATAATTGCACCATTATTGTTAGACTTCCTGACATCTAAAAACAGATCGAGCCATTGGGACAGGAATAAGATAGCAGGACACTTCTCCACCAAACTTTTCTAGCTTTGAGCCAAAGCAGATTCCTGAGCCGGCAGTTCCAACACTAATAGCTATTCCCAGCAGTCAAAGCCAAAGCCAAAGAAAGATGGGCACTTTTAGTCCCTCTTCTAGGCAGTTTTGGGAACTAAAAGCTCCCTGAGGCCACAGGCCATCATTATTCTTCATATCCTTCAAAAAATAAATGGTAGTCAGCTACCTAATAATCTCTGAGATAAGAAGGAAGTCTTTTTTTTTTTTTAAGTCTTAAAGTGGTGAGAAAAGCTCACGAGCCCAAGGAGCCCAGGCCACCATCCCCCCCGCTCCCTGCAGAAAGTACCTCTGGCCATTTTATACCTGCCATGTCTAATGAGGGCATCTGCAGTAACTACATGGTTGAGACAGTTAACTTTCAATGCCTAACCGGAGTACCAGGCCTTAGCAACAGCAGAAAGAACACTGCATTAGGAGTCAAAAGGCTCAGGTTACTGCCCCTGCTCTGCCACTAAACTTACCATGGGCAGATCACTTAATTCTTTAATTTGTTTGCTTATAAAATGGAGAAAATGGGACATTTTTCAATCTACCTTGCAGGGCTGCTGAGAGAATTAGATGTAATAATATATAGGAAAGCATGCGGTCAAATTAATAGTCTGCCTAGTGGGGCAGCTGGGTGGTATAGTGGATAGAGCACCTGAGTTCAAATCTAGCCTCAGACACTTCCTAGCTGTGTGACTCTGGGCAAGTCACTTAATCCCCGATTGCCTTGGAAAAAAAAAAATTACACAAGCATGGGGCATTACAATTATGATGATGATGATGCCTGCCTTTATAACCCTTGAGTTCTCATTACTAAATTCTGCCACAGGGGACCTATGCCCATGGTCTACATGTCAAAATGAAGGCTGTTATAAGCATCCCTTTGGCATAGAAATCATTTGGAGTTGGCAAAATGCTCAAAGTACATTACTCATTTTTCTCCAAATCAAATCTTTCCCTTCTGGGTGGTTCTCCTCCAACTAGCCCTAAGGACCTCAACATTCAGTACCCACAAGTGCAGGGTCTCAGAAAGAATCACTTAACTTATGGTTCATGTTGGTATATGCAGCTGGGATTCCATGATCCAAGCCAGCTGTGGAGATGCTGTCAGGAAGCCCCACACAGATGTCTTCAATCTTCAAGAGTTTCACATTCCACTGCCTGGCTGTTATGCACGCTTCCTTGAAATACACTGCTTTCTTCCAAACTCTGGTCAATCCTAAACCACCCCTCCACCATCCCCTGAAAAGCTACTCCCTTAGGTCCTACAAGGTAGGATCCTTTAGGTCTCACTCCCCATCTTCTCTTTCTAGGAAGCAGAAAAGAACTGGTGAATGTGGAAGGACGTTCTAACAAAGTTGGAAGCAGAAAGTCACTGTGGCTTGAGTTTTCTAATGCCACAGTTTTATGTAGTAATACTCAAGGACCCAACTGGGGAGAGCTGGAAAGCTGGTGTTAAGACTAAGCTTTCTGAGCTCTGGGAAAGAACTCAACAGGAATCACTAAATCTTTGAGATAGCTGCTAGGATCTTCTTGAATGTTAATAAGTTTGCTCTTGGAAAAAAAACATGTTTGAGATGATACCCAAGATATTTGAGTGAATTTGAAAATTACGTACCTCTGTTTACTGCCAAATGAGCTAATGTGAAAGTGCTTTGTAAACTTCAAAGAAATACACACATAAGGTATCATTATCATCTCTTCTACCACTGTCTTGAGATATAACTTAAATCTTCTATCATTATGTAACTTTTCCCTGAGTTTATATCTTATCTCATGAATTGGATTACAGCCTCCCTGAGAGGGCAGGAACCCAGCCTATTAAAGGAACTAGAAACCACATAATTTGAAGATCTACTAAAGTAACTAACTAGCCAGGAAAAGGGGCACAGGATGACAGGTGAGCAGCCCTAAATCTCTGAGGGGCTGTCGTTCTCATATGGAAGAGAGATTTGACAATGTCGGAAAAGTACTGGACTTGTAGTTGGATCTCTGCCACTCTGGAGTTGTGTTAACTTGGGTAAATCATTTCAAATCTCGAGACACCAGCTGCCTCATCTATCCAATGAAGGGTTGGAGGTGAATTGTAAAGCTCTTTCTAGTTCTAGGTCGATCACCCTCCGCTGGTTCTGTATGATCTAGGAAGAAAGAACTGGAACCAATGGGTAGAAGTTACCAGGAAGCTGATTTGAGCTCAACATCTTTATGAAATACTACCTACCTAGCAAAGCTGTCAAAAGGTGGAACAGGCTGCCTGTGGGGCACCTAACTGGGTCTGATACCAGAGTCACCAAGAAAAGAGCTGAATTGGTATTTATAAGTCCCCCCCAAATAAGTGATGAAATTGAGCTCAGAAAAGAGAGAAAATTTAGGGGGCTACATAGTAGTTGTCTTCAAATATCTGAAGGGTTCCTGTGTGGCACAGTGATTAGGATGCACAAGCAGGAAGAAAAGGGGGTGGAAGCTACAAAGACAATTCTGTTCAGCAAAGGGAAGAATATCTTAATAGAACAGGCTGTTGAAGACAGTGGTGTCTTCCTGGCAATGGATATATTCAAGTTCTTAACCTAGGGTCCATGGACTCCCAAGTGATCTGTGGGGAGATTTTAGGGAGTCTGTCAACTTGAATGGGAAAAAATGAAATCTTTATTTTCATGAAACCATAATTGAAATTTGGCATTTCCTGATTACGAATTTTAAAAAATACATTACTCTGAGAAAGGGTCCATAGGCTTCATCAGGCTGCCAAAGGGCCCACGACACAAAAATGATGAATAAATCAATAAGCACTCATTGAGCATTTGTGTGCCAGACACTGTGTTAAGCAGCTAAGAACCCCTAGGCAGAGGATGGATTACTACTGACTGGGGATGCTGTAAAAAAAGGACTCCTGCTCAGATAAGGGTTAAACTCCATGACCTTTGAGGCCTCTTCCAAATCTGAGTTTCTATGACTTGTGACCATGGTTATATATCATGGCAATTTGTGAGCAACCAAAGATTTTCAAAATGAGACAGTCTATTAACAAGCCTTTATTAAGTGCTTACTTCTGTGTCAGGCGTATGCTAAGCAATGAAGATACAAAGAAAGACAAAAAACCAGTCCCTGCCCTCAAGGAGCCTATTTTCTAACGGGGAGAAAACATGTAAATCACTACGTTTGTCGTGTCGGACTCTCACTGACCCCATTTGGGGTTTTCTTGGCAAAGATACTGGAGCCATTTCCTTCTCCAGCTCATTTTACAGATGAGGAAACCAGGGCAAACAGAATGTAAGTGAATTGCCCAGGATCACACAGCTACCATGTATGCATCTGAGCCCATAGTTGAACTTAGATCTTCCTGACTACAGGCAAGATGCTCTATCCACTTCACCACCTAGCTACCCAAATAACTAGGTACTAGGCCCCGATAAGTTATATATATACAGGGTAGATGAAGGTAATCTGAAAGTGGAAGGTCAGTGAAGGCAGAGGACAATCAAATGGATATTATAGAGTGTGCTCATACCTAGAAAGCATACTATCCAGTGATGCACTAATAGAGAAAGGTTTTTGGAGGGCCAGCGATGCTTTCAGAGAGTACTAAGCTCCAAGCTGTAAGAGGGAAATCTGCAAGCATTAGAATGCCAGTGACAGTGGAAGTGGACTGTTCCAGAAAATAATGATTAGAGATGTAAACCAAGAAGTCATCTGTGAGTTAATATACATACACACACACACACACACACACACACACACACACGTGCCCCCTCCCCCAAAGCAGGATGGCTCAAACGCTGCACAAAATTCCTGACTTGGGACTAGAAACTCAAAGAACATCTAGCTAAACTGCTACCTGAATGATGCGTTCTTGGCCTAAGAACAGCTTGAGTATCAAGAAGCTTCTCATCACCCCACACAGTCTGCTTCATTTTGGGCCCAGCTTTAATGGTTAGAGAGCTTTTCTTCAAGTTGTACCAAAACCTTTTGCCTTAACTCCTATCCACCCATTGGTGCTAGCTCTACCCTCCAGAGCCAAACAGACCAAGTTAATTAATTCTTCTTCTACACTACAAGCCTTCAGATATTTGCAGACAGCAATTATGTTCCCTGTAATTCTTCTCTTCCCAAGATCGTCTGACTGATCCTTAGGTCCCCATTCCCAGAAGAATATAAATCAATGTCAGGCAAGGACTATATCAACATTTTATCTTCCTATTCTGAGCACCTCACATAATAACTTGCTGATACTGTACTTTGACAGATCTCTGATTACCTCAATGAAGGTATACACCCTCCACCAGTAAAGTATTAATTCATTTACATCTTATTCTGTGCTACCTTGTCTTGGTCCTTCAATAGAACCCCCACAGATCTAACCAAAGCCTTTCTCTAGGACTCCTAAGACCTTGTACACAGTAGGCACTTAAAGACTGTTGAATTAAAAGGCACAGATCCTTCTAATTCTAAATCTTAAATGAGTCAACTTCCAGTTGTCCTTGTCAATGGAGGTAAGGAGGGTACAGAAAATCCTAAACAATGAACAATTAAGTCATTCATCCTAAGTGTTCAAACACTCATGTGTGTAGGACTGGCTTTTTTTTCTCTTGCAGCAGTAAGAGAAATCTACTCATTTCTTGAGTAGATATCAAATATAACTGAGGAAAGAGTTAGCAATAAAAAAAACTATAATTAAACACTTTTTGTGTAGTCAATCAACTAACAATTATTAAGTGCCTACTATGGGCCAGGCACTAAGCTAAGGACTGGGGACAGAAAGAATGGCAAGACAGTCCTTGGTCTCCAGGTGCTCCCTGCCTTGAAGGCAGGAAGACAAAAAATGCAAACAACAATGAACAAGCAAGATATCAGAGGAATCAGAGATAACCTATAGAGAGCAAGCATTAGAACTAAGGGAGCTATCAGAAGGTTCTAGTAGAAGGTTGGATTTTAGCTGGAACTTGAAGAAAACCAGAGAAACCAAGAAATGGAGATGGGGAGGAAGAATATCAGGCTCACTCCCTCAGTCCCCTCTCCTCTTCTTCAAACATCCCAATTGTCAATAGCCCTTCTAAATTGTCCTTATTTTGCACCTTCCATGAAAAATCCAGGCCTCAGCTGGTTCAGGTGGTAATGGCTTATCCTATCAAGTGCTCAAGCCCACAAAAGAGACTGGCTTCCAGAAGGAATTGCCCTAGACTAGTACCGTGTCTACAGATACTGCAATATGGCACTCACACTTATCCACTTAGTATTATCCAAACTACCACAGTCTGTGATGATGACCCTAGTGTACTTGGTTCAGAATAGAGAGAGCCAGAGCTCAGTTCCTGTGCAACCTGGATTCAGATTGAATATCAGGGATATTATATTATTCCCTACCATACGAACAGTAACTTTCTCACACCCCACTCCCCATTCTCACTACCTTCTACATTCCCTACCACACTGTTATTTTTCAGTCATGTCCAACTCTTTGTGACCCCATTTGGGGTTTTCTTGGTAAAGATACTAGAGTGGTTTGCCATTTCCTTCTCCCACTCATCGTACAGATGAGGAAAGAAGACAAAGAGGGTGAAGTAACTTGCCCAAGGTCACACAGGTCAGGATTTAAACTCAAGAAGATGAGTCTTCCTGACTCCAGGCTTGGCACCTTGCCCATTACACCACCTAGCTGCCCACATTACATTACCATATGAAGTTCATTAGGATCCTCATTCTAGATCTGGAAGGGACCCCAAAGGTCACCTATTGAGTCCAACCTCCTTATTTTACAGATAAGGAAACTGAGTCCCTGGGAAGTTAAGTGACTTACTCGAGGTCACAAAGACAGTAAGCAACAGAAGGAACGTAAGTAAGTCTTCAGTAGTTAGGTTGGAACAGGACATAAAGTGTTAGGCATGGAGACAAGAAGACTTAGGTTTGACTCTCACCTTCAAGACCTTTACTTGCTCTGTGACTCTGGGTGAGCCTCTCAGCCTTGGTCTCTATCTGTTAAAGAATGCTAGCACCTACTTCCCAGGACTGCCGTGAGGTTCAGATGAGATAACACACATAAAACATTTTAAGCATTATATAAATGGGAGCTATTACTATTATTATTAAGAAGGGAGGTACAAGGCAGCTCGGAAAACATACCAATTGGCTCGGTATTTAAAGAAGCTGTCCTTTGGCCCTTGTGGGCTTAGTTGTGTAATCTGCCATCAATTTATGCATGGAAACTTGTTCAAAAGGAGTAACTAGGCATGGGATACAAGTCCTGGGAGTATTCGGAAGGCAACAGGTCAGCAAAATGCCAAGCAGAATCCCTATTCTTTGGCTTCCGGGTCTTCTGGAATCCAGGTTCAACACTCTATCTGCCACATCACCTAGCATCCTCTTTTTCAAAGAAACCCCATTATATTTGCTATATTTGTTATACTAGGACATAATAACTAGGACTTAGGTAGTGCTTTGCATATGTTATCTCAATTGATCCTCAAGACAACGCTCTGGTAATAGCTATTATTATCCCCACTTTACAGATAAGGAAACTAAGGCTGAGAGAGGTTAAGTGTCTTGTCCAGGGTTGCACAGCTAGTAAATGTCCGAAGCTGAATAACCTCAGGTCTTTCTGATTCCTCTGTGCCACCTAGGTAGACAATGAGAGCAAACTCTACAAATACAGAATTGAAAAGAAGCATCAGTTTCTGGCCAGGTTAGTACTTTTCCCAGGATGTCAGCACACTGGTGGTGTGTGTGACGCAGTGAAGAGAATTTTAAGTCACTGAACTTGCCTCTAAATCCGGGCTCTGCCATTTACTCTATTTGTGTGACCCTGGATATGTCACTGAAATTCTCTAGAGACCTGGGAAGATTTAAATAAACTGATTCAGAGAGAAGTAAGAACGAGAGAACAATTTCTATAATAAGTAACAACATTGTAAAGATAAATAACTCTGAAAGCCCTAAGAATTCTAATGAATGCAGAGGACCAAAAATGAAATGAGTTCCCCATCTCCTGACAAAAAGCAGATGGATGGACTCAAGATGCCCAAGAAGTGCATTTCTGGACACAGGGACTGGTTGTGCTGGGATCAGCTGCTAAATGATATTAGTACGGAATGCCAAGGAATACAGGCGTACCTCCACAGCCCAACGGAGCTGCTGTACCTATTATTAGGTACCTGCACAAGGAAATGCAAGAGTAAAAAGTCTCCCTTGATGCTAGAGCTTTCTCTCTGCTGATTATCTCTAATTTATCCTGTCAATATTTTGTTCATACATTGTTTATAGGTTGTCTCCCCCATTAGACCATGAGCTCCTTGAGAGCAGGGACTGTCTTTTGCCTTTTTGTATCCCCAGAGCTTAGCAGAGTGCCTGAAATGTAGTAGTCTCTTAAAAAAAATGTTAGCTGACTGAGACTGCTGGAGAAGAGACAAAGACTTTTGAGGAGTAAAAAGACTTTGGATGAGGCTCCATAATGGATTATAAATGTGTGTTTTCTTTGGCTAGGGCAGTCTGGCCAGACTCTGGGGGCTGCTGGGCAAACAGTTTTCATATTTTAGTAGCTGGCCTCTGCCCAAGGCAGTCAGAAGTTAAGCAAGCTTTGAATGGGCTGCCCCAGGGCGAGCAGTTACAGACCCCATACTGCTGCCCTCGGAATTCTTAATGAGGTCTAAAGAGAGAAAAGAAGTCCTCTAGCAACCCAGTACTGAAGCCTGAAATATCACTCACCCTCCACAACTTTAAATGAATGCAAATGATTCAGCAACAAAACATGTAGCCCCGAGTGAAAACCAGCCACATAGGAAGGCTTGTCTCCCCAGCCTAGTATCCAAACTGGGCAGGGCACAGGAGGAGCTACACAATCTGAGGTATGGCATGGCATGGCATGGCATGGTGCCTGCTGGGGCCTGGTCAGGCTAAGCCAGACAGATCCTGGCAAAAGCAGTAAGTGTCTGGGACAGACAACTAACAGGAAGTTCAAATCCACAGGGAATGACATCCCCCAACCCCCTCGACTCCCTCCTCTCAGCAGCCCAGATGGAGACCATCCGAGTTCCAGTGCTTTATAGCTCTGGCTCCAGGGTGGAGAGTAACAGTGGAAAAACAAAAGGTATTGCTTTGATCTAATGAAAGGGGTTGGTCACAGGCATCTCAATGGGCTGTGGGATCTCATCCAGTCACCACACATCCTGTATTCAAGAGCTAACATCACCCAGCTCCCAAAAGCCACCCCCTCCTCCTTCTTCCCTGCCAGATACAGAGGAGAGAAGGATCTACCTGAAAAGTCTTAACTCCTGTAGACCTTTACTCAACTCAACTGGAAGCTACAAAAACAAATTCACACCTTGTTTTTCCCTATAAAAATTCTTCTTGCCAGGCAGCTAACACATTTCCAGACTGGGGCTCAGGGGAGTTTGTTAGCCTGTCAACCTGATCAACAGCTCACCGTGATCCTACCAGCCAGCAATTAATTCAACTGCCACAATTTCCACCTATGAGGGTAGTCACTGGAAAGTGACCCAGTTAAGTCCTTACAAATCCTGTCCAAATTTTTCTGGCTATAGATGTAAACAAGGCATCAAAGGATTCGGGGCTGGGGTGGAGAGACCAAAAGAATAAACTACAGCCAAACCAAGAAGTCAGCAGAAGTCAAGGAATGCAATCAGAGTAAAGGCCTGCCCCAAGACTGCTCAGCACATAGTAGGCATTTCTATGAGTGAGTAGATGTGAGTAGAATCTTTGGGATTTCATTACTTTCTCCACCCCCCCCCCCCATTGCCCTGGGGTTGAGAAGATTGGCTTCCCCCAGATGCAGGCATTTCACATCAAGGCTTAAGGGTTCTGCCTCAAAATAGCCCACTAAAAATGCCTTTACTAGTATATCAAAGGGTAGCAGGAAACTGGCTAGAATGGAAAGGGAGAAAGACCTCAGAGAAAATCTCTGACACCTTTCTTCTCAGCAGTTAAAAGCCCTAACCTACAATACTTTATTCATCTCCCTAACATTCCCAGGGGAAAGGGAGGAGAGAAAAGACCTCTCCACATTCCTACTTCACAAGCTATCAGGCCCAGGCTACCAGACCCCCAGGGCTCGGCAGTCAAAGCTAAGTGCTTGATCTGATAATGAGTCTGAGACCTCCTCCACACCAAGGCTGGCCCTAACTGGAACACCCTTCCAGGTGAAAAGCTTGAGCTCTAACTAACTAACTGCAAGGCAGAGACAGATGAGTTACCCAGGGAATCAGAGGTGAACATCCAGGAGGCTTAAGTGATAAAATCATGCTACAATCTAATAAAAAAAAAAATACGGGCGATCATTCAGATCTTGAAATCCATCCACAGTGAAAAACATCTCCTGAAATGCCAATATCTCAGGCCAAATACACCAATCTCAATAAAATAGGAGGCTCCTAACCCTAAGAACCACTTGGATTCTGGAGAAGACAAGGTGACCCATGAGACTGAATGGTTCTGGTGTCCCACACAGCATTTAATTAACATCAGAACGAGATCGACCTGCTGCCTCAGGGAGGAGGGCAAAAGAGACATTTGGGCAATGGCTCATCACAAGTTCACGCAAAACACAGCTAAATCTGGGCTCTTGCCCCAAGCACCCCAAGCCCCCCAGCCCTTGGCAGCCCATGAGGCAGGGAGCCTAGTATGTGTTCCAGAACTTCTAATACCCCTGTTTTCTCTCCACAACTAAACCGTGAAAAGAGCATTAAAAATAAGTTCAATAAATATTTCAACAATGTGAAGCTACTGTGTTTGATACTAGGTGAGAAAGTTTAGTTTCCTCATCTCAATGCAGCCCAGTTCAGTAGGGAATGACATGAATAGTATTTATTACACAGTTCACACAAGAAAAGGCATGGAGTAGGATGGCTCTGGGTTCAAGTTAGGCCTCTCACAGAACAGCTGCGATCCTAGGAAAGTTACTTAATCTCTTCCATACTCTAGGCAACTCTCAAGACAAAAAGTTGCAAGAGAAGGTGTTACCCTGCATTAGTAGAAGGGTCCTCTCCGGGGAGTTCCCCATCCCTATAAAATCACAGGTCCAATCTTGATATGAATAAGTGATTTGGGGGAGTGGGGAATGGAGGAAAGTTTCACAAAGAAGAGAGTATCTCAGGCTCCATGGGATGGGATCCATGGGTAGGAATCCAAATGGTGAAAAGAACTAAGGGAAGATAGCCAAGGAAAAGCCAAGAGTGGAAGTCCCAGGGCGCTTTTTGAAGGTCAGAAGTTCCCTGTGTTGACTGCAATATAACCATTGTGGAAGGAAATGACATTTGCTGAGTAACTGCAACAGTGAACAGTTTTTATTTAAATTATTAATTCGCAATAGTGAAAAAATGGTGAGTATTAATGAACAGTACGGTGTTTATCAAGACTATTCACTTGGGAGGGGAGCTCGAAGTGGGATGAGAAACTATGGAAAACCTGTGTGAGTCTTGGCAAATCCTTAACCTCTCTGTGTTTCTATCTCCCCATCTGTAAATGGGAGTTTAGATTAGAGGGCCCTTTCCAGGTAGAAGCCTTTGACTCTTAACTGTGGCTGAAAACTATTCTAGTTTATCTGTAACCACTGAAAGACAGCACACTTGACTGATCCCAAATAAGATCATCTTACTTCAGCTAAAACTTCAAAAATACTCCTTTTAGAAACCAAAATAAAAAAAGGAAACTAGGCACCCCATCTTCTTTCCCCCACTCCTAAATCCCTAAAGACCAGGAAAGGGACTAGCATCAATTGTTTCTAAGTCCAGGGTCATAAAGTAAATTTAGTGGTCATTACTGGTCCTGGGAATAGGAGGACACATGGGAAACCGGATACCTTAAGGCTGCCTGCCTGCTATGGGGAAAGAAGGCCCCCAGGTCCCAACCCCCCAGGGGTCAGCACCATCCCAATCCCCTTTGTCCTTCAGAAGGGGCTCCTTCCTGGGGGTCAGGAGGCTGTAATTATTTTTATGGCATCACCTACCTCACAACAACCTTCCACCGGAGACCTGGCTGGGATCTCTCCCTCCTCTCTTTCCAGCCCACCTAGCCATAAACCCTCCCTTCCCCAGACCTGATGGGGTCTCTCCACAAATACCTGTGACTACCATAAACGCCCATAAACAGCCCCTGTTTATAGCCCAGCCTGCCTGCTGCTAAATGAGGGCATTTGTTTCAAATTTGCAAATATCGAAAGAAGTAGAAACCCAAGTCCAGCCCTAAAATGAAATGTTCTGCATTCCAGCCCTGCTCCTTCCAACACAGCCAGAGGCCTCCACTGTTTACTCACTGGTTGCACTATCAAGAGAGGTATTTCCCTGTTCCCCAAGGAGGCTGTTTTGATCTGGGACTGAGTGGGGAAAGAGGGTGAAAGCAATCCAGACTCACAGGGAGACATAAGTAACACAAGATTTGCTCTCCCGCTTAGCGAAACTCAGCCCACTACTTTCCCCTCCCCCACATTTCCTGGGCCACCCCCCCCCCCCCCCCCCTCCCCCCCCCCCCCCCCCAAACAGGCTTCTGGAGCTTGTCAAACAAGGTCCTATGTTGAAGTCCCAAGTAGAGACTCGTCCTGGGCGCTGCCCCAGAGATACAGCAGGGATCCACTTAGCGGCCTTGGAAAACCATTCTCAAAAGAAATCCTCCAACCATGTTGTTCAATAAAGGTAAGGAGGCAATTAGGGAAATAGAGCAAACAGGGCTGAAACTCCTTTTCCTACAGGACCTCCAGGGATGAAATCTGACAACAAAAATACACAGAGAGGATCCCCTCCTACCCACTCCAAATGTACACCTACAAAACAAAGCAACCCAAGGAAGGAGGACAGGAAGAAGAAAATGAAATCTCAGGTCCTTCCTGGAGGTGTGTGCTGGTGTTTACTAAATAAGAGCCTTTTGTTTTAAGGAGGAATTTAGGAAAGGAAAAAAAAAAACAACCATCTTCCAAGCCCCCAGGGTTGTTCCAGAGCCCCGGCATCCCTCTCCCCAACCCCACCTCCTCCTTACCATAACACTTCTCCCTAGGAGTCCCAGCCCCCAGGGGAGGAGCTCACAGCAGAGGCTCGAAAAACTGCTCAAAAGTTTGGCATTTTTTAAATTGGTCAGTTTAACAATTGGTTTAATCTGTTAAATTAACCAAACAGATTCAGCAATTTGCTCTCTGTGGCTGGCTGCAAGGCTAGGCTTTATTTCCTTTTTCATTTTTAGGGCTACTAGACTGATGGGTGGGTGGCTGGGTGGCTGGCTGGCTGGCTGGCTGGCTGGTACAGTTGGCAGCTGCTGAAAGAACCTCGGATCCCAAAGTGAGGCACAAAGAGTTCATTATCCTGGCCACACCACCTGTCTAGGGTTCCGATAAGGCCTTAGCAAGTGCCACCCCACACACACATACACCTACTTTAAACCTGGAGTTCATATGGGGTACGTGATTATATTTCAGGGGATCTATGAACTTGGGTGGGAAAAGAATTCTAACTTTATTATCACTAACCTCTAACTGAAATTTAGCATTCTCTTGAATTAAAAAAAAAAAATTGTTCTGAGAAGGGCCCTGAGGTCTCATCTGACTGCCAAAGGGGTTGAGTCCACAAGGACGGCCCACCACAGGGCCAGGCTGACAGGTACTATTTATTCCCTGTGGAAGAATCCACAAAGTATCACCTTTCCCGCAACAGTACCACTCCTTCCCCGCCCCGCCCCCAACCCAATCATGCTCTAAATCTTTGAGCATCTTGAGCCTAAGAGGTACCCTGGCCTCTAGATACTCCATTCTAAGGTAACAAAGGGCCACCCAATAGCAGCAGTCACCCCAGATCGACTCCATGTCACAAAAGGACCACACTCCTAGCATCCTAGATTAGAGTTGGGGCACTGGATAGAACTGGTGCTTAATAAATGTTTATTGATTTTAATTAATTTGGACAATATAAATGTATAGAAGAGGCCATCAACAGCATGGTCAAACTACAATAAACCAATAAGCAAGGAAAACTTAAATATCTTAGAATGGTGAGGGAAGGGGTACTAAATTTTTAGAGCAGAAAGGAAGCTGTAAGGACCCTCTAGTCCAACCATCTTGTTTTACAGATGAGAAAAGTGAGGTATGGAAATTCAGTGAATTGCCCAAGATCACCCAGCAAAGCTATGACTAGAACCTAACTCCTGACCCCCCAAAGTTGATAAAAACCCCATATGGCACACAACTGAAATAGAAGACATATTTATTGTATGAAAGAACATTCTAAGTTAAAAAAAAAAACTTGGAAATAAAAACAACAAAGATATAAGGGTGTAGAAATATGTGTTTATATATAGTATATATATTACACATATATGAAAAACATTATATTCGTGTGGAAAGGGCATTAAACAAAGAATCAGAGCAAACTGTGGTTTATTCAGGGAAGGCTTTCTAGAGGCCATGAATTTTGAGCCAAGTTTGACAAGAGGGAAAAGTAGAACATAAGGAAGAGTAATGAGAAAGAATTTAGCAAGAAGGTCCCACACACACACAATTTAGGAGGAAGATATATTGGAGAAAGTGCTAGACTTGGGAATTAGAAGAACTCAGTTCAGGTTCTGGCTTCAACCCTTGGTTTCCTCAGCAATAAAAGATTGGCCTACTTACCTGATGGGGTTGTTGAGAGGAAAGAACTTTGGAAAACCTTAAAAGATTTCAGAAGTATGAGCTATGAGTTATTCCCTAATGGTTCCAGTACCACTTATGTAATACTATAGCATTCTCTACTGTGGGAGATGTTGCCTACAAATTCCAGCATGCTGCACTGACTTGGAATGTGGAAGAACACAGCAAGCAGGAACCGGGAGTCATTCATGACCTTCCACATGCACTGTTTTAAGGCCGAGAGCCCTGTTTTCAGAGAAAAGTGTTGGTCTTTGGATCTTCTCGTACAGAATTCTGGAACTCTAGGTTAAGTGAGCCGTAGCTCTCAAGAACTCATTGTGTGTTCTTGTGAGCTCTGCTTCCATGACAGATGGACACCATCCACTCTTGGATAACTTAAATCCCCAGGTCCAAACTCCTCAGGTTGGAAAGGATTTCAGAAATTCACTTGGTCCTTCCTTCCCTCTGGAGCTCTGAGGAGAATTTCACCTAAACCACTCCAGAAAGATGACCTCTTTCTTCAAAGTCTGTCTCTCCCTCCTGTCACCAAGACTCCAGGTTCCAATGGTAACACATGCCAGTCTCCAGTGCTTTAATAGGGACAGCTAGGTGGCAAAGTGGATAAAGTACTGGGCCTGGAGTCAGGAAGACCCGAGTTCAAATTCAGTCTCAAACACTAGCCTGTGTGACCCTGGGTAAGTCATGTAACCCTGTTTTCCTCAGTTTCCTCGTCTGTAAAATGAACTGGAGAAGGAAGTAACAAACCATTCTAGTATCTTTGTCAAGTAAACCCCAAATGGGGTAATGAAGAGTTGTGACTGAAAAGACTGAACAACACCACTATGTGACCACTGACAATTCATTTCCCCTCTGGCCTCAGTTTCTTCCCCATCCCTGTAGTTCTTGACATTCTGTGGGCCTAAAAGGATAAATAATCCATTCCATAATCTCCTCTAAAACTTCCCTTGCCTTACTTAAGTTTTTCCATTCCCTATAGAACTCTGGAAAGCTATGCCACACCCACACTGCCATTTTAGTCAAGTCCCAAGGCTTCTGTGCCTTACCATTAGGGAATAAGAAAGAGCTTTGTAGATCTGAAAGCCCTCACCAAAACCAATGGAAGAGAGGAAAGTCAAAGGGATTCAGGAAACACAAGGCTTTGGTCATCACTGGTCATAGAACATGGATTATCAGAGTTAGACCAGAGCGAACATTTACCTCCTCTATCTAGAGAAGGTAAGAGAGGCCCTGAGGGGTAAACAGCTTCCCCCAAGTCACACAATGAGTTAGTTACTAAATGGGGTCCCCTAACTCTAGTGTTTTTTCCACTGAAACAAGACTGGTAGCTGTGTAGGCAAAATGTGCTCAGTGCTATAAAACATGTAGGAAACTTCAAAAGACAGCCGGACTTGGCACAGTCTCTGAGGAGGTGAAGGCCAGAAGGCACCCAGGTTTTTCCTTCTTAACGCTGTCTCTGTGTAGGTCCAAATCAGGAAGATCCACCAATTTCAGTTTGGGCTTTGGGAGATCTTTGGTATCTCTAACAGAGAGATAACACAGGCAAGCTGCCCGGAGTTCCTTAAGGAAACGTGATGCAAAGTCTAGGACGTTTCCTTTTTTAACTCAGTCGAGTCTGATGTAATAAATATGACTGCCCACAGCAATCATAAAATACTGAGCTGGTATGGTGAATGAGGAAAAAGTGGTGACAGAACACCCTTTCCTGGGTCAGAACTCCTATTCCAGAGCCTTAGAAAAGCAGGACAAATTATCTAAGTATGACAGTGAGCATTTATAAAAACTGCTACTACGTCAGGATACTCTGCTAGGTTGGAGGCATAAGGACAAAAGATACATATTTATGTATATACATACAAGTACACACGTATATGTGTGTGTGTCTGTATGTATATACAGTAATCCCTTCCACATCATGCCTTTCCTCCTTCTCAGTTTTGATCTACTTCGGGTCGGCATAAGAAATTAAATGGGAATTTTGAGGGAGTTTTGTGGAAGCTGAAAACTACACATGAAAGCCAGCAGATGACACAGAAAAAGCTTAGAAACTCAGAAATGCATAAAATATATGTTTAGTATTGTATAATATCAACCTATATTTTACAGTAAGGTACTGTAAACACCCCATTAAAAAAAAAAAAGCATATATATTTCTCTGGTATGAAGGAAAGGCCAAAACATTTTATGCAGATTTTTCAGATCAGGAGTGCTGTGCCCCTAACCCGGCAATGTGGAAGAGATTGCTGTGTGTATATATTTATGTGTATACATGAATCAGTCCCAATCTTCAAAGAGTTCACATTCTACCGCTGCTACGTAAAGGAACCACCATTTGCCAAAGACACATAGGCATAAGATGGGTCCAAACGTCATGCCCCTAACCTCCCACTGCTGGTCTTTTCTGCTCTCCTCTTTCTCCTCTTGGCAGGGGAAAGGGAAGAAAGAGAATGACAATGAAGGGAACACTGGTAGGTTATCAACACTGCTGAAATAAATGTTGGGCCCAATGCAGCCCAGAATCTGCAGAGAGTCAGGAAAAAGGCAGCTGCTCCCACTTAAACAGGCCCTTATCCCTATACCTATAGGCAGACAGAGCTGTGTTCATCATTACTCACTGTTCTAGGAGATAGCTTGCCATCAACAAAAGCAGAAAAGACCTTGTGTTCCTTCTAGGGGAGAAAGGGCTCCTGGCTCAGTGTTGGACTATTTACCAACCATGATGGGAGTATCCTCACCAGGCAGAGCAGACAATTAGTTGTATCTTACCTGAATCTGCCTTTGACTTTTATCTTAGGGGAGGCTGGGGGTGAGGGAGTGAGAAGGGGAGAGTGCCAAGAGCTGTGAGTAAATCAGCTATGAACCCAGCAATCCGCATCGCGGGTGAGGGAGGGGAAGCTCCAGCCAGGAAATGCAGAGTGGCTGTGTTTGGAAAAGTCCCAAATTTATGAGCTGCTGATGAAATACCAAGACCCATTTACAAAGAGACTTTGCAAAATCTGTGCATTAGAATGAGGCAAACTATTTAAGAAGCTGCCTGTCAAAGGAGCTTTGTTGAGTCCTTTCTGGTGGAGATAAAAGAATGAGGAGGAGAAAGAAAAGCTTTACATGATTACGGGGTCCCAGGTGGTGCCCATGGTGGTACACTGGTGTCAGAAGATCCAAAACCAACAAAATTAGTATTTTTCTGTGTCCTCCCTATCTGCTAGGATTATCACAATGAAGTGATAAGGGGCACCATCAAATTGAACTTGAAATGTACCTGATCATTTTAACCTAAGAGCTGAGTTACTCACCACTAGGTACACTTACTGGCAATCCCATTCCCTTCATGAAACCTTCTTAGAAACCATCCCTGATCTCTTCCCCTTCCTAATCTCTACTTCCCTATAACATGTATCTTCACGACACATTTTGGCCTGTAACTCTATTTAATTTAGCACTTTACTGTATCATTCTCGTTCCTTATCTATGTAGGATAGATGTGTGTGTGTGTCTGAGTATGTCTATCTTATCCATCCATCTATCCTCCAGAATAAACTATAAACTCCAGTTAGTTTTTAAAGCTGCCTTATGCAATGTGACCCCAGCCTCACTAGACATTATACTCCCTCTTGCACTCTGAAATCCAACCAGACTGGCCTTCTCTCTGTTCCTCAACTCAAGACATTCCATTTCCAATCTCAATGCCTCCGAAGTGGCTGTGCCCCATGCCACTCTCTTCTAATCTTCACTTCATCTAGTCTCCCTCTTCCTTTAAAATACAGCTCAGGAACCATCTTCTCATGACACTTTTCCAGATTTCCCCAAGTGCTAGTGACCTTCCTCCCAAACTACCTTGTACTTAACTACTTTGTGTGTATGTGTGTAAACAAACTTTATATTTATGCTGTATGTGTTTTTATAGTTACGTGTTGTCTCTCCAGGGCAGCTAGGAGGCAAAGTGACACAGCTAGGGGTCTGGGGTTATCAGGAAGACCTGAGTTCAAACCCAGATTCAGATACTTACTAGCTGTGTGACCCTGAGCAAGTCACTTAACCCTATTTGCCTCAATTTCCTCATCTGTAGAATTAGCTGGAGAAGGAAATGGCAAACTACCCCAATATCCTTGCCAAGAAAACCCCAAATGGGGTCACAAAGAGTCAGACAGAACTGAAATGACTGAATAGCAACAAAAGCTGTCTCTCCAGTTAGAATGTGAGTAGGACCTATTTCATTCTTTGCCATGTGCGGTGTGAATATGAGATGGTTTTATTCTTTGTACTTGTATCAGCAATACTTAGTACAGTGCCTTGTACATAGGAGTTTATGTTTATTGACTGATCTCTATAAGACAAAGGGTTAGACTGAATGACAGAAGTCCTTTCCAGGGTTCTTTATCTGTGTCTGTGTCTGCCTTGCTTCCCCAGTTAAAGACATATTTAGGAATCACATATTCCTGTACTCTCCTGGAAGGCCTGCCCCTCCCCCAGCACATCACTTGGCCTAATGCTGGGCAAATAGCAGGTGTGTTCAATAATTAATTAGAATCCTAAAATGGCAGCGCTAAAAAGGGCTGACCCCTTCATTTCACCAGGAAAGAAACTGAGGTCCAAAGAGAGCTTATACAGATACTCAGATTTTTGAAACTAAGGTTCTTAAAGGCCAGACCCAATGAATGCTCTTATCGGGAATCGTGTCCTGAACCTTGGAAATATTCTAATTTTACAGGTGAAAAAAAAACTGAGGTCCAGAGAGTGAAGTTTGCAAAAGTTTCACCGTGAGTCAGTGACAAAAGCAGGACCAGAGCCAGGATCCTGACTTCCAAGCCAGGGCTCTCTTCCATTATATTATATCATTTGAAAAGTCCCTGAATAAGGAAACAAAGAACCTGGATTCAAATCCCTGTTCTAACACTTCCTACCTTTGGTGACCTTGGGCAAGTCAAGGCTCTCTGGCTCTAAATTTCTCCATCTGGAAAATGAAAAGGTTGGATTAGATGATCTTTGAAGTTCCAACTGCTTCTAAATCTGTAATTATGACTTCTCTCCCATTCAGCATTCAACTCAGAGTCCAAAATTTCTAGGCAAAACTGTGTAGTTTCCTGGAAAGTTACTGGAACTAATTCTAATTCCCTGTAAAATCCCAAGATAAATCATTTCTCTCTAAGCCTCAGTTTCCTTACATGTAAAATCTGGGCAATGGACTAGAAGATCTCTAACCAATCTTCTAGAACCAAGCTTCTAACCAATCCATGCACTAAAAAAATTGGCATAAAATGTTGGCCTCCTTCCCCGACACAGCGGCAAGCCCAGACTAAGGCCTGGGCAGGAGAAAAGGTAATCATGTAATGAAACCAAATTACTATTTAGAGTTAAAAAGCCCTTAGAGGTCATTGAGAACAACCCCCTTCATTTTTTCAGGTGAGGAAATTGAGGCTCAGAAGATCAAGTGAGTTGCTCAACACTTTTAACAAGCAAGATTCTCTACTTTCATCACTCACCCAGCTTTCAACAAAGCTGATAAATTCATCCATCAGATCTCATCACTCAAAGGCAATGTTGGTGGGAAGCTTGGTGGTACAGTGGCTAGAGCCCTGAGCCTGCAGTCAGAAGGATCTGAGTTCAAATCCAGGCTCAGACACTAGCTGTGTAATCCTGGGTAAGTCACTCAATCCCACGGCCTCCAAAACAACAGCAGCAGTGTGGGACAGTGGGCCTAAAGTGAGGAGGACCTGGATTTAAATCCTACTTTCTGACACTTGCTATGTGACCCTGGGCAAATCATTTACTCTCTAAGCCTCAGTTTCTCCATTTTTAAATCATGATAATCACAACATTTGTTGTAAGGCTCAAGTGAGATAATAATGGCTATAAAGCACTCTGAAAACTTAAATGCCAATCACTGTTACTACCGTTATTATGTTTCTAAGACACAGGAATCAGGACTCTGCCCAACTCCTAAAAAAATCAAGTTTCACTGATACTCTTCAGTCAATGGACAAATCAAGTGCCCACTGGGTGCAGAGCATTGTGCCAGACACTAGGGAAAATGCAAAGCTCAGATACCAGCTCCATGAGGAGTTTCCAGTCTACGAGGAAAATAAACCACAGACACAGAAAACTCTAATGTACCATACTACCCGATAAACACCAAACTGCTTTGTGAGGCTTTTAGTCCAGAGGGGGAAATGGGTGCTTGGCAATTCAGTGACAGTCCAGGAAGAGCTGCCAGGTCCAAGTTCATTAGCCCTTGGAGTCAAGTTGCCTCCTGGCTACATACACTGCCTCCTGACAGCATGACCAAGAAATGTCTTAAATATGGAGAAGAAAAGAGGGCGGAAAAAGTGACATGCTGCACAAGGCTTCCTAAAACCACTGATTAGCTGTGCTGTGCAGGCTCCACCAGAGTGCCATAGGGCTGGAGTTGGCATGAATGCATAGTGGAATATCGTGAACTCAGCAGCCCCAAGACAGGAATCTAGCCCAGCTATACTGAGGGCACTTTCACCAGACCTGGATAAATGGAAGCTGGATGATGCGGGGCCTGAGGGGGAGGGCAACAGTACTAAAAAGAATGTAGGGGAGAAAGCTCAAGAAGGTAATGGATAAGACTTAAGTAGTCAACCACAGCAATACTGGACCCAAGCCTCTAACCAGAGCTGCCTGGTTCTCTTAATTCAGAAATAGAGCACCAAGGGGCCACAGCAAAAAAGACACATGTTACTGAGGTTAGAGGAAAAAGGCCAGAAAGGCAGGCAATCAAGGCAAGCCAAGGACACTCAACCCTGTGAATAACCCTTTCTTCCATGGAGCTGGCTTGTCAAGTTTCTCTTGATTTACACATTGAAAGTTAAAAGCAGTTAAGTACCCACATCCAATCAAATCCAAAAGATGAGGCAAGAGATGATTTAGACCTTGGAAGCCACTAAGCTCAAAGCCCTCCTTTGGGGGGAATACTGAGGCACACAGGGGTAAATCACTTGGCCAGAATCACAAAGCATCACTCACTAATGGTGATAGGTCATAAGATTTAGACCAAAGGGACCTTAGAGATTATTCCAACCAACCTCTTCATTTTCACAGATGGGAAAACTGAGTCTGTGAAAGGGACTGACTGACTCTCTCTCTCTCTCCCTCCTCCCCCCCCCCACCCCGATCCATACTCTGCTTTCCCCACAGTCAAACATGATCAGGTCAACATACCATGGCAAAACCCAAAAAAGACATGCTTCACTGTATGCAATAGATGTGTTCTTTCAAACTTACTCACTGAATCCAATTTATATATAATGAAAGCAATTTCCTCATTGAGTGGCTAGTTATTAAAATTAGAACTGTGTTCCTCTGGGTGAGGATTTGGCCCTGAGAATTTTTTTTTTGCTTTTTGGAGGGCAATTGGGGTTAAGTGACTCGCCCAAGGTCACACGGCTAGTTTTTGTGTCAAGTGTCTGAGGTCACATTTGAACTCAGGTCCTCCTGACTCCAGGGCCGGTGCTCTATTCAGTGCGCCACCTAGCTGCCCCCTGAGAATTTTTTAAAATTGTACTTAGGAATGCTGCAAACATTCTAAAAATTACATATATAATAAACAAAAGATTGTTTCCCAACAAAAAATTTGACTAATAGACAAAATAAATAACATTATGTGAATGCAGATCACCTGAGGTCATTTTTATCTTCAGTAACCAGATTTAAAGATAAAGAAGAGCTCCTTAATTGGAAGAAACACAAGAGTACCAAAGTCAGTTTCTCTCCTACTACTATTTGAGAAGTCTACGGTAGATTTTACTACATATTACTCTTTCTGGGTGCTTAGTACATATGTCCTAATGCTATGATAATGGCCTTCAGAAACAGGTTGATCCAGACTAAAGGAAAAGAGTTGATACAAAAATGTAACTGAGGCAATGACACCAACACCAAATGAAGTGGAAATAGTACACAAATTTTTGTTCAGTTGTTTTTCAGTCAGTCCAACTTTTCATGACCCCACTTGGGGTTTTGTTGACAAAGGTACTGGAGTGGTTTGCCATTTTCCTTCTCCAGATCATTTTATAGATTAGGAAACTGAGGCAAATAGGGTTAAGTGATTTGCCCAGGGTCACACAGTTGGTAAGGTCTGAAGCTGGATATGAACTTGGGAGGATGAATCTTTCTGACTCCAGGGCTGTACCACCTATCGGGCCCTAGTACACAAATAGGGGATGCCCATGTACTACAGCACACAGCTACGGCAGCTGGTAGCTCATTTCCTTAAGTCAGTTAACATACATCAAATCAGATCCCTGTTATAAATGCTATAATGGTAAATATCAATACTCGAGTTTCAGTAGAAAAACGGTACAGTGCCAAATGGCAAGAGCCCCGAGCCAGGAGACACGGTTCTAGCCCTCACTTGTCTACCAACTAACTCTGGATGTTCAGTAGGTCAAGATACCATTCTGGTCCTGTCTTCTCCACTGTAAAACAAAGGCACAGGACTAAATGTTCTTTGTTGTCCCTTCCAATTCTAACCACCTCTGAATATGTAAAGAAGATGAGGCAATGTGGTAGAGTAGATGGAAATCTGGGAATCAGGAAGACCTGAGCTCAAGTCCAGTCTTTTGACATACACTGGCAGTTTGGCCTTTGTCAGGTTACCAAACTGCTTAGGGCCCTGGGCTATTTCCTGATACTGTAAATTGCAGAGTGGTTGCCCTTAGCATTGGTAAGAGAGTTTTCTCAACAAGAATTTCCTAAACAGAAGAAATCATTGATCTGGTCCTAAAATTAAAAATCAAAAGTAGCACAATATAATATAAAATAGTATTCGTGTAGTATTGCTATCGTATAGTATTAGTACAATTTAATACAAATAAATTAGCAATAATATAGTGTATATAAATTAGTAGAACATTAGTCTTTATTAAGCATGGTATGGTAGTTGTCTGATAAAAGCATATAGCACAAATATATATTTATTTGTATACTGATAAAGCATTTTTATCATATAAATATATTTTATATTAATATATAATAGTAATACATACTACTTATATAAACCTATTTATAAGTTATATATGTACATAAACATATGAAAGCATGTAGATATAAGTATATACCATATTAATATGGTATAGATAAGTATAGAATAAATATAGCATAGTATTAGTCTAATACAAACATGGTATAGGGGCAGCTAGGTGTCTCAGTAACTGATAAATGGGCCTGAAGTCAGGAAGATTTGAGTTCAAATGCAGCTTCAGAGATGAACTGTGTGATCCTGAGCAAATCACTTAGCCTCTGTGCCTTAATCCACCAGAGAAGGAAATGGCAAACCACTCCATTATCTTTGCCAAGAAAATCTCATGTACAATATGGTCCACAGGGTCCAAGAAAGTCAGATACAACTTGAACAACAACAAAGCATAATCTAGTATAAGTGTGGATATAGATAAGTATAAGTATTAGTATGGCATCCTTTTAGTCTAGCATAGGCTTAGGCTACAATCTAGTGCCATGTTAGTAAAGTATGAAGGGAATGGAGTGAAATGGTCTAGTCCCTCTGTGTTTCTCTGGGGGAGAGCAGGCCCATAATAGGGGGGAGAGTTCACTCTAGTCTTAGAATAAAAGACTTGTAGATTTGTACAATGGAAAGTACTATAGAATAAAAGACCCGTACAAATGGAAAGACCTCTGGACTAAGAATCACAGAACCTAAATGACAATCCCAGCTCTTCTACTTACCCATGAGACTTTCTTAAACTCTCTGGATCCCAATTTTCAGTAATTTGTAAAATGAAAATTTTAAATTTCCTTCTGGCTCTAAAGGGATGATCCTACAGGCATCCAGGCCAACTCCACCATTTCATAGCTAGGGAAACTCAGAAAGGGGAAGTGATTTCCCCAGGGTCATCTAGCTTATGAGTAGCAAAACCACAGGACCCCCAGCTTAAGTCCAATGACGCCCAAGTCTAGTGCTCCTTCCATTGCTTAGAAGCAGCAAAAGTATGGTGCCCAGAAGCCTCAGTGGGGACCAGAATATACACTGGCACTATGAAAGAGGAATCCAAATGGCAAAACAGGTTTATATCTTCCAAATGGCAGAGTGAGCTGGATAGCCCTGAGTCTGGAAACTGGAGAGAGTATATGAATGACAAAAGCACTCACTAGGAAAGGGAACCTGGGTTGGGAGAATCAAAGAGGAAGAAAGGGTGATGATACACTTATCTCAGTCAATGAATCCTTAGCCTAGGGACATGGAGGTGGTGCAGTGGATTGAGTTCAGGGCCAGGAGTCAGAAAGACTTGAATCCAAAATCCCCCTATGGACACAATCTATCTGCCTCAGATTCCTCAACTACAGATGGGTTAAATAAAATAGCACCTACCTTCCAGGGTTGTTGTGAGGATCAAGGGCAATAAAAGTACCATGCTTGGCACATAGTAAGCACTTTACAAATGCTAAATATTATTATTATTAGGCTTGCTCAGAATATCCATTCATTTAACAAATATTTACCACCAAACATAAGTACAGCACTATCTGACTTACAAGGAATAACTATAAAACAGCCCCCCCTCCCCAGGAGTTTTCATTGTAGTAAGGGGGAGAGCATGTCCACAAATAATTATAATATCTTGTAGTAAATAATAAAAACTATATGAGTGGTACAGATGTGTCCTACGGGAGTTCAATGGTCTGAAATATCTTTTTTTTTTTTTGCTGGGATCTACAGTGGTACAATTTGAAAACAGGATTTCAGTAGACAGAGAAGGGGAGGAAAGACATCTATACAATCAGAGCATGTTATAACTAAATGGAAAGTAGAAGTCATCTAGCCCAATACCCTCATTTTACAAGGAAAGCCTCTGTTTGAAGGCCTGTTCACATTCAGAAAGCTGAGTAGTGCAGTTTGGCTTATATAAGGGAATAGTGAAATTTTTTAATGGATATGGATGGGAAGGTAGATTTGGACCAGACTGCAGAAAAAAATCCTAAAGATAGTGGGGAGCTATTTAAGATTTTATAAAAGAGAAGTAACATGATAAAAATCAGTATTCTAGGGGTGGCCAGGTGGTATAGTGAATAGAACACCGGCTCTGGAGTCAGGAGGACCTGAGTTCAAATTTGGCCTCAGACTCTTAACACTTACTAGCCATGTGACATTAGACAAGTAGCTTAACTCCAATTGCCCTGCCCTCCCCCTCCAAAAAGAAAAAAAAAATCAGTATTCTAGAAGGACTGATCAGTCCATCTGGTACAGAATGAGTTGGAGGGTTTACTCCTTCACCCCTTTACCTTTCCCCAGCCTCTCAGAAAACTCATTCATAGGATTTCCTAGAGCTCCCTGAATCTGGTCATAAAGTAATGAACAATCAGGGCCAAAATGGAAAGCCATTTCATGTGTGTCCCCCCCCCCCCAACCTCCCCAAGAAGCAAGGGCCTTGGGAAATAAATGGCAGAGCAACTGAGGTGAAGCCAAATTGACTAGTTCAGGAACTAGAGTTTCCAAAAGAGAAAGCCTTCTTCTCATCTACCATATTTATCACAACAGGGATCTCAAGGTTTGGAAAGTTACTGGACCATTTACTTCATAATTACTCAAACTTCAAAACATCCTAATCCACAAGTCCAGCTGTCTGGGCCCCTTTCTTTCTGACCTTATTAATACTCTGGGGTCTCTCTGTGCAAAGTCTTGTTAATTAATTACATAGTTAAACAATGAGATGGAAAATTCTACTGTGATCTATTAAAAAAAAATCACTGCCCCCTGAAGTCATGCTGTCCGGGGGTGTGTTGAGCCCCGGATTTCACTTAAGGACAGCAGGCGCCATGGCCACGGCCATGGGCTATGATTGTTTACAGCACATGGACAGGTTCCACACCAAGGCCCATTTGGTGGAGTTGATTTAAGGCTCTCATTAAAATGTTCCTTTGTTGAGCACAAGGCAGTTTCCCCTTCACACACACTCACACACACCCCAGGAGACTCCAGACCTCATGTCCCATTCCTCGAGCTCCCTCTTGGTCCCCCCCCCCCATCCCATCCTCTCCCCACCACACACTAACGTCACAGGATTAACATCTGAGGAGTTGGTCTTCTCCTCACCGAAGGAATTTAGCATTTGCTGTACATGGGCACTGAAGCTCCAGTTCCACAAGAACACCCACCCCTAGAACTCCTGGAACACTCCTTGTGAGCCCCAAACAATAAGATGGTGAGGAGCCATCATAGCATAAAAAAACTACTAAAAGACGGAGAACCTAGAGGACAGCCTTTTCCCATATGGTTAGAGGACTCCTCGATCACAGAAACAACCACCAAACTTCCTTTAGGAACAGATGTGGACCCAGATATATGTAATAACTAATCGGCCAATCACATTCTTTCATTCAAGGGGTCTAAGACAACTCTAGAATTATCCCAGGACTCTCTTACCTTTATGTGCAAAGACTTGTTTTTCATTTTCTTCCACCAAGGTAACAGAAATTCACCATCTCTTAACCCTCCCCCCCAATCAAATTCACTAAACAGGTGTCACAAATTATGACTGGGTCAAACAGCAGGACAAGCAGAAAGCCAAGAATGTGGCCAGAAACTTCATCTCACAGGGAGCACAAGGTCTCGGGGAGCAGCTGTTATTATGGGTCAAGGAGGCCAGCTATCTCCATGCTGCTCCAGAATTCCCTGCTTCTGAACCAGCTCCTCTTAGGTGTGAGCAAACCAGCAATTAGGATGGCCACAAGCTTGGGGGAGAAACGGGAGAGGGTAAATTCAGAACAGCGTTAAAAAATATAGGACACCAAAAGATACCGATCACACACACACCTCAAACCAAAGTGCCTGGGCCCTCCAAGAAGAGAAGGGATAAACTTTTCGGCTCGTGCCTTTTAATCGAAGGCTAGAGAAACAGAAGGAAAGGGACCAGCAGGCATGAACTTTTTCAGCTTTGGCCCGCACCATCCGAGGCAGAATGGCGAATGGAGACTGGGGAAGAGGGTCAAATCCCCAATAGGGCAGCCGCCTACGACTTCATTATCCACCTCTTCTCGGGCCAACCATGCCCGACTTTGGCAGGGGCCACCGTAACTCCCTGGTGCCAGCGGTAGTCTGTGCACAGCCCGTGCCCACCCGGCCTGAGCAGCTCCTCCAGGAGCCGGGCAGGGGGCACACTACCCTGGATGGGCAGAAGGGGGAGGGGGAAACCCCTAATCCGTCCCCTCGGTGCGCGCTCCCCAGGAGTCCAGATCGCTGCCTAGCAGAAGGAAGGAGGAGGAAGCCGGACCGGCTTAACAAAGGTCCATCCGCGCTGGGGCGGACGGATGGATGGAGAGATGGATGGATGGTGGCGTGGAAGCCCCGGCGCCCCCCGGGCGCATCCCACCTCCCCAGAGAAAGGACTCCGCCCGGAGCTGGGCACGACCCCACCCCGCCAGGCAGCCGGCCCCAAGCGGGTAGGGCTCTGCGGCTCTCCCCACTCGGGCCCCCGGAGCCCGGCAGCCTGCCGCCGGAGTAGAAGGAGCGGCGCCCAGGCCAGGTCTCTCCCAGCAGGTAAGGCGGAGCCGGACCGGCTAGAGCTCAGAGAGGCCGCTGCCCAGGTGGGCTGCCTGCGCTCTCCTCCTGGGCGCCGGCCCCGCTCCGCGCTGCGCACCCCGCGCTCTCTTCCCCAGGGCGCTCCGCTCCCTCGGTACTCACCACCCAGCAGCAGGAGAAAGCCGAGGAGCGGCGGCCGGCGGGAGCTGCCCGGGGCCCCCGGCTCCGCTTCCATCGCGGCCGGCTCTAGAGCGGGGACGAAAGAGGAAGAGAAGGAGCGGGGAGCGGCTCCGCCGAGGGGCGCAGGACGCGAAGGCGCTGCTGCTAGGAGCCGGGGCCGGGCCGCCGCCGCCGCCGCCGCCGCCGCAGCCCGAACTGTGCCGAGAGCAGCCGAGCCGAGCCCGCGCGCCCCGTACCCCGAGTAGCCCGCAGCCGCGCGTCGCCGCCAAGGGAAGCCCCGCCCCTCGACGCCCCCTCAGAACCCCTGTCCCGGCGGCGCGCACCGCCCCCCTCGCAACCCGCCCCACCCCCTGCAGCCCCGCCCCTTCAGGATACCCCTCTCCCCGGCAGCTGGCGGAGCCCCGCCTTCGCAGAGCGCCCCGCCCCCTCAGAAGCCCACTCCCACCACCCCCACCCCGGCTCAGCCGCAGTTGCGAGCCCCGCCCCCTTGGTCCCCCCACCTAAGCCTCCTTTCCGAGCCCTGCCCTCTCAGGCCCCCCTGCTCTGTGTCAGCCTGGTACCCCGCCTCCTTAGAACCCACATCGTAGTCGTGGTGCGGAGCCGGCTCCCTTGGAACCTCCTCAACCTCAACCTCAGAGTTTCATAAATTGGGCAGGATCTGGGAAAGACCTGGTGGGGATGAAGGGCAGTGGAAGGGGGGGAGGAGGAGGAGGAGGAGGAGGATGGAGATGGTGGGAAAAGACTGGGGGGTGGAGTGGCGGATAATGGGGGTAGGGAGGAGAAAAGATGAAGGTGAAGAAAGAAAAGAAAGAAGAGGGGGGAGGATGCTGTGGGAAAAGACCTGGTGGATAGGAAATAGGGGACAATATAGGCAGAGAAGGGGACGGATGGAGGACAGTGTGAGAGACCTTTGGGGAAATAGGAGACCGTATGTTGAAGAAGGAGGGAGGTGAGAGGGAACAGTGTGAGGAGGGAGACCTGAGTGGGATGGGGGAGGGTCAGGGAGAGACAGATTTGGGAGATGGGAGTGACAGAGGAATTGTTTTTGAGAACTGGACAGTTGGAGGAGACCCTAGGAATTGTGTACTAAGTCATATGGGTCAGGCTTGGGGCTCCCCTCAAAAACTACACAGAGACCACAAGAAAAAAATAATCTCCAAAGGAGATTGGGTCATTTCAGACCAGTTGTTTAGTCCGGGGAGGGGTGCCCATACCCCGCCCCCCAGTAACCTGAACTCCTAGGTCAGCCTTAGAACCACTGTTTCTTTGGTATTCTCAGGACTTGAAGCTAATTTGAATCCCCCAGGACATGGCTGCCAACTGGAGAAGGCTCTGCAGGGAAGCTGTGGTCTGGCTCTGGCCCAGCACCAATCTGAACCTAAAGCTAGAAAAGGCTGGCCTCAGGAATGCAGCAAGCAGAACCTTATTAGCCAGGCAACTTCAGTCCCAAGTCCATTACTGGACAACGTGAGCTGCAGGAAGCCTCCATGACCAGGGGGCCAGGTAGGGTCTCCAGTGGTGGGTCTGCCTGGCTTAGCCCTTTTTCCAAGCCTCTAAGTGGCCCCCTCCCCTCCCCACATACACATTCTTCCTTTGTTGTAAGAGCTGCAAGGGGTGTAGGAGGAGGGTGTACAAGAGACAGACTCCACAAGATAGACTCCAGCTGCTGTTCACTCCTTCAGGATGTGCTGGGAAAGATCATAGTGTCTTCTTTTCAAGTAGGCTTGGGGGGGAAGGGGTTATGGGGTGGAGAGGGCAGGGACTGCAGGACTCCAGCTTAGCCTTCACTTCCGCCCAACCTTAAGCTGAGGGGATGGTGGGGGGAGGGCTTCCAGAATCCCAGAGCTCTGGGTGAACAGCTCTCTCCCTCTGCCCCAGCAACAGAACTCTAGGGACCCACATGGCCACCACATGGGAGAGCCAATTTTCATTACAACTAATACTTTTTTACAGAGCTCTTCTTGATGGATCCTTGACAATGAAGTCTTGCTAATAAGCTTCCTATGTCCCCCAACCCCAATCTTAAAGGATGAGTTTCAACACAATCCCCAAACCCTTCACTAGCATCCTTGAAGACCTCACAAGATAAACAGGATAAAAAAGACAGACACCAATAGAAAAAAACAAACAATAGCTAACATTTATACAGTGCTTCAAAGTTTGTAAAAGTACTTTACATATGATCTCTCCTTTGACCCTCACAAAAAAGTCAGTACCTGCTGTTACTACTCCCATTTTATAAATGGGGAAACTGAGGCTGAGAGGTCAAACAACTTACTCAGAATAATATAGCTAGTAAGTGTTTGAGGCACAATTCAAACTCAGGTATTCCCAACTTCTAGGCCAACACTCTAGTCATTACATTACTTAACCACTTATACCCCATCTTTCCAAGTACATGATCATCTCTTCTCCCTTTCCCACTGGTCTCCAGTATTTACCCTGGATCCTACCCTATTCCCCCAAGACAAATGTGGAAGACTCGTATCCTGATTATTTTATTTAAGAAAAGTGAAATATTTGGACCTGAAGGAAAGGAGCACATAGAGAAAAGGGAGGCCAAGGAATAGAAATTTGGCCAGTCCAAAGACCCTTCATACTAAAACGATGATAGCGGGCCTCAGCCCTCCATTCCTGTGGCGTATACCTGCTTCCTAATCCAATCCCTGGAGGACTTAGCACTACTCTAGAAGACAGCAGAGGAGTAAAAGGGAGCCCAGCAGGGCCTTCCTGAGGGTGGAGCCAAAGCCCAAATGGGTAGAACAACCCAGCAGTTTACAAGTTTTCATCCCCACTGGTCCACCGAGGTCTGACAGTCTATTCTTAGGACATGGTAGAGGCAGGAGCCACAGAGAATGCTGTATGTTTGGAGAATCACAGTAGGAAAGATTCTAGGGAGTCAGATGTCAGCTGCTTGAAGAGAGGTTCATAGTGCTAGCACTGAGGCCTCGTGAGCCCTGAAAGAGATCACCCTCCATCAGTCCAGGTCACCTTCCAAATCCCTGTCCATTTCTCTCCTCCCAAAGGAAGGGCTCTCGTAAGCATCCTACGTCCAGGACTTTGCTCTTTTCTCCCAGTCCCAGGATACGCTTTACATCCCTTAAGATTCAGGTTGTTTGGGGAGGGGTTTTTTGTACCTCATTAAAAGTATGCCCCTAGGATTTTCCTTAAGTCCTATTCATGTGGAGAAAATAACTAGGATATTATATGTAGATCACAGACCTCAGAGTTGAAAGGTACTTGGAAAACATGAGTCCAAACCCTTCATTTCTCAGATTTGCAGCCTAAGAAGGTTAACAACTTGCCCACAGTCACACGATTAATAAGGAGAAGAGGCTGGGATTCAAACCCAGGTACTTAGACCCCAAATCCATGGCTCTTTCTACTAAACCATGTCTCCATGTCATTTATTGCTATGAATGGTCACTTCCTCATTAAAGTAATAACTTACCCTAGAACTAATGTCACCTTTCTTTAGTGTTTCTATTTATTCCCTCTCCCCCCATCTGAGTCCATTCCCCCAGAAGTACACAGCAAGTACATACTTCTTGGTTCTCTACCTTTCACCTCAGATGTGCCCTTTGATAACCCCCAAGTATAAGCCTGCTTATCCTTCTCTCCTTTCCTCTCCAATGCCTCCCATTGGAATAACCTCAGATGGTCCCATTCCTTACTCCCCTCTCACTCATCCCCAGTCTCTCCTACTTGGACTCTGGCTGTCAGACCTTACTTGATTCCTCCCTACCTGCTCTCCTTCCTACCTCCCAACCAGGCATCCTCCTCACCTGAAGGGACTGCTCACTGGGCTGATTCAGATGGTTTAAGGAGGCGGCCCGCTTCATGTTGCTACTGTAAGAGGAAAAAGAAAAAATCTCCTGAGCCTAGCTCTCCCTGGTTCTGCCTGCTCTATTCCTGTGGGCCCCAGGATCCCCCATAATTGCCAATAGGCCTTGATCATGCATTTTCTTCACCTGCCTTGTTCCTTCCCTCAGTTCTTGTTTCTCCAGTGGGTTCTCTTTTCTTGCCCTTGTGCTTCCCCTCCCCTCTCCCCAGCTAGCCAACAGGCCTCCTTCCTTCTCACGTACTTCTTCAATATTTACTTTTTTCAGGGAGCCATATTCATAAGGAAGGGTGAGGAGGAGTTTGGGAAAGCCTTGTTTACACGATTAGCTATGGCCCTGCCCCAGTGTGTACCTGGAGGGTCGGGGCTCATTTCCTTGCAGCTTTCTCACTAGCATCTCACTGCTTCGTCGAAACACATCTCGGATCTTGCCTAGAGAACCACTCCTCTGCAGGGTCCCACTACCATCCTGGAAGGGGATGGAGGGGGAGGGCAGTTAAGAGAAGACTCAGCAGACTCTCAATTTCTCCACCCAATTTTACCCCCAGCTCTATGTTCCAGAATCCCATGGAAGGTTGGACCTGGCTCAGGTTCTCCCTTATCTGGGGAAGAAAGATTTTTACCCAAAGTTTCTTCTCTCTACCTGTATGGCAATGTGGGATGAACAGAAAAAAAAAAAAACCAAAGCAAAATAGGAAGGGGAAAGGGATAATTTCAGGTGCCCACACACCTCCAAGAGCAGCAGAAGGGACAGGGTATGGGGAAAAGAAAAGGGGAAAAAATCACTTACCCCTGACCACTCTACAGCCACAGAGACTTCCTCACCCCCTTCAAATTTCACACTGGCTCCAGGGCTTTCCTGGGCTTCCCCAAGCAGCTCCACTACCTTAGTCTGGCTGATGGGGTCTGTGCCCTAGCAGGAAAAGTAAGGGAAGGGAGTAGAGGTTAGAGATTTCCAGATTCAGTGATTCCTTAGGATATTTTTCCAACCCCCAGTCACAAACCACCCACCTACAACCCTCACCACAATGTGACTCCTCATGGCTTAGCCCACATAAAGGTGAAAGGTCATTCCCCTAAATTTTCTTTCCTCTTCCCCTTCTAAGAAAGAGTTACTTGGGTCTGGACCCCTGGTGAAAAAAAAAAAGGGGAGGAAGGAAACAAGCATTTATATAGCACCTACTACTGTGCTAAGTGTACAACAACCCTGAGAGGTA
>NW_027187316.1:9076472-9142172 GCF_028583685.1 Petaurus breviceps papuanus
TGTTGACCGTAGGACTATAGGTAATGAGGCCAGACAAGGGAAGTTGGATCAGAGAAGGGGTTGTAAAGATGATATCAGAAAGAAGACAAGAGGAAGACTCGGGGAGGTAGTGCTTGGAGTCTAGACAACTGGGGCACAGGAAAATAGCCTGGCCTATTCTTATTCAGCCACTTCAGCTGGGCCTTGAACATCCCTCTTACCTGCTGACCTTGCATGCCTTGTACCAGCCTCCATATTCAGCATAAGGTATGCCATCCCGGTGCCGGTTCTGCAAAAGGAAGTGGGGAGAAACATGAAAGATAAGGAAGGTTATGAGGTGAGAATAAGGACAGTGCTAAAGCATTCTTAAGGTCAGAAGCTGGGCTGGGAAAGGTACTCAGCCAAAAGAGGTAGTCGAAAGAAACTTGGTGGGATTGGGGGGGGGGGTCGGTGTAGGGAAGAAGAGTGAAACAGAAATGAGTACAGAGCCATCCTCAGTGTCCCAAGGTCTGTACTCCCAGACTCACTTTGCTCATTTCCTCCCGCTCCTCTGCATGCATCCATATGGGCTTGTGGTCATCTGGGGAGGGGTAACATGGGACAGAAAATAGAAAGTTTAGAACAATATGCTGGGTCTAAGGAAGTCAGATCCTAGGGGCACACCACACTGCTCCTGGGTAGTAGGGTCTAAGTCACCCCTGGGAGCCACTGTAGCTTTAGGCCATGTTCTTCCCTTTGACCACCCCCAAGTCCCACACACCCACCATCCACAGACCCAAACTCCTGCACATGGGCCCTGGTTAGAATTTCCTTGTACAGAGTCTCAGCTTCTGCATATTTTCCCTGTTTCAGGTAGCAAGAGGCCTGGGGTAGGAGACAAAAGGGACAGATTAGATATTAAGAAGAGATGAGAAGAATGGGGGGGTCCAAGAGAGGAACAAGGTTTCTCTCAGGCAGGTTATAGGACAACTTCCCTGGCCCTCCCCTAATCTCTCTCCACTGCCCTCCACCCCAAATCTAGCCTTCCTAATACTGCCTTTTCCCTAGTTTAGCACTAACTTCCCAGCATCCCCTGCATCAAACATCACTCTATCCTTCCCCCTCTCCCCATAAGAGGGCTTGGTAAATTCTGAAATTAGCCAGTTCCCACATCCTAGAGCAGCTCTCACCCAGAACCCTGGGGTGGAGATGAGAGAAAGTACAGAACTAGAAAGGTAGAGGCAATAAATGTAAAGTGCTTTGCAAACCTTAGAGTGTCATATAAATGTTAACCATCATCATTATCATGACACTGCTACTACTCCATCTATTCCCCCCAAACAGTGTCTCCCTTTGGGGAATGACCAAAGGAGGATTCTGAGGGCTCTGATAGCCTTCAGGGCTCCTTCCTTCTTCCTGTTCTGTCCTCTCCTCACCAGATTGTTCTTGGTGCGGGCCACATTCGGGTTGTCCGGTCCTAGTTGGCTCTCATAGATGGCCAGGGCCCGGCCATAGTACCGCTCCACTGCTTCATATTTGCCCTGGTTCTGACACAGGAGGGCCAGGTTGTTCAGCTGCTTTGCCACATCTGGGTGGTCAATGCCCAAGACCTAGCAGGTAAAGAGAAAGGAGGTAGGTGGAAAATGAGCCAGAAGGGGGAGAACTGAAGAAGAAAGCAGAGAGAAAAAGGCTAGGCCTGGGGCAGAATTGAGGAGATAAAGAGGGAGAGTTGGAGAGGAAGAATCCCAGACTTAGGAAGAAGGAAACACCTTTTCTCGGATCTCCAGGGCTCGCTGACACAGTGGCTCTGCTTCCTTATACTTGCCCCTCTTCCCATAGAGCACAGCCAAATTGTTGAGAGTGGCAGCCACCTGTGGAGAAAACCCCATCCCTGTCAAATGCCAGCCCTGAAAAGACAACTCAAAGCACCCATCAACCCAAGGGTATAGGACTTCCCTTAGGGACATAGAAGCTGCCACTCTAGGGATGCCTCACTCCCTTCATCTTTCTTTTCAGCAAATGAGTTCTATTGAGGAAATAACTAGATAGGATTTAGAGAGTAGCTATCCTAAGCACACCCTCCCCCTATCTGAAAAGGTGTAAAGGAAAAGCAGACATGCTAAGATGGGAAAGGGGAAGAAGAGGGAAGGATGCTGACCGCTGGGTGGTCCTGGCCCAGGGTGCTCTCACGGATGCTCAGGGCGTCATTCAGCAAGTGGGCTGCCTCCTTATATTTGTTCTGGTCCCTGCAGGGGGACAGGAGCCCAGAGTTTATGGGGATAGGTCATCCTGTACCTACATGATCCCATCTCCCTCTAGATAGCCCACATCACCCCCACTAGTCACACCTTATTCATATTTAGCCCTCCTTTCTTTGGGGTAGAGGGGACAGCTAGAAAAGATTCTCCTTCTATGAGGAGGACAGAAAGCCCCGTGTGAATACCACTGATACCATAGAACCTATATATGGAACAAGACAAGTCTTTCCCCTGAGGAAAGACCAAGGAGAAGAGACAGTGACTGATGTACAGGAGACAGATGTAGCTTAGATATAGGAGTCTTATGGGAAATGGAACAAATCAGAAGGCCTACAACATAGGAGTTAAAAAGGCAGAAGCTGGGGGGAGGGGCAGGAAGGTAAAAGGATCCAGGAACCTTTCTATCATCTCGAGTTTTCTATGTACACTGCACACAGATAAATAAATGTTTATTGTTCTAGTTTTTGGTAATGATCAGGAAGACCTAAGGGAAATTGAGAAATAGAGAAAAGGGCCTGAAGTAGGGTTGACTAGGATGATAAGCGGGAGTGGGAACATGGGGATGGAGGAAAGCCTTACCGATAGACCAAGGCAAGGATGTTGAGCATGGTGGCGACATCAGGGTGCCCTCTGCCTGAGGTGCGCTCCAGGTCTTCTAGGGCCTGTTTGCAGAGTGGTACTGCCACCTCATATCTGCCCTGAGCTGCATACTGGATCACCAGGTTGTGCAGGGTCCGCAGCCTTGCTGGAATCTCATAACCCCCATGCTGAGCAGCCGAAGCGCCCTTGGGCACTGGGACAGTACCACCCCAATCTCAGAGGCTGGCACTGTGTCCACAAAGGACTCCTTTACTCACCTGAATCCCACCTCTATCCCCATTGCTTCCAAGCTCATGGCTTTTCCCTCCATCAATGGGCCCCACCCTAAGTCCATTCTTGGTTCTTACCTCCTCCTCTGCCTCTGCCTTTTAATAACACATATAACTTCCTATACTTCTCACCCCAATCCCTTTATACTCCATGCCAATTTCTATGTCCTGCTATGCCAGAACCAGGGCAAGAATGAGGAAGTACAGTGGTACCAGAAGTGGGCTGGTTTATAAGCTGTCTATCTACAAGAGGCAATTGGGGCCAGGGAGCACAGGCTCTCCTTTCTATCTGATTCACCCTCCAACCCCAGGGACAGACTCACAGTCATGGTTGGGCTCCTCTTCTTCCTCATTGGGGAAGAGATCATCCAGGGAATCCTTATTGGAGTTGCCCTCTTTCTCTTCCTAGAAGAATTGAAGCAGCATCTTCCTGAGAGGAATGTAGGAACTGTACAACAGGGCCACTAACTTACAAAACCATCCATTCTTTTGATTCTAGGAAGGATAGGACTTAACTTAAACAAAAGTGGTCTCTTGAATTTTTAAAAACCCAGCCTCACAGTCACCTATGTTAGAATGCCACATACCTCCTTCCTTACTATTCTGCCTATGAACCACCTCCTTCAGAAAGCTTTTTCTTATCAACCCTCCCCCATTTCCCAATGTGTTAACACAATCTCTACCTCTTTCCTCCCACTCAATTCAGGTAATTACAGCATTGTATTGATCTGTACTTATGTGGATTATGTGTCTGCCTCATCTGTCCTGAAGGCAGGGAGTGTATCTGATCTTTAATGTGTACCCCAAGCATCTAGGCTAGCACTAGGCCCTTGCCAATACTCAAGATAGATTTGTTGACTAACACTCACTGTTTTTTTGATCATTATTATTATTTTGTTAAATATTTCCCAATTACATATTATAATTTTTTAAATAATCTTTTTTTAAACTTTGAGTTCTAGATTTTCTCCCTTCCTCCCACCCCTCCCCCATCCCTGAGAAGGCAAGAAATTTTAAATTGATTATATTTGTGAAGGCTGACTCTCATTGTTAAGAAGTTCTTCCTTATGTCTAATTTTGTTTCCTCAAGGAAAGATCCTTTCTCACCATAAAGACTATCATCCATATTAAAGCACTGTTTCCCATGGTTTCAGAAAAACTTGGCAAGACTTATATGAACTGATGCAAAGTGAGCAGAACCAGGAAAACACTGTACATAGTATCAGCAATATTGTAACAAGATCAACTGTGAAAGGCTTAGCTACTCTGATCAATACAATGATAATACAATTGATCAATACAATGATCAATACAATACAAAGGACTTATGAAGGAAATTGCAATCCACCTCTAGAGAGAACTGATGAGCTCCGAGAGCAGAATGAAACTTATCATTTCACTTTATTTTTCTTGCTTTTTTTGGGGGGGGGGAGTAATGAGGGAGGCAACATGGTTAATATGGAAATGTTTTGCATGACTTCACATGTATAATGAATATCATATTGCTTGCCTTCTCAATGGATGGGAGAGGGGCTGGAGGCACAGAGTGAATTTAGAACTAAAAAAAAAAAAAGAATAGAAAAGATGTCTGTAGTGCAAAAAAAAAAAAACAAGAAAAAGAAATACTGCCCCCATCCTACCTTTTCAACCTAATTTCCATTTAATCCTCTATAGAAGCCTTCACATCAGCACAAATGATGTACCTCCCCCCTCTCTCAAATACTTGCAAATACAAATACTTACCTATCCCTATTTTAGGCCTTCAACTCCTACTTTAGTGCCTCAGCAGAACAGCTGGATTTAAGTCCAACTTTGGACATTTCCTAGTTCTGTGGCTTAACTCATGGAAATTACCTAACCTCCCAAAGCATCATTTATCTGTAAAGATGTGGACAATCCCCCTTGCACTGTCTCCCTCCCAGGGTTCAAAGACTCTGACAGTGGAGGGCAAGCTGTGGCAGATCCTATTAAAATGGGAAAGATGTGATGGACTATGTGTCTAACACTCTAAGGACTAGGCCAGCTAATTTTGGAGAGTCATCTCAAGTTCAGCTGCATGCTGATGGGTGGGGGTTTTTTTAGTCCCTTCAACCCTCAGAGACCATCTAATAAGATATAAAAGAAGTGTCATTTGTGTTGGTAAAGGGAACACCTCCAGTAATGAAATTATACCCTGGAAGTATGTGAAATTATATAATATGAAGTTATACCCTGAAATAATACCCTAGGACTGACGAAGTGGCAAAGTATAAGGAGAACTGGGCATGGAACCCAGCAGCAACTGGGTTTGAATCCTAGCTCAGGCATGTCCTACCTGTGTGAATATGAGTAAATCAACTTAGTCTTCCTAACCCTAACAGTCTTAACTGTTTAACCCCTAAAAGGGGGCAAAGACATGTACTATCGACCTCACAGTACCGTTGTGAGATGAGGTCTATATAAACCTTAAAGAGATACATAAACATGAACACATTATTATTGGTCACAGTACTAAGCACATAGAAGGAGTTCAATAAATCTCTGCTTGTGCCTGCTCACTGGCCTACCCTCTACCCAAGCCCTGGAACTATGTTCCTTTCCCTCTTGTGTTCCTGGTGGCTCTTTCCCTGCAACCTTACTCACCGCAGGGGGTCCATCTTCATCATATTGCCGAAGCTGCCCCATAAACTCCAGGTGCTTTTTCTCCTCCTCCAACTGGGCTACTGCCTGTTCACTGCGCTGCAGGCGCTGCTGGGTACCTGCCAGCTCATCTCTAAGCCACTGGTTCTCCTGACACAATCTCCGCACCTGGGCCCTAAGCTTCTGCTTCTCTGATTCCACTGTGCCCAAGTGGTTTGCCAGAGCCAGCATTACCTGGAAAAGAGGATTAGACTGAAAGGCCTGTGGCAATGTGGGAAGAATACTAGATGGGGAGTTAGAGTGCTTGAGTTCAAATCCCAGCTCTGCAACTTACTATCTCTATGACCTTGGAAAAGTCATTTCACCTGTGTGGGTCTCATATTCCTCCTCTGTAAAAGAAAGAGGCTGGACTCAACATCCTCTAAATTCTCTTTCATCTTTAAATCTATGCTCTTATTAATACCACCAGGTGTATGGATGGAGGACAGCTGAAAAAATGATAAAGGTGTGTTATAGATGGAGCATTAGTTTCCTCACTCATTAAAATGAAGGAAGGGACTAGGAGATCTCTAAAACAGAGAGCAGGATACAATGGAACAGAAAAATGTAGAGGCCAGATCCACGTGGAACAGAAAGTGCTCTCTTTTACTAGGATTTCTTTTTGTTGAGTCATTTTTCAATCTTGTCCAACTCTTTGTGACCCCATTTGGGGTTTTCTTGGCAAAGACACTGGAGTGATTTGCCATTCCTTCTCTAGTTGATTTTATAGATGAGGAAACTGAGGTAAACAGGGTTAAGGGACTTGCTCAGGGCCACACAGCTACTATGTGTTTGAGGTTTGATTTGAACTCAGGGAGATGAGTCTTCCTGACTCCAAGCCTGGCCCTGGATCCAGTGCGCCACCTAGCTGCACCCTTAGCTATTCAGTTCAGCTCAACTGTTCTTTCCTCCCAATAGTTCTTTCCTCTGCTCTTTTATCTCTTTTACATAAGTCAAGTCGATAAGGACTTATTAAGCATACACTATGTACCAGGTACTGTGCTAAGTGCTTGAAGATATGCAAAAAAAAAAAAGTGCTTGAAGACTGCAAAAAGGCAGTCTTTGATCTCACAGGACTCACAGTCTAATGGGAAGACAACATGCAAATGACTATATATAAAAAAGCTATATACAAGATAAATCAACAGAGGAAAGATACTAGCACTAAGAGGGGCGAGGAAGGTTTCCCACAGAACGTGAGATTTTAGCTGAGACTTGAAGCTGGAGAAGCTGGAAGACAGAGAGGAGGAAGCACAGAATTTTGGCCAAGGGAGAGAGCCTGGGAAAATGCTTGCAGAGGGGAAATGGCATGTTATGCTTGAGGAACAGTGGGAAAGCCTGTGTCACTGGATTGCAGAGTAGAAGGTGTATTAAGACTATAAAGGTAGGAAGGGACCAAATTATGAAAGGCTTTAAAAGCCAACAGAAGATGTTGTCATTTATCTTAGAGGTAAAAGGGAACTACTTAGAATTTATTAAATAGAAGGGTGACACGGTCAGACATATGCTTTAAGAAGATCACAACTGAATAGAGGATGGAGTTGGGTTGGTAAAGATTTGTGGTAGGGAAACCAGCTAGAAGGCTATTGCAATAGTCCAGATGTAAGGTGCTAAAGGTCTGCATCAGAGTGGTTGCAGTTCCAGGGGGGTACAAGGGGTGTGTACAAGAGATGTTACATAGATAAAATTGATAGGACCCTTTTTACTGACCTCCCCACAACACACACCTCCCTCAGTTTTTTCCATCAATTTGTCCCTCTCTCCCAGTTACTAGTCCCAAATTTCCCCCACTCATTCTTCCCTTGAAATCTTACTCTTATCCTATCCTCCATTCCAACCCTTTATTTCCCAGTTTCCCCAATCTCACCTGTGCCTCCCCCAGACCCAGCTCAATGTTTTCCATGGAACGGCGAAGCTGCCGGGCCTTCTCATGTACCAGTCCAGCTTCATGGCCCTCATGCTGCAGGCACTGAATAGCATGAGCCAGGCTCTGCAATACTGCCTGGTGCTCGCTCCTTAGTGCTTCCAAACCCTGGCTCACCAGTCGAGTGCTCCCCAGGATCTCCTCTTGGCTCAACCGGTGCGCTGATGGCTCTTCCCGCTGTCCCAGCACCAGCCCCGACATCCTGGGTCAGGGGATCCCAACCTGGGCTGGGGAGTAATCACGGGACAGACAGAGACAGTGAGAAAGGGGGCTGTAACAATTCTGTTTTATGGGAAAGAGATATCACTGTGAGAGTAAGAGAATAGAACTGAATATACTAGGGAAAGCAAGACTCAACATGTGGAGATTAAGACTGGAAATGAGTAAAGTTCAGCAGAAGAGACATAGTAGGAAGAGCAACTGACTTCAGAGTTGAGGAAGGTGTTGAACAGGAGAAATATACAAACATCACAGAAAGCGTTAGGGAAGAGGATGGTGGATAAAGGGGAGGGATAATGGGTTTGGGAGGAAAAACCAGGACTTGGAATTGGGAGAGAGGGAGATGGTGAAGGAGGTCAGGGAAAGGAATAATAAAGCAGAAGAAAGACAGAGGAAAACTACGTTCTAGAGAAGGAGAAAGAGGGAAGTAACAGTTCTCACGATGTATAACAGACTGGAAGAACCTCAGCAGCAAGGGTTTAACACAGTTGTCTTCATGAAGGTTTAGTCCTTTATTTCTCTTAGCTACTCAAGGTGCCTTAATCCCAATCTCACTCAGCCCTTCTTATCTCTGCTTCTCCTCCAATTATTATTCTCTACCCTTTTCTTCCCCATGGACCAGTCATTGTCCCAAGCCCTATTACCCCAACCAAGGGCAAAGCCTTGGACTGCAGGGCTGAGGCAGTAGCCAAGAGCCATGAGCTATGAACCAGAAAGAACCTTACTCAGCTCAGCCGACTGGGAGACGCCCTATACAAAGTCCAAGAGTCCAGTACCGCCCCAACCCCCTCCCCCCAACTATTCAAAGTACCTGCCACAGAGCCCCACCTAGAATAAATGCCCTTCCTTTTGCTGTATGCCCAGGCCCCAAACCCTCCCAAAGAACCATGTCCCCTATTTCCCCCAAGAAACATTAAGCCAGCCCCGAGCTCAGATCCCCTAAAGGGGAAAAAACACGAGTAAGGAGAGAGCATGCCTGGAAACCTAAGAAAGAGCAAAGTTCTGTTTACCTAGGTTTATTAGTCAAGAAGGATCCCTGTGCCTAGAGGAAGGCGTGAGTACAAGGGTCTGTTTATGGGGAAAAAGCAGTGGATACTCATTCTGCTTTGCTCCTCCCACCTCTACCCCAGGCAATTAAAGGAAGGGTAATTCCCCAGTATAGGTGAGCAACATTTACTAACTTGCAAATTCAAGTCTTATTTTCCCAAGATAAACTAGGAAAGCAGAAATTTCATCTGCCTGAGAGTCGGAACATTATGGTTTGAGTCTCTGAGGTTCACTAGTAGGTATGGCTTCCTGAACTGGGGTAGGGAGAGGAGAGAAGACACATAACCCCCTACCTATCTGGGTATAGGGGGTGGGTTTGTTTATCCTGAAAGTTATAGTAGTTATAGAAACTATAATAAATAATGATATAATAATATAATGGTAAATAATAATGTAACATATAATAGTTAAATATGTTATCTTCTCTCTAACCTGACAGAACGTGTGTGTGTCTCAGGGTAGAGATAGGGGAAATCTATTTGTCTGTTGCCCAAGGAGTCAGCAGTGTGTCACCTGAGGAAACAGAGAGATAACTATGTATCTATCGATTCAAGAGGAAGAGAGGACCAAGTTTATCTGTCTTGCTGAGTGGGAAGGGTATCTGTCTGGAGATGCATGCCTGTCCCACCAGAGTGGGTAAAAGTCTGGGATAGAGAAGGATTAGGAGAGAAACTGCCTGTCTGTCCTACTAGGGAATGATTATGTGTATATGTCAGTCTCTTTGTCTTAGGAAGGGATGAAAATATTTATATGTATGTCTGCCCTAGGAGGGAGTGAAGATGTGTATCTATTTGTCCTAGCTGGGGATGAGGGTATGCATCTGTCTGTCTGTCCTAGGAGGAAATGAGGGCATGTATGTAACTATCAAAGCGAAATGAAGATATACGTATGTTTACATATGTATGTGTACATATACAGTCTCTGTCTATCCAAGGAGAAGTGAGTGTGTGTTAGTGTGTCCCAAGAAACAGTGAGGGTGTCTATCCAAGGAAGAGGTTCTTATCCGAGGAGGGAGGTGTGTCTATCTGTCCAAGGAAGGAGTGAGGATCTGTAGGTGTGTCTGCCTCTCTGTCCAAGGAAGAAGGGAGGGTCTCTATGTATCTGCTTGTCTGCCCAGGAAGGGAGTGAGTCTATGTGTGTCTGTCTGTCCAAGGAAGGGGTGAGAATGTGTACATGTGTCTGCCAGTCTGTCCAAAGAGGAGAATGTATATATGTCTTTGTGTCTGTCCAAAAAGGTCTTAGGTGTCTGTCTGTCTCAGCAGGGAGTAAGGATGTGTATGTGTCCGTTGGTCTGTCCAAGGACGAAGTGAGCGTCTCTAGGTGTCTGTCCTCGGGAGAGGTGAGGGTGTGTCCATCTGTCTGTTCCGGAGGTATCTCTCTCTGCCTGTTCCGGAGGTATCTCTCTCTGCCTTGGGGTGCCAGGGTGGGATCTGGGTCCCAAGCCGGTCTGACTCGGGGGAGAGGAAAGGAGAAGAGGGAATTCTGCCAGAGACTCACCCTTGCTACGTCCGTCTGTCCGTCGGTCCGCCCGATCCCCCGCCGGTACTGCCCCCTTAAATCCAACATGGCCGTCGCTCCAGGCAATTGTTTTGACGGCTCCTGGGGGCGGAGTCTATCTCCGGTCACGCGGGCAAGAAACCTCTCCGGGACTGGTCGTGGCCAGAGACGCCCCAGGGGGCCGACTTCTGCGTTCCTGGACCCACCCCTCCAGCGCCTCCTAGCGTAAGCTCCCTTCCGGATGACACCGGACCCAGGGAGTTGTGTCATCAGAAGGCGCCGGGGTGAAGTGGGGAGACGGCGTGTAGAACCGATCCCCACAATGGCCCTGCAGGCTCTGTCCCGGGCCTTGGGCTCCCTCAGCCTGGCCGCCGGCCAGCACCCTGCCGCGCAGGTAACCGTCCTGCGGGGGTTTCAGAACTTGGGCCCAGCGGCCTGGGCCTGCGGGAGTGGGGGAGGCTTGGGGGGTGGAGCAATGGAACGGCTTGACCCTAGCTGTGCTCATTCCAGCGGCCGTCCCCGGCCTGGGTTATAGGGCTGGGCCACACAGGGCAGGGATCCAGGAGTGCTGGGTAGTGTCCCTGTCTCCCAGCCCTGTCCCCAACCACCTGTGTGACCTTGGCCAAGTCATTCATTTCTCTGCTCTGGGCCTTGGTCTTCCTATCTCTAATATGAGGTTAATAATCCTGCCCTCCTCAGACCTATTTAGAGAAAGTCCTAGCTGTTACTCCAGAATGTCAGAGCCAGGAGGAACTGACACATTTTGCAGAGGGCACTGAGGCATAGAGGCGGATTGATATAGGTCGGTGGGATGCCAGATAGTGTGTTAGATTTAGAGTCGGGAGGGCCTGAGTTCTAATCCTGTGTCAGACATTTACTAGCTGTGGGAGATTGAGCATGTCACTTAACCTCTTGCCAAATTCAGTTTTCTTATTTGCAACGTTAAGATAATAACAGTACCTACCTTACAGGGTTGTTGTGAAGACCAGATCAAGTGAAATAATACATGAAAGTGCTTTGCCAGTTTTATTAAATGACAAATTGAAAACCTTACTACTATTCTAGGCTTAGCTAGAAAGTTTTTGCAAATAGGAAAGATTATCATGGTTATCATCATCTTTAGTATTAGTATCTAGTTACCACTACAGTATCCAGTCATATATCATGAGTTGTGGGCCCAGTTGGGTGTCGAATCCTGGTGTGATGTAACAGTGGCAGGGTGGTTCAGTGCAAGAATCAGAGTGCCTGGGTTTAAATCCAAGCCCACTTTTTCATCTGTACAATGAAGGAAATTGAACTAAATAACCAAAATCCCAATTAGCTTTCAATCAATGATGTATGTGGGTCTGGTGGGAGAGACTATAGGTACATCTGAAAAATATACTTAAAGATCTATGATGTGATATCATAGGATGTGTACACCTTCAGCTGAAACAAAATGCCCCCTCTGCACACCTCAGTATGTGATAATTTGCTGTGGCTCAAAACCCTCAAAACTTTATCACATTATGTCTAGCCTTTTTTCTAAGCTAGCTAGACTGGTCCTTAAAACAGCAGACACACATTCCATTGCAGACACTGGTCTGCAATTGAAGCCTTTGCAACTTCAGTAGTAGATGGGGCAGCTAGGTGATACAGTGGATAGAGTGCTAGACTTGGAGTCAGGAAGATTTATCTTTGTGAGTTCAAATCTGGCCTCAGACACTAGTTAGTTCTGTGACTCTAGGGAAGTCACTTGCTTCAGTTCCTCATCTGTAAAAAATGAACTGGAGAAGGAAATGGCAAACCACTCTAGTATCTTTCCAAAGAAAACCTCAAGTGGGGTCACAAAGAGTCAGAAATGAAATGACTGAACAACAGCAACAAACTGTATACAATGTGGAAAAAAACAGACATTATCAAAAGCAGTAGCTAATTCAGAGGGACAAAGTACTCATTTTATTGCTGGGTGGGATAATGGAGCAATAGGAATGACCTTATCAGAGTAGATTCAACTAGGGAAGGTCCTCCAGATTTCTGGGAGGAGATTAAGTTATGAGTCAAGTTTGGAAGGAAGTGAAGGTTCTGTAGGAGGCAAAGAGGAGGGAATTCTGGGTAAGGAAATTTCTTTTTCTTTTTTTTGGGGGGCAGTCAGGGTTAAGTGACTTGCCCAGCTTCACACAGCTAGTAAGTGTCAGGTGTCTGAGGATGGATTTGAACTTAAGTCTTCCTGACTCTAGGGCCAGTGCCACCTAGCAGCCCCTTAAAGAAATTTCTAATAAGTAGAGAAGGGTAAATTGTGTGTAGGGCGACAGTTAAGACAAATGTGCCTCTGTTTAGAATATATTTGTAGCATAAAGGATAGGATTCTTGGATCATACTAGAAATTACAGTAAAAAAACTGGCTTGGGAAGCTTCCTAGTAGTGAAATGCTATGAGCTGAAAGGAACCCCCTTCCAAATGAACTTTCCTGAAATAACTCCTTAAGTAGAGTTTCTCTCTTTGTCCCCAGGTGATGAATAATGTCTTCCTCCAGCCTTCCTCACCTATGGTGCTCATTGGCTGCCGATCTTTCCTCACCTCTGGAGTCCTTAATGCAAATATTGCTTCCTGGAAGAGTCGTACCAAATATACGATCACACCAGTGAAGATGAGGAAGTCAGGGGGCCGGGACCACACAGGTAGGAATAATACTAGGTATGGTGGAAGCAGTATGGGGGAGAAATACAGTGAAACCTTAAAGCTTGAGCAGCTTATGCTCCTTGGTCCCTGCATGGGACAGGGTAACAGAATGCTGTATGAGACAATGGCTTTGGTGCGGATACAGAGCAGCAGACAACATGGCCTTCTAGATATGGCATAGTATGAGTGTTGTAGTGAAGAATCAGAAAACCTAGAGCCAAATCTTTGCTCCACTATTTATTCAGCATGTGACCTTGGGCAGGCCATTTAAGCTCTCTTCTCTGTGCTTTTCTTCTTAGCAAAATGAGAATAATAATATTCTCATTTTATTATATTATTATAAATCATTTTTACATTATTATATATATAATTATATATTATTATATATTATATGCCTTAGAAATACTTTTTCTGAATCTGTGAGTGTTCTTTCCTTCCTCAAATACCTTTGTTGTTAAATTTTTTCAAGAAATAATGTTCTTTAGTTAATATATAGTTATATATATTATATATAATACATATGATTATATATAATATATTATAATATTCTCATAATATTCATACTGTCTACTTCACAGGGGTTGTTGTGAAGACAATGACATCATATATGAAAAGCATTTGTAACCGTGAAACAATATCTAGATTATTACAGTCTCTGAACACTGGGGAGCTTATGTAGTCGAAGATATTTTTTTTTTTGGAGGCAGTGGGGGTTAAGTGATTTGCCCAGGGTTACACAGCTAATAAGTGTCTGATCCGGGATCTGAATTCAGGTCCTCCTGACTCCAGGGTCAGTGGTCTATCCACTGTGCCACCTAGATGCCCCAAATCTAATTTCCTCAATATGTAGAGGTGGTGAGGTCTTTCCAGTAGAAAAAAAACATTGGATTTGGAGTCCAAGGACTTGGGTTCAAATCCTTGCTCTACTTACTGTGACCTTGGGCAAATCAGGTAAGCTCTAAGATGTCAGCATTTTCATCGGTAAATGAAGGGTTTAGACTAGACAGCCTTTGACATCCCTTTGAGCTCTAAATCCATGATCCTACTTCAGTGACCTGTGATGTCACAACCAGCAGAGAAGTAAGCAACCAAAGAACCAAACAAAGCAAGTGAACAAGTGCAAAATGAAGAGGACAGCAAGATGGCAGAGTGGATAGAGCGCCGCGCCTGGAGTCAGGGAAAGGAAGACTCATCTTCCTGAATTCAGTTCCTTGCCCATACACGCTTTAGCTGTGTGACCCTGGACAAATCATTTAACTCTGCTATTCTTAATTTCTACGCCAGTGAGATGTGTTGGAGAAGGAAATGGGAAACCACTCCATATCCTTGCCAAGAAAACCCCAGATGGGGGGCACAGAGAGTCAGACATAACTAAAAACAGCTGAACAACCACAGACTAAATAGCATAGTGCCTGGAAAGATGTCTAGTAAATGAGTGATCACAATGAGATGGGATTAGTCAGGAAAAGCTGGGTTAACCAGGTGCGGTTGCTAAAACCTGCTCCTCCTCCAAACTTCCCTATGTGACTTTTCCTACTCTATAATCCTCCATATTCAGCTATTAACCTAGAGCCTGCCCACACAGTGTCTGTCACATGCATCCCCTCATTGCCCCATTCATCATAACCTCTCTAGGTCAGGCCTGTCTTTGCTCACCTGGCCTACTTTAATAGACTGAGTAGCCTCCAATCTTGTTCCACTCTAATCTCTTCTTCACAATATTGCCAGAATACTCTTTTTATACACGTGATGTCCTTCCAAAAAACTTTCAGATACTCCCCATCATCTTCTAAATGTTGAGAGATCTATTGTTCCATTGATGTTGGTACAGGCTTCACAGGACAAAACCTTTCCAAGTGTCCTGATCAGTTGTTGTCTCTCCTGTGCAGCTTTGTTGGTGTTATGCTCCATGTGCTTCTGTTGACTTTTGGGCACCCTACAACTTTACTTTTTCAGAAACTAGTATTCCATCACTCATGACAATATGGAAGAATATACTAGAAGAACATTAATGTTTAAAAAAAAATTGTGTCTGTTTCAGGGGAAAAACTTGAGGTCATTAAAATCACTGTGCAATTTCCCAAAAGTGATTCAGCCTCTTCTTCCCCTGAATTCTGGGTACATTGTTTACGTCCAAGATACATGAATGAATGACTGACTGAGTGGTGTAGTGGATGGATTACTGGACTTGGAGTCAGGAAGACCTGGGTTCAAATCCTGCTGTAGATACTTAGTAGTTGGGTGACTGGGCAAGTGACTTAAGTCTCAGTCCCAGGCTCACTTTTCTTCTTTGTAAAATGGAGATAATAAGAGCTCCTGCCTCTTAAGGTTGTTGGGAGGATTAAATGAGTGTATATAAAGCACTTTGCAAACAAGTACAATATAAATATTGATGGACCAGTTTTGTGAGTTATTTCTCCAGCAGCATATGAATAGGTAATAGACATTCTTTATCCACTTGGTTGTTTCCTTCAGAGCTAGTGAACTGTTTTATATGATTGTGTAGTCTCTTATTTATGAGGTCCTGCATGTTACAGGGGGCAGTGGATAGAGTGCCAGGCCTGGTGTCAAGAAGACAAGTGGCCTCAGACACTTAGGTAGCTGTGTGACCCTGGACAAGTCACTAACCCTCTTTGCCTCAGTTTCCTTCTCTGTAAAACAAACTAGAGGGGCGGCCAGGTAGCACAGCTAGTAAGAGCACCGGCTCCAGTATCAGGATGACCTGGGGATTGAATCCAGGCTCAGACACTTAGCACCCACCCAGAAACATCTGGCCGTGTAACCTTGAGCAAGTTACTTAACCCCGATTGCTTAAAAAAAAAAAACAAGCTAGAGAAGGCAATGGCAAACCACTCCAATATCTTTGCCATGAAAACCCCAAATGGGGTTTCAAAGAGTTAGGCACAACTGAAAAAGAACTGAACAACAACAACACGCAGTGTTACAGAGCTTGATGTGATCAGCAAAAAGCTGTTTGCAAACACAAGCACCTGAGGAGGACCTTACACAGCAGACAGACATGGAATTACTGGCCCACTTTGACAATGGCTCTCTAATGGATGTCCTCCATGATAGTGGCAGATAGCTTTGTCCTTTATACAGCTCTTTTTTCCATGTTAATAATCAGAGGGTCATTGCACAGCCACCTTTGTTGTTAAATCTTTTCAAGAAATAATGTTCTTTAGTTAAGGCCACTATCCTTTGTATCTGTTCCATTATCTCCATTTACATTACCACTATCTGAGTTCATGCCCTCATCACTTCCTTGGATTTCTGCAATAGCATCCTAATTGATCTCCCTTCTCTCCAATTGTTCTCAATACAGCTGACAGATTAATGGTCATAAAACAGTTCTGGCCATGTTATTTCCCTCCTCAAAAAATCTTCAGTAGAACTTTATTACCTTCTCTGGGCAGTTAGGTGGCATAGTGGATAGAATGCCAGACCTGGAGTCCAGAAGACCCTCCCTGAGTTCAAATCTGGCTTCAGACACTAGCTTTGTGACCCTGAACAAGTCACTTAACCCTGTTTGCCTCAATTACTCATCTGTAAAAGGAGCTGGAGAAGGATACAGAAAACCATTACAGTATCTTTGCCAGGAAAACCCCAAAAGGGGTCACTAAGATTCAGACACAACTGAAAAACTGAACAATTGCTTCCTCAGCCTAGCATTCAAAACTCCTCACAGACTGGCTCTGCCTTGCTTTCTAAACATTTCACATTGCTTACATCATGCACTTGAAACTCCAGACAAAATGCTTACTTGTTTGCTCATCAAATTTGTTAGCCTTTTCCCTGTCTCCATGCGTGGAGTGTACACCTTTCTTATCTCTATTTCAGAGAACCTTTTGCTTTCTTCTAAGTTTAGCTCAGGCGCCATCTTTCTTAGAAATACCTTTTCTGAATCTATAGTGAGTGTTCTTTCCTTCCTCAAATCTTATCTTATATTTACATCTCTGGGTACGTATTATATCCTCCTAGTAAAATGTAAGTTCCTTGAAGGAATGTTTGACTTATTGTTAAAGGCATTCTGGAGGAAGTGGATTTTGAGCTAGGCCTTGAAAAAACGAAATTTCAACTGGCATGTAAGAGGGGAAAGATATAATGCCGATAAAGGGAATAATATGGTTCTGTTGGGCTGAGGCATCACTTCTTTGTACCCCCTTGAATAGGATTTCTTTCCCTACCAGGAATATGAAGTTTCTTAACCCAAATTGTGTTATACTCTTCTTCTCTTTCCCATAGGTCGAATCACAGTGCATGGTATTGGTGGAGGCCACAAACAATGTTACCGGATGATTGACTTTCTTCGGTTTCGGCCTGAGCATGAGGCCAAGCCGGGGCCTTTTGAGGAGAAGGTCATTGATGTCCGCTATGATCCCTGTAGGCAAGTAGCAAGTATAGGTTTTAAGGGAGTCAGCCAAAACAGGGGAACAGAGACTGAAGGAAAACATTCAAAGCCAGTGCTTCTGAGAAAAGTTGAGGGTCTTCGGGGAGGGAATTCTAGGGCTTCAGAGATAGCCTAGATTACCTGATTATGTATCCTTCACCTCACTTCACTCAGGTCAGCAGACATTGCTCTTGTTGCTGGGGGCAATAGGAGACGTTGGATCATTGCCACTGAAAACATGCAGGTGGGAGATGTACTCCTTAATTCCAACCACATTGGTCGCATGTCAGGTGAGGGAAAGCCACAGCCTGGGCTGAGGGTGAAAGGTCTGACTGATCGTCAGGTGAATTGGCCTGGGAGATGGTAAGGATTCCCAATTAAACTGTCTTTTAGTTGCTGCCCAGGAGGGGGATGCACATCCTCTGGGAGCTCTGCCCATTGGGACTCTGATCAACAACCTAGAGAGTGAGCCAGGCCGGGGTGCCCAGTATATCCGAGCTGCAGGTATGAAATGAAGGCTGTGTGAGGATTGGGTGGGGGCATCTGAAACCACAGAAGTGGAGTGGGAAACTCATTCCCCATGATCAAGGCTGTTCACCAAGAAGGAAAAAAAAAACAACTCAGGAAACATGAATCAAGGTAACAGTTCCCCCAGGAAATGCCATGAGGATATGATCCTGTTGTCAGGTTGAAGCGTTCTGTCCATCCTGTTGCCCCATGTGTCAGTTCTTGGGTTATGTGTTATAGAAATGTTGTATAGAGATTATTTGAGGGGAGATCTGAGTTGGGACTCTAACACAGGAACCTGTGGTGTGCTTTTGCGGAAGGTCAATGGGACAGCCATTGTTCAATTACCCTCTAAGAGGCAAATGCAGGTATGTGTGGGTGAAAGGGGGAGGGTGGCATGAGAATTGGCAATAAATGTACGCTTTCCTGGATCAGGTGTCTCAGGGTTCTGGGATCCTTCAAGGCTTTTGTGTGGCTTTCCTTGTTTCTTTGCTCATTGAAACTGGGATAAAGGGGAAATATTTTTCTCTTCATTCACTTCACAGTGAGTTTTCTCTGTCCCTCACAGTGCCTCTCCTCTGCTACCTCTAAGTTCATCATTGCTGCCCTTTGTTCTGGATTTTTTTGGAGGGTGTGGGGAGCCCCGTTGGTCTCCCTTGTCAGGTTTAGCATATGCTCTGCTCTCGGCTTTTCTCAGTGCATCCTGCCAAGCTATTTTCTCCACTATAGCTCCTGCCCTCACCATCTCTTTCCTCCCTAGGTGCTAGAGACATGTATGGCCACGGTGGGCCGGGTGTCAAATGTGGATCACAATAAGCGAGTCATCGGAAAGGCTGGACGAAACCGCTGGTTGGGCAAAAGACCCAATAGTGGACTCTGGCAACGCAAGGGAGGTTGGGCAGGCCGAAAGATCAAGCCCCTACCCCCTATGAAGAGTTATGTGAAGTTACCTTCTGCTGCTGCCCAGAGCTGACACCCAGACATACTCCCCTGCCTCCCAATAAACTGACTCCTTCTGACTGGTCTCTCTCCTCTTATTGCAGCAGAGGGACAAGAGGAGCAGCCCAGCCCCGTGGTGTTGGGGCCAGGAGCAATGTGTTAGACAGAAAAACGTGCCAGTGGCATTGAGGACAGGAGGAACATGTCGTGGGGGATACTGGGGACAAGAAAAGGAACGTGCCGGGATGTTGACTGGAGGGGGAGGGTGCCAGGGGTATTGAGATGGAAGGGGGTTTTGGGAATAGGAGGAGGAACGTGTCAGGGTTGTTGGGGAGGGGAAGAGCAACGTGCCAAGAGTATTGGGGATAAGAGGACTATTCCAGGGAGTTGGGATGGGAGGAGGGGCGTGCCAGCGGTCTCTGGAACGCGAAAAGAGGAGGGTGAGGCGCAGAGCCGGTGCATCATGGGTTCTCCCCAGTGCCCCGCCCCATCTAGTTCTTTGGCCTCAGCCCCGAAGACCTTCGGCTTTCCGTAGTGCTTCATAGCCAGAAACGAGATACTGCTGAGGAGGTGACGGGAGCTGGGAAGAGCCATGCCCCGCCATGCGCGGTCGTATTTCAATGGGGCTCTCCTCCCCCAGTTCCGATAGCAGTTGAGTGTGGCCTCTGAGACTGGCGCACACTCCACCCCTCCCCAAGGCAGAGCCACCCGAACCTACAGACCTGGCCCCCAGTTCTATCCACGCCCTCTCCTTCTGGCTCGGGAATGCCTCTGCTCCTGAGTGGCATTACGCAGGCGCATTGGGCGCCCTCCAAGGAACGTTTCATCCTCGCGCTCCCCTCCTTCTCCCCCCCCCCCCCCCCATTTGCCCCTGGGCTCCACTGCCGCGCTGGCTCGGGCTCCAAGACCCACCCCTGCAGTCCCACTCACTACGGACGCTTCTGCATCAGCCACACCCTGTTCTCCACCCCTCCCTGCCGGAGTTCTTGTGCTCTCCGGCTGCATGCATCCTTCTCCCGGTTGTCCCTTCTCTGAGCCTGCCCACCCCCACTCCTCCCCTCCCTGATGTCATTTCCCACCCTTCCCCAGGGTCTCTTTCCTGGTCCGAGCTATTACCTGTCTCTTAATCCTTGAACATATGGTGACTCCTTATTATCCTTCATCCTCCCAAGTTATATTCCCCAGTTTACCTTACATAGTCCCAATTGTAGCCTCATCCTCTCTGGCAACTGAAAACCTCTGGTAACACCCTCTTGCTCACACCTACAGCACCCCTACAGCCCTATGCTTCTGTCTCTGTCCCAGATCACTGGTCCTGGGCTCCTCTTCCTTTTGTCTATTCTGATGTGATATATCAATTCTGCCCAACAACCTTCTGCCATGTCCCCATAGCCGCTTATTTCACAATGAGTACTTTTCCTCACTCTGCTCCTTTTCCTCCTCTGTTCTAGGTGCCCAGGATGGTGGGAGAACGTAGAAGCAGAGATTTGCTGGTGCCGCTGGGCCCACGACTGCAGGCATACCCTGAGGAACTGCTGCGGCAGCGCCAGGGTCATGATGGGCATCCAGAGTACTTGATCCGTTGGACTGTCCTTCAGCGTGGGAAGGAGGGTGGAGTAAGCGGTGGCAGCTCCCTAGAGGGCAAGGCAGAGCATATCCTCATGTGGCTCTCAGCCCCGGAGGTCTATGCCAACTGCCCCATGCTACTTGGTGAACGAGCACCAGCCAAGGGGCCACAGCATGAACCAGTGGGGAGTGTGGGCGCCTTTCCCCGGGATGCCGGGGGGCTGGACGAAGCCTCTCTGGGAGAGATGGCCACAGATGTGCGAGGACTGGTGCGGAGAGCTGCCCGGCAGCTGGATGGGGGCGGGGGCTCCAGTCCTGCGGCCTCTGTGCTGCACACGATCCACGTGCTCAGCGCCTATGCCAGCATCGGACCCCTTGCTGGTGTCTTCAAGGAGACAGGAGCCTTGGACCTGCTTATGCACATGCTGGGCAACCCTGAGCCCCAGATCCGCAGGAGTGCTGGAAAGATGCTACAGGCCTTGGCAGCCCATGATGCTGGTGAGGGCCCGTGGGGAAACAAAAGGGAAGCAGGAAAGCAGGTGGGACAGCAGCAAGACCTGGGATGAGGGTCCACTTGCAAAAAGAGGATGTCAGGACCTTTTGCTTTCATCAGAGTGAGAGCGATGTCTGTTTGTGCTCAGTTGCAGTGAACTTAGAGCTACACCTTCACACCCATTGATGAAAGAGAGATGTCAACAGAAAAAGTCTCTCTCTTTCGTAGAGTTTAGAACTTCCTGGCCAGATGTTAGAACAGATGGTTATCGTGTAAGACAGAGTCTCACTTCTCAGAGCACATTGGTCCCCCTGTCAGCCTCTTTGGTGGGAAAGGACCTGGTTCTCCTGGAGGGTGGAAGAGAGTGAGTGTGAGAGAGGCAGGTGATAAGAGTTGAGAACTGGGCAGAAGGTGGTAAGTGGTTTCCCTGGGACAGGATGCAGAGCAGGGCTTGTATTTTAGGGAGCAGGGCCCACGTGCTCCTGTCACTGAGCCAGCAGGATGGCATCGAACAGCACATGGACTTTGATAGCCGCTCCACTCTGTTGGAGCTGTTTGCAGAGACCACATCTTCTGAAGAGCACTGCATGGCCTTTGAAGGGATCCACCTGCCCCAGGTAACCTAAGGGAGTTGGGAAAAGGACTGTGGGCTGGGCTTTTATCCCCCAGTCTGTTGGCAGTAGGGTTAGAAGAAGCAAAGTGGGGAGATCACTAACCTGAGCTGAGGGTATTTATCCTACAGATCCCTGGAAAGCTGCTGTTCTCCTTAGTGAAGCGTTACTTGTGTGTCACGTCCCTCCTGGACCAGCTAAGTAGCAGCGTGGAGCCAGGGTCTGGGGAGTGGGGGAACCGGTGCTCCCCTAACAAGGCCTCCAGTGTGGAGAAGAGCCGTGGACAGAGGGAATTGGAGTTTAGCATGGCCATGGGCAACCTGATTTCAGAATTGGTTCGGGGCATGGGATGGGACCGGGGCCCAGGGAGGCAGCCTGTATCTCCCCCTCGGCCTGCCCGCTCTATCTTTCAGCCCCAATCATCTGTGCCAAGCACCATCCTCCCGACCCTACTCACCCCTAGCTCCCCCAGGAGGCCAAGCCGGGCCTTCAGACCACGGTCTGAATTCTCGAGCCTGAGTGGCTATGCTGACTACGTTCAGGAGACATTGCAGCCAGGGATGCGTGTTCGAATGCTGGAGGATTATGAGGAGATCAGTGCTGGGGACCAAGGCGAGTTCCGGCAGAGCAACAATGGGATGCCCCCTGTACAGGTATGTGTGAATGAGTTGGGAATGGAAACTTGGAGGGATAAGAGAGAGTAGTTGTATACATAGCAGGTCATGAAGCAAGCTGGGTTATAGTAGCATCACTAGAAGAGCAAGAGGAAACCTAGAGAGAGTAGGGGAAGGTTAGAGAATGACAATATGTTTCCCCATCCCACCCCACCCCCACCTCATCCCTCCCCAGGGAAAGAGAATGGCCATTAACTAAGAGTTAAGATAGATGATTCCTGGTAGGTGGGAAGGAAACAGAAACAAACAAGTATACTGTTACCCACCTTCTCTTCTCATTTGGCAGAGGAGAGAGATGCATGTTTGGGTCCTTTGTGTCTTCCCCCAGCCAGCCTTCACTCTGGGGAGAGCTACCCAAGCTCTGGATGTGTGAGTGGCTATTATGGAAGCACTAGGTTGCTCCCCCTGGCCCAGGTAACTAAACTTCCTCCCCTCTTCATGCCCCAGGTGCTGTGGCAGTCGACAGGCCGGACATACTGGGTGCACTGGCACATGGTGGAGATTCTGGGTCTTGTAACTGAGGACAAAGTTGCTGCTGAGCCAGAGAAAGGAACAGGGGGCAGCAAGTACCTGGCCCAAAGTATAGGTGAGCTTGGGGAGGCCAGCACACAGATTCCTTAGGGAGTGGTATATGGGGGCTTCTCTGGGTTAGAAGAACAGTAACCAAAGAAAGATGTTTCCTGTGACCATGAGCTACCCTGAATGGGTCCAGTATTCACATTCTACTGGAGAGTTGGTCAATACCCTCATGCTTGTGCCAACAGCTCCTCCTTCCTTAGACTGGAAACCACTTGTGGGATTGTATGCTGTGCCATACCTTAAACCTGAGACTCAGAGTAACACAGAGTCTGAATGCCTGAGCCAGGCTGAATGGTGGGAGCTGCTTTTCTTCATAAAGAAGCTGGATGGGCCTGAACAACAGGAGTTTCTCCATATCCTCCAGGAGAACCCAGACGGGGAGGTATGTTGGGCCCAGGAGTGGAGCTTTGAGAGGTTTGTCTGATGGTAAAGGGGAGGTGAGTCAGGTTGGCAGGGGCTAGTAAATGGAGAGCAGGTCAGGTGAGGGGCTTCAAAAACTGGACATGGGTGTGAGGAACGCATGAAAGCCCAGAGTAGAGGAAGATGAGAAGGTATTCTAAGAAAGGTATCCTCTGTCAGTCCTAGCCCCTACTGCCCAGTAGAATAAGTTATCATCATTATTGATAGATCCTAGAGGAGGAAGAGGATGTAGGTGAACTCTTACTGCCAGTGGACTTGGTAAAGAAGCTGGTATTAGCACGCATTGGGCAATGCCAGGGCAGCATCCACAGGGCCTGCTTAGCTCTCATGTCTAGCAAGCATGGGCCACTGGCCAACACAGGAAGTTCAGCCAACTCGGCCCCTGTAGTGCCTCAGGATACCTGCACCCCCAAATCACCATTGCCAGAGAAAATCAAGGTGGAGGCCGAGCTCCACAAAGCATAGAATGATTCCCATCTATTCAGTGGGCTAAGGCTTCTAGTGGTTAGGCAGGAGAGAATTAATCAAAACTACCCAGCACCTTTTCCTCCCAGTTGGCAGAGGAAAGAAAGACATATGTTTGGTTCCTTTTTGTCCTCTTCACCCAACTTCCGCTCTAGGGAGAAGCTGCCCAAGCCCTGGCTGTGTGGCTTTTATGGAAGTGATACTTGGAACGGACCTTATGTGCCCTATGTCTGGATTCTAGTCGAGGTTGCTCCCCCAACCCCCAGTTTCATACTGGGTGGGACTGAATTTTCTCCCCTGAGGAGAACCCAGATGGGGAGGTATGTTGGGCCTAGGAGAGGAATTGTTATAGGGGTGAGGCAGAGCAGACAGAACAAATATCCATCACATTCCTCAGCTAGATTTTATAAGCCCTTTAAGGCAAGAAACTTGTTTTATGTTGCTTCGTATTTACTTGTGATTTGTAGCAAAAAGGAATGTGTTCAAACCTTAGCTTTGCCACTTAATCCCTTGTGGCTGTGAAGTCACAATTTCTATGAACCACGTTTATTTGTAAAATGCATAGTCTCTAAAAACCTTCCAATTTCAATTCGGCCTGGAAATTCTCAAGGCCCCAGATTTGTCACATGTATGGGCTTATGACAGCCCTACTGAAACAGGAACAGAAATAATTGTTAAAGGTTCCCATAGTACTAGATAGTAGGGGCAGCTAATAGACACTAGCTGTGTGACCCAGGATAAGTCACTTAACAAACTTAACAGGACAAATATAGAATGCCAGCAACACAGTAAGAGAGCAGTCAGTCAATGTGAAAAAAAATTTTGGGCAAGTAATTTTCCTCCTCTGTAAAATGAGGAAGTTGGTCTGAAGAGGCCTTAAAGGACTTTAATTTAAATTTAATAAATAATAATAAAAATTTTAATTGATATTTAAGATTTAAATTTTTAATTTGAATTTAAATTAAATCTTTTTTTTTTTTGAGGTGATTGGGGTTAAGTGACTTGCCCAGGATCACACAGCTAGGAAGTTTGAGACCAGATTTGAACTCAGGTCTTCCTGACTCCAAGTTTAGTACTCTGTGCATTACATTATGCTGTTTCTTAATGGAGAGGGCTCTGGAAAGTTTGCTGAAAGGGAATCTATTGAAAGAATTAAGAATAGCAGTCGAGATTGAAGAATAAGAGGAAGCAGTTGAGCCCAGCTTTCTGCTGCCCTTCTCCACAATGATCTAGATTCTCAAAAATGCACCAGGCTGAGTTCTGATCAAGAAGGTGAAGAAAAAGTCCAAGTGAGTTCTTTTTCCAACCTGTGATATCTTAGGGTGACGGGCAGATAGGTCTGTGGATCCCGGGTACAGGATCTGGCCAGGAACATGAGACACATAGCACCTGGGGACTGAAGGAGGGCTAAGGTGAAGTATCAGGAGAAGAAGAAGCAGAGTAGAAAGAGATCTCCAGGGACCCTAGAACCTCTAGCACTGGGTGCAAGAATAGGTGCCATCTCTGTCACCCACTACCCATTTCCAGGTCACTAATCTAGGGCAGAGAGGAGAAGTTACCTTCACCCTGTAATGAACAGGGAACAAGTTAAGAGAATGTAGATGTGTGGTTCTGATCCCAGAAGCAGAGCAGGGACTCAATTCTAGCCTTTAGCCCAGTGTGTAAGCTCTTAGTGGAATAACCAGGGCAGGAGTTCCAGACCAAAGAGGAGTGAACACTTCAGGCACTCTGAACCTGCAGAACCTCCCAGCAGGCTAACAGTGATTAAATCCAGCAGCAGTCTATGGGAACTTCCAAACAAGGACAAGCCAACAGACCTGGAACTGGATCAGGAACTTGCAGAGCTCAGACAAGGAGGGCAGAAAACAGAATCTCCCTGAATCACAGTACTTTGGGAGCACTGAAAGGTTGCCAGCACCCAGACTGAGCTGTGAAAGCAGCAGAAGGACATAAGAGGAAAGAAATTCAGGCCAGATATCCCAGCCATCCCTAGAGCCTGGCACTAACAGCAAGTCCAAAGTGAAAAAGCAGGTTGGGAAGCATTTGCAATCAAAAAAAGAATTCAGCAGTAAATTACTATATATGAATGTGTATTCATTCATGCTACACATACACACACACACACACACACACATATATTCAGCCATAAATTACTGAAGAAGACAGTAACTTGAAAACATCTACAAGAAAAGACTCAAAGAAAATGCAGATTGGACACAAGTCCAACAAGAATTCCTAGAAGAGTTAAAATGAGTTTTAAAAAGATCAAAAAATTATTTTAAAAACCAAATGAGAATAATAGAGGAAAAAATGGAAAAATAAGTGAGAGAAGAAAGATATGAAAAGATAATTAAAAGCTGGGGGTGGAGGGAGGGGGGAGAAGGAAGGCACAAAATTTTACCAAAGAAAATAACTACTTGAAAATTAGAATGGTCAAATGGGAACTAATGACCCCATGTAACATTAAGAAATAATAAAACATAGAAGCCTGAAAAAAAATAGAAGAAATTGTGAAGTATCTCATAGGAAAAACTACTGACCTAGAAAACAGATTGAGGAGAGATCATTTAAGAATCATTCAACTACCCAAATGCCATGAAAGAAAAATCCTAGATATTGTATTAAAAGAAATCATAAGAAAAAACTGCCCAGACACATTAGAGGAAAAGGGCAAAGTAGAAATTGAAAGAATCCACTGGTCACCTCTTGGAAGAAACCCAAAATGAAAACTCTCAGGAAGATTGTAACCAAAATCTAGATCCTAGGTCAAAGGAAAAATACTGCAAGCAGCCAAAAAGAAAGGATTCAAGTACTGGGGAGCCATAGTCTGGATCATGTAAGATTTAGCAGCAACTACAATAAAGAAATGGAGAGCTTGGAATATAATATTTCAGAAGGCAAAGGATCTAGAGTCTAGACTTACAATCAAGAATAACCTACCTAGCAAAACTGAGTATAATCCTACAGGGGAAAAAATGAACCTTTAACAAAATAAAGGAATTCTAAATATTCTTGATGAAATGACCAGAGCTGAGCAGAAAATTTGGTATACCAACACAAGTATCAAGATAAGCATAAAAAGGTAAACATAAACAAGAAATCACAAGATACTAAACAAAGTTAAACTGTTTATATTTCTTATATGAGAAGATGGTACAAATAGAACTTTAGAACTTTATCACCATCAGGGTTCATAAAGAGAGTTTAACTAGACAAAGTGCCTGAATATAATTCTGTTATGTTTATATGATCTCCAAAGAAGAATGGAAAGGGTGGAAAAGAGGAATGTACTGGGAAAGGGGAAATGGAGAGGAGGAATGGGAGATATGTTCTTATACAATGGGGTGCACAGGGGCAGAGTTTTTTAGTAGAAAAGGGAGTGGAAGAATCAGATGACCCTTGAACCTCACTCTCATCTGAACTAGTTAAATGAGGAAGAACACACATACATATAGTTCAGTACAGAAATACATCTTACCAAACAGAGAAATAGGAGGGAAAGGGGGAGAATAAGAGAATAGGAGAAAGGAAAATATAGTTAGTGGTTATATTTGTAAATGTGAATGGGATGAATTCATCCATAAAACAGAAAAGGACAGAATAGATTAAAAGCTAGAATCCAAAAAAGTTTATTTACAAGAAACGTATTTGCAATGAAAAGATACACACAGAGCTAAAATAAGAGGCTGGAATAGAATCTTTAAATTATAGTTTATTTATATTATAGTTAATTTATAGTTTATTAATATATTTTATATAGTTTATTAATATATTATTATATAATATATTATATATGATATAGTTAATTTATAGTTTAAAAAAAAGGCAGGAGTGGCAAGTATGATCTCAGACAAAATAACAGCAAAACTAGACCTAATTAAAAGATAAGTAGGGAGACTACATTTTCATGAAAGGTACAATAGGAACTAATTAATGTCAATACTAAATACACAACTTTAAATTCTTAAAGAAAAAGTTAAATGAGTTATAGGAAAAAATAGTAAAAACTATAATAAGAAAGAAGTTGAGGTCCTAAATAGAACTTTAGAAAAGTTACATATGATAGACTTTTGTAGCATATTGAATAGGAATAGAAAATAATATTCTTGTTTTTCCAGCTATGTATGGCATTTTTACAAATAATAACCATATATTAGGGCATAAAAACCTCACAAATGCAGAAAAAATAATCTTTTACTAACCATAATGAAATAAAAATTATATTTAATAAGGGGCTTTTGAAGCAAAGATTAAAAATTAATTGGAAACTAACTTTAATTCTAAAGAATGGGTGGGTTAAAGAACAAATCATAAAAACAATATCTTTAGAGATAATGACAACAATGAGACATAACAAAATTTCTGGGATACATCCATTAGAGGAAAATGTTTATCTCTAAATACTTTCACAAATAAAAGAGTGAAAGAGCCGGACAATAAACCAAGGATACAACTAAAAAAATTACAAAACTAACAAACCAACCCCCCCCAAATAAACACCAAAAGAGAAATCCTGAAAATCAAAGCAAAAATTAACAAAATTGAAAAAAAAAAAGCTATTGAACTAATTAGCAATACTAGGAGCTGAATTTTTTTAAGGGAAAAAATCCAATAAAATCGATAAACCATTAGTTAATTTGATTTTTAAAAAAGGAAGAAAAGCAAATTACAAAAAATGAAAAGGGTGAATTCACAACCAGTGAATAAGAAATAAATGCAATTATTAGGAGCTATTTTGTCCAACTATATGCCAAGAAAACTGATAGTCTAAATGAAATGGATGTGTATTTACAAAAATATAAAATAACCCAATTAAAAGAATAGGAAATAGAATACTCAAATAGCCTTATGTATGACTTATACAAACCATAAATGAACTTCCAAAGAAAAAAATCCCTAAGACCAGATGAATTTAGAACCCTCAAACGTTTAAAGAACAATTCCAATACTACATAAACTGGGCAGAAAATATAGTTAAAGAGGTCTTATCAAATTCTTTCTGTGACATAAATATGGTCTTGATAACCTAATCCAGGGAAAACCAAAACAGAAGGAAACTACAGACCAGTTTCCTTAATGACTACAGCAATATATTGCAAAATCATGCACCACTATAATTAGACTGGAGTCATACCAGAAATGTAGAACTGGTTCAATATTAGGAAAATTATAAAATAATTAACCATCTTGATAATAAAAACAACAAAAATATTGGTTATTTTAATAGATGCTAAAAAAGCTTTTGAAAAAATATACCAATCTACATAGTAACATCAATATTGTAAAGATATTCAACTATGAAAGACTTAGTAACTGGTCAACACAATGACCCACCACAGTTCCAAAGACTTCATGTTGAAACATGCTATCCACCTCCATTAAGAGAAGTGATGGACCCAAAGTACAGATTGAAGTATATTTTTTCCCTTTTTCTTGCTTTTTTTTTAGGGGGGGGACATAGCTAATGTGGAAATTTGTTTTGTATGACTATACATATTTGTAGTAGGTTTAGTTTTTCTTGACTTCTCACTGGATGCAAAGAGAAAGGGGAAATTTGGAACTAAAAAAAAAAATAAAGCCTACTTAAAAAAAATAATATTAAGGGGCAGCCAGGTGGTGCAGTGAGTAAGAGCACCAGCCCCAGAGTTGGGAGAACTGGGATCGGTTCTGGCCTCAATACTTAGCACCCACACAAAATAACTGGCCGTGTAACCATGAGCAAGTTACTTAACCCTAATTGCTTTGAAAAAAAATAATATTAAAACAAAGAATAGGATGTAAGTTAGAAAAAATACATCCACCCCAAATTTTAAAGGCAAAAAGCCCAAGGGTCAAGTGGCGACATGACCAGGCAAAGGAAACAAAACAAACAGAAGATTCCAACATTAGACTTCTATTTTGGGGACAAAAAGGAGCAAAGCATGGAACAGGAGGAAGACAGTGAAGTTAGAACTCCTGTACCAAAAGCTTCAAAGGAAAATACGAACTGTTTGCAGGCCATAGAGGACCTTAAAGAGCAGATAAGAGAAGTGGAGGAAAAATTGGGAAGAGAAAAATAAGAATGATGCAAGAAAATTATGAAATGAGAGTCAACAGCCTGACTGAGGAAAATCACAGCTTATAAAACAGACTAACTCAAATGGCAAAAGAGGCTCAAAAAGGCAATGAGGAGAGGAATGTCTTAAAAAGTTGAATTTGCCAGATGGAAAAGGAATCTCAAAAGCTCACTGAGGAGAATCATTGCTTCAGAATTAGATTGGAGCAAATGGAAGCTAATGACTTCATGAGAAATCAAGATGCTGTTAAATCCAAACAAATGAAAAAATAGAAGGCAATAGGAAATATCTCATGGGAAAAACCACTGACCTGGAAAATAGATACAGAAGAGATCATTTAAAAATTATTGGACTACCTGAAAGCCATGATCAAAGTAAGAACCTAGAAATCATCCCTCAAGGAAAACTATCCTGATGTTTTAGAACCAGAGGGCAAAATAGAGGTTGAAAGAATCCACTGATCACCTCCTGAAAAAGATCCCCCCCCAAAAAACTCCTAGGAATATTATAGCCAGGTTCCAGAATTCCCAGATTAAGGAGAGAATATTACAAGCAGCCAGGAAGAAACAATTTGAATATTGTGGGAAAACTATCAGGATAACCCAGGATCTGGCAGCTTCTACACTGAGAGATTGAAGGGTTTAGAATATGATATTCTGGAGGTCAAAGGAGCTGGGATTAAAACCCAAGAATCACCTACCCAGCAAAACTGAGTATCATGTTTCAGCGGAAAATATGGTCATTCAATGGAATAGAGGACTTTCAAGCATTCTAGCTGAAAAAACCAGAGTTGAATAGAAAATTTGACATTCAGATACAAGAAGCATGAGAAGGTAAACAGGGAAAAGAAATCATAAGGAACTTATCAGAGTTGAACTATTAATATTCCTACATGGAAAATATTTGTAACTGATGAAACTTTTCTCAGTAGTTGAAGGGAATAGAAATATATATATATATACATATATATATATGAGGGTATATGGGCATATGAATACATATGTGAATGTGTGTATATATGTTTACAGGTATAGATAGAGGGAATAGGACCAATTTAATAGGAAGGGATGATACTTAAAAGGTGAAATTAAGAGGTGAGAGAGGAATATAATGAGAGGAGATGGGGAGAGACAGAATGGGGTAAACTATCTCATATAGAAGAGGCAAGGGAAAATGGTTACAATGGAGGGGAAGAATAGGAAGGTAAAAGGGAATGGGTCAACCTTATTCTCATTGAATTTGGCTTGCGGAGGGAATGAAATATACACTAAATAGGGTATCTCACCCTACAGGAGAGTAGGGGGGAAGGGGATGAGAAGGGGGATGATGGAAGGGAGGGCAGGCTGGGGGGGAGGGAAGTTGGAAGCACCCACTTTTGAAAAGGGACAGGATCAAAGTAGAGAATAGAACAAGTGGGAGGTGGGATAGGAGGGAGGGAAATATAGTCAGTCTTTTACAATATATCTACTAAGTTATAATTTTGCATTAGCTACACATGTACAACCTATACTGAACTGCTTATCTTCCCAGTAAGGCTGGGTGACCAGGGAGGAAGGGAATGAATCTGTAATTCAAAGTTTTAAAATTAAATGTTTAAATATTATATATATATATATATATATATATATATATATACATATACATACTCTTATTAATGCTATTTTACATGTAATTGGGAAATAAGATATACAGACACTGGGGCATAGAGATCCACCATGCCCTACTGGAAAAGTCAAAAGGGATATGGGAGAATATATGGGAGAGAGCAGATTGGAGGAGGGGATATCCAGTGGGACTGCTATCTTGGGGCGGTGGGTAGGGGAAAAATGGGGAGAAAATTTGTAACTCAAAATCTGGCGGAAATGAATGATGTAAATCAGAAGTTAATAAAGCATTTGAAAAATGGGGGAAAAAAAAGATAAAATAAAACCAAGATCTGTATTAGAGACAAGTTAAAAGCCTTTCCAATATCAGGATTTCTTTTTTTTTTTAGGACAGAAAACAGATATCCATTTTTACCATTACTGTTCATTATTGTACTAAAAATGCTAGCTATAGTAATAAGACAATAAAAATTAATTATAAGAATAAACATGGAAAAAGAAACATCCCTTTTTGAAGATGATATGATCATTTGCTTAGACAACCCTAGACAGTCAACTAAAAAAAATTAATTGAAACAGTTAAAAATTTCAGCAGAGTTGCAAGTTAAATAATAAGCCTACACAAACCATCATTTTTATATATTACCAACAAAATCCAGCATGTAGACATAGAAAGAAAAAGTCAACTTAAAATAACTACAGACAGTACAAAATATTTGAGAGGGGCATCTAGGTGGCACAGTGAATAGAGCACCGGCCCTGCAGTCAGGAGGACCTGAGTTCAAATCCAGACTCAGACACTTAACACAAAAAATAAAAAATTTGCCGTGGGCAAGTCACTTAATCCCAATTGCTCTCCAAAAAGCAAAAAACAAGAAAACAAAAAAAAAATAAAATGTCTGGGAGTCTACCTGCCAAGATACACACAGAAATTATATGAACATAATTACAAAATACTCTTTACACAAATAAAGACAGTTCTAAATAAAGAAATATTAATTACTCATGGATAGACTGAGTCAATGTAACAAAAATGATGATATAGTGATACATTATTGTATTTATTAGACCTATATCAAACTATCAAAGGATTACTTTCTAAAGCTAGGGGAAAAAATAATAAAATTAATGTGGAGGAATAAAAGATCAAAATATAAAGGGAGTCTTTTTTTTTTTAATGAGAAGGAAGGAGGCCTAATAGTACCTGATCTCAAACTATACTACAAAGCTATAATTGTTTTTTAAAAAAGTTTGGTACTGGGTAAGAAACAGGTTGATCAGTAAAACAGATTAGATATACAATATATGGAAGCAAATGAGCACAGTAACCTAGTTTTTGATAAACTCAAAAATCTCATGTATTAGGGGAAGAATGGCTTTCCAGACTATGTGGATCAGTTTACAACTCCACCAACAATGCATTTGTGTCCCAATTTTCCCATGTCTCCTCCAATATTTGTCTTTTTCTTTTCTGTTATATTAGCCAATCTGATACGTCTGAGGTGTACCTCAGAGTTGTTTTAATTTGCATTTCTCTAATCAAGTGATTTAGAACACTTTTTCATGTAACTATAAATAGCTTTGATTACTTCATACGAAAACTGCCTGTTCATATCCTTTGACTATTTATCAATTGAGGAATGAGTCATTTTCTTATAAATTTGACTCTGTTTTCTATATATTTGACAAATCAGATCTTTATCAGAGGAACTTGCTATAAATTATTTTCCCTAGTTTTCTGCTTTTCTTCTTATCTTGGCGGCAATGGATTTGTTTGTGCAAAACCTTTTAAATTTAATATAATCAAAATTATCCCTTTTGCTTCCTGTAATGCTGTCTCTTATTTTGTCATAAATTCTTCCCTCATCTGTAGATCTGGCATGTAACATATTCCATGCTCCCCTAATTTGCTTATGATATTACCCTTTATGTATAAATGCTTATGATACTACCCTTTATGAGTAAAACATGTACCCATTTTGACCATTTGGGCCATTTTAACCCTATCTTGGTATACAGTGTGAGATTTTGGTCTATGCCTAGTTTCTGCCAAGTTGCTTTCCAGTTTCCCCAGCAATTTTTGTCAAATAGTGAGTTCCTGTCCTAAAAGCTTGGAACTTTGAGCTAATCGAACACTAAATTACTCTGGTCATTTACTGCTACTGCTGTATATTGTGTACCTAATCTTTTCCACTAGTCCACCACTCTGTTTCTTAGCTGGTACCAGATGGTTTTGGTGATTACCTCTTTGTAATACAGTTTGTGATCTGTTATGGCTAGCCAATTTACTTCACATTTTTAAAAAATTTGATTCCCTTGATATTCTTGACTTTTTGTTCTTCCAGATGAATTTTGTTATTACTTTTTTTTCTAGCTCTATAAAATATTTTTGGTAGCTTCATTGGTATGGCACTAAACAAGTAAACTAATTTAGGGTAGAATTGTCATTTTTATTATATTGGATTGGCCTAACCATGAACAATTAATATTTCTCCAGTTGTTTAGATCTGTCTTTATTTGTGTGAAAAGTGTTTTGTAATTGTGTTCATATAGTGCCTAGATTTGTCTTGGCAGGTAAACTCCCAAGTATTTAAATTGACTATTGTAATTTTAGATGGAATTTCCCTTTCTGTCTCTTCCTGATGGTAACAAATAGAAATTATGATTTACATGGGTTTATTTTATATCCTACAACTTTGCTGAAGTTGTTAATTATTTCAACTAGTTTTTTAGTTGATTCTCTAAGTACACTATCATATCATCTGCAAAGAGTAATAATTTTGTTTCCTTGTTGCCTATTCTCATTCCTTTTTCTTCTCTAATTACTGTGCTAGCATTTCTAGTACAATATTGAATAATAGTGATGACTTGCTTCATCCCTGATTTTAGTGGGAAGGCTTCCAGTTTATCTCTGTTACAGAAAATGCTTGCTGATGGTTTTAGATAGGTACTACTTATTATTTTAAGGAAAGCTCCATTTATTCCTATGCTTTCCAGTGTTTTTAATAGGAATGATTGTATTTTGTCAAAAGTTTTTTTTTACTTCTATTGACATAATTATATGATTTTTGTTGTTTTTGTTATATGCTGGTAGTTTTCCTAATATTGAACCAGCCCTGCATTCCTGGTATACATCCAACATGGCTATAGTATATGATCTGTGTGTTATCGTTCTGTAAACTCCTTGAATGGATTTTTAATTTGCATAAAAATTCATTAGGGAAATTGGTCTATAGTTTCCTTTCTCTGTTTTGGCTCCTCCTGATTTAGGTATCAGCACTGTATTTGTGTCATAAAAGGAATTTGCTAGAACTCCTACTTAGAAGTTATAAAGAGGTATATTTTGGCTCAGGGAAGGTTCCTAACAATTAGAGCTATCTAGAAACTGAATGACCTGTTAAGGTGTTGAAGAGTAGGGGTTGAAGAGGGAAAAGGGAGAAGGGTAGTGAGTTCCCTGCTACTGCAGCTATTCAAGAGGGTGGATGATCCCAGGGAAAAAATTCTTGAATTGTATAGGAGGTTATACTAAATTATCTTCGAGGTCTCTTCCAATTCAAGATAACTCATAATTCTAAGGTAGATGTTTCCTGGGGTAGGAAAGCCAAGGAGTAAAGAGCAAGAGACCAAGAAAGGGAATGGTGTTTTCAGAAAGGTCTAGGGAGGAACATACCATGATGTTCTAGAGTGAAGGGAGATAGATAGGACTTTCAGAAATATGCACCCCCACCTCCAGTAACCCCTGGTCCCTGGAGCCCTGTGTAATGAATGTTCCTCTCTGTTTTTTGACAGCCCGTGGAGGAGGACGCCCTCAGTGACCTCAGAGTACCTGTAGAAGTGGCAGAGAAGCTGGTCCTAGCACTCAGTAGGCAGCTTCAAGGAACCACCTACAGTGATCTGCTTAGTTCGCTTGTCTACAACAAATTTGGGCCACAGACTAGTGTGGAGAATTTGGCCAACCTGCCCCCTCCAGAATCTCCTGAGAATACCTGCAGCCCTGAGGCCCCATTTCCAGACACCAAGTCGGAGGTGGATAGGGATGGGGAGACTGAGTCAGTGGGGGTGGAGGAGTCATCTACAGAACCTGAAGGTAAGTAAAGCCCTGTTCTGGGCAATGAAATACCAGAAAGAGGGTAGCCAATAGAGCAGGCAGCTGGGAAGGACAGGGGAGGTGGTAGCTACTACAGGTGTAGTATACTACTACATAATATATGTAATGCTTCATCCATAAAATCATAATTTTTTTGGTTTTGTTTTCTGTCGGGACATATACAGGCCTAGAGGGGCAAAAGCCTGGCAAAGGTTGGGATGAGGGAGGGGGTCAGCAGAGAACAATAACATTTGTCTCCAGACTTTTTAGTGGAAGGTAACCAAAAAATGCTTTCTTACCCCTGCCTCATTTTTTGAAGGGAAAAAATGTCTCCAGTTTATTTTCTAGGGCCTTCATCTCTCTAAGTCTAGCCAACTCTTGTCACCCCCTTTCTTCACCCTATGTTTGTTGGGGCTGCAGCTGAGCTGCTGTTTCGGAGCCTGGTGGGGGCTGCAGAGCCCTCCGGACAGCTGCTCCTGGAGCTGGAGCTAAGCATATGCCAGGAGGGCATTGGGGAGGGTCAAGTGAGCCGGCTCCTGGGGCAGCTCCAGCACCAGCCCCAAGCCTTCCTGCTGCTGCTACAGAGCCTGGAGACCCCCGAGAACAAGGCCCTTCAAATGACTGGGCTGAGGTGAGGGGGTGCGGGTAGGGGTGGGGGCAACCAGGAGTTTGGAAGGAAAGCAAGGGAAGAAGACAATGCAAAGAGGATTATATCAACCCCACGAGGTTGTCTACTTGCCTCAGAGGCAAAGTGGATAGAGTGTTGGAGTCAGGAAGTCCTGAGTTCAAATCCTGCCCCATACACTTACTAACCATGTGAACCTGAAAAAAGTATCAACTTCAGTTTCCTCATTTGTAAAATGGGGATAATAATATTACCTACCTTCCAGGGTGGTTGTGAGGATCAGATGAGATAACATATGTAAACCTGAAAGTGCTATATAAATGTTGGCCATTGTTATTACTGTTTTCATTTGGTAAGTTGGTAGTTTTCCTTTGAGGATTGTAGCTAAAAATCTAAAGGTGGAGTCCTGGGAGGGAACCTACATGAACCACTCCAGCATCACCTACCTGAGAGATCAGGCAGGCTCTCACTGCTTCGCACTCACAGCCTGTGGGCCCTTACTCAGAGGTACCATGCACAGGGTCAGAGGTGCTCATTTGCACATACCCAGTCTCTGCTTCACAGCTGCCCAGGCTCTCCTCCCGGCATTCTGAGAAACATGGCAGCAAAAAGAAACATAAGATTTTAGAACTGAGAGGCAAGAGAGGACCTTAGGACCTTAGGATTTATCCAGTGTCCTCATCTTACAAGGGGAAGAAATGGAGACCGAGGAAAATGAAGTTAATTATCCATTGTCACACAGGGAGAAAATGCCAGAACTAGGTCTACAACCTAGATTTACTGCCCCCAAAACCAGGATTCTTTCCATTCTGCTGTGCAGACATCTTTGAATGGGCCTGAATACTTGCCTAAACCCCTCCACACCCAAAAGACAGAATCAAAATGTCAGAGCTAGGTAAGACCTTAGAATTAGAATATTACTGCACAAGAATGCAGAATAAGGGAGGGATCTTAGAATATGGGATATTACAACATAGAATATGCAATGTCATAACTTAAAATATAAAATTTCATAGCTAGAAAGTACCTTATAATTTCATTTGGTCCAAACCTCTCCATTAGGGTCAGCTAGGTGGCTTAGTGGATAGAGTGCCAGGCCTGGAGTCAAGAAAACCCAAGTTCAAATCCAACCTCAGATACTATCTACTTTTGTGACCCTGGGCAAGTCACTTAACCTTTGTTTGCCTCAGTTTCATCATCTATGAAATGGGGATAATAATACTGACCAAATTTGTTTTATATAAGCATATTACTGGCTTATAGCCCTTGTAACCAAACTTCCACCCACCTCATCCTTCCTCTCTTCAGAGCTTGGGTTGGGAAGAGTGGTGCTGAAGTATAAAAGAGGGTGACACATATGGACCTGACATCCAGTCTTTGTGTCCTTCTTCCCATCTGAAACCTCTCTTCCTGGACCCTCAGAATACTGAGCTGTCTCCTGGAGATCTCTGTGGACTCAACTCTCCCTTGGCACAAAGTGGCGTCTTCCTGTTTGGCCAGCCTTAGAACTCCCAGCAAAGACCATGAGGTACTAGAGGGTAGGGTCCAGAGGAAGGAGGACTAGAGATTCCTGGAGCATTGTCCATCCTGGGGGTTCTCAGTGCTCATACAATCAGATGCACCCATGAATACCTGGTCTATGTTCTCGGTAACCTTAAGTGGAAGGTGCTTGTGAGTGAGGAGAGCTGAGTCCCGGGCACCTATCAGACAGGTACTGGATATGTAGCCCAGTACCTGGCACACAGCAGGGGCCTAATAAATTCTTTTCAACTTGTTGACTTGAATGGAAGGTGGCAGAATGGGGCTCATCTTCTTCCTGGCAGGATGGTCAACAGGGTACCCACAGAGAGATGGCTGACCTTTGCCTCCCTGGGCCTCAGTATAAACCTTGACCCCATCCTTCCTCAATGCCCACTCTAGGTAGTCCAGGAATTAATCCGTTTCCTGCATCGCTTGGCCACATTACACAAGGACTGTGCAGTGGTTTTGTGCCACTTGGGAGCTCGAGAGGCCCTCACCAAGGCCCTGGACAAGCACAAGGAACAGCTGCTCCTGGGACCTGAGCTCCGGGACCTGGTAGGCGAGTATGAGAAACATGCCCGGCTCTACAGTAACCTCACCAAAAGCATCTTGGCTGGCTGCATCCAGGTGAGGAGGATGGTAGATGAAGGGGATGAAACTGGTGAGAAGGAGGTGGGATGGAAACAGGGGAGGAGGAGGTACAATGGAGGCAGGTAGAGTATGGGAGGGAGACAGGTAAGCCTGGGGAGGAAAAGAAGGCAGATTGGGGTGCGGGGCAAAGACGGATGAGAATATGAGATTAGAGCGAGAGAGGAAGGGGGTTCAGTATATGATGGAGGGAGGAAAGTAACACATAAGCCACAGCTACCTAGGTTTTGTTGAGGGTTGGTTTTTTTTTTTGGGGGGGGGTAGGGGGAGCGGTAATGACCTGACTGACCAGAGGTTATTTCTTCTGTGCCTGATTTTTTTTATTCTGTGTTTAAACACCAAATAAAATGGGCATTTGCATATACATAAAAGAAAAGAAAAAGAGGTGTATATGTAAAACTATAACTCTTTGTTGTAAACAGCTTTATTTTCTTTCTTTTTTTTAATTTAATTTTTTTCACTTAATGAAAATCCGACTTTTCTTCCTCCCATCTCCACACCACCACCCCTCACTGAAAAAGAGAAACAAAGCTCTGTAATGACATAGCATAATCAAGCAAACAAATTACTCCATTGGCCATGTTCCAAAAGAAAAAAGTTTCAATTTACCCCGAGTCCACGCCCTCTATCTCTCAGGAGGTGGGTTGGCTTTCCTTTTTAAGCATTTAAGTTCAACCGGTAGCTTTCCAAGCTTGTCTGTTGTGCCTGGTTTCCTGTAGGACAGTATATTCTTCAGGATTTAGATGGGGAGGAGTGAACAGAATTGCTTAGTCCCTTGTCCCTTTCCCCATATAAATTTATTTCTGTCCCTGTGCTCCTTCCCGTCCCTCTGTGTTCCTCTCTATGTTCTCCTCTATGTTGCCTTCATACCTGTGGTCTTGCTACAGATGGTGCTCAGCCAGATTGAAGAGCACAGACGAACCCACCAGCCCATTAACATCCCTTTCTTTGACGTCTTCCTCAGGCATCTCTGCCAGGGTCAGTGTCCTTCACTTACCATTGGTCAGGGTCAGTGGCCATCCCCCAGCCCCAACTCCCAGCCCATTAATGTCACCACTCCTCCCTTGCTCCAGCAACAGAGATTATAATTCTCTCTAGAATTCTTCGTTCCATGTCCTTTCCTCAACCAGATGAATTTGTTCTTTCCTCCCTATTTGGCCCCAGGTTCTGGTGTAGATGTGGAAGACAAGTGTTGGGAGAAGATGGAGGTGTCATCCAATTCTCACGGGGCTAGCAAACTGATTGACCGGAACCCCAAGACCTACTGGGAATCCAGCGGCAGTGCTGGCTCTCATTACATCACACTATATATGCACCATGGAGTCCTTGTCAGGTGGGGCAGGATGGACACACATATACACAGACTCCATGGGTTAAAGACAGTGTTGAAAACATGTTTTCTGTGCTATAGTGAAACATGATGTCACATTTCATGTGCCCTGGTTTCTCTCTCTCTCTCTCTCTCTCTCTCTCTCTTTCTCTCTCTCTCTCTCTCTCTCTCTCTCTCTCTCTCTCTCTCTCTCTCTCTCTCTCTCTCTCTCTCTCTCTCTCTCTCTCTTTCTCTCTCTCTCTCTCCCTCTCTCTCTCTCTCTGTCTCTCTTCTGCTTATCTGTTTCTATCTGTCTCTCTCTCTGTCTCTCTGCCTCTGCCTGTCTGTCACACACACACACACACACACACACACACACACACTCCATAGTCTACACTCAGTAGTCTAGGGATATACTCAAAATGTCTGTGTCTTGGCTTGAGGAAAAAATGACAACTCCCTGAAACGAGGCAGGAAAGGTAAAGGAGTTTCTCAATTGTTCTATGAATATGGTCACTGATGAGTTTCTTCCCTCTCTTATCTCCAGGCAACTGACTCTGCTGGTGGCTAAGGAAGACTCGAGCTACATGCCAGCCCGGGTGGTGGTGCTAGGGGGAGACCATGCCAGCTCTGTCAGTACAAAGCTCAGCACTGTAAGGACCATCCCCCTCCCTTTACATCTTGTCCCAATGGTTACTGAAAAGCCTATTCTGTGAGTCCTGTTCCCCAAGAACAGATGGTTTGACTCCTCCCTGCATAGGGAAGCTAGGAACAGGACCAAAGAGTTATAGATTCCACAGGATCCATAGTATTTGGGGTAGGGATGGGGGTAAAAGTGAAGAAAGTGGCCACAGGAACAGGGTATAGTTCCTTTGCTTCTCTGTCATGGGAATTACAAAATCTTCTCACATTCCAACCCAATGCAGGTAAATGTCATGCCTTCTGACAGTCGGGTGCTTCTCCTGGAAAACATGACCCGCTTCTGGCCCATCCTTCAGATCCGTATCAAGCGCTGCCAGCAGGTAAAAGAGGCTGGCATTGAGAGAGGGAAGAGGGAGCAGGTGGAGGGCAGAGACTGCCCTTGGAAGACTGGGAGAGAGGAGTAAAGCCATTCAGTGACATTGAGCCCTGTGCAAGGGAAGGAGTGTGCAAGGGAAGGAGTGTGTATGTGTGTGTGTGTGTGTGTGTGTGTGTGTTAGGGGAGGGGGCTGGGTACCCACACAATTTGAATGGAACTGACCCAATGTAAACTTCTTGAGGGTGGGGACTTCACTTTCCTCATTGTATCCACAGGGCTTGGTTCAATGGCTTATATATAGTAGGCATTTAATAAGAGTTTGTTTGACTTATCTGGTTGGGAAAAGATCCAATGAATAGTGTAGTCCTAGAAATATGGGAAATGATGTAGAGCCATGGTGTGTTATTTGGCATTAGCTGGTAAGAGCTGGGGCATCCCTGTGGCCCAGTGGGAAGAGAGCTGGACCTGGAGTCAGGAAGACCTGAGTTCAAATCCAGCCTCAGACACGTCTTAGCTGTGTGACCTTGGGCAAGTCATTTAACTCATGTTTGCCTCAGTTTCCTCTCCTGTAAAATGAGGATAATAATAGCACTTATCTCCCAGAGTTGTTATGAGGTTCAAATGAGAGAATAATTGTAAAGTGCTTAGCACAGTGCCTGATGCACAGTGAGGGCTCAGGAAACATCAGCAGCTGCTGTTCGTGCCCCTCCTCCTCTTCCTGCAGCTACAAAGCCAGAGTCCTAATCTTGATTTAGACTTTGGATAAATAATTTCATTTTTCTGGGTCTCAGTTTCCTACTCTGAAAAATAAGAGAGGGTTGGATAAACAATGGCTAGTTCTAACCCAGGGCACCTTGATGGTGCTGTGGATACAGTGCCAGACTGGAGTTAGGAAGACCCGCGTTCAAATAGGGCCTCAGCTACTTACTAGCTGTGTGCCCCTGGGCAAGTCACATAACCCTGTTTGCCTCAGTTTCCTTATCTATAAAATGAACTGGAGAAGGAAATGGCAAACCACTCCAGTATCTCTGCAAGAAAACTACAAGTGGGGTCACAAAGAGTCAGACATGACTGAAATGACTGAACAACAGAAAGTTTCTATGAACTTTTGAAAGGCATGGGTTTCAGGCCCTAACTTTCTTCCAGGCCTTCCTCAAGAACGTCCTCCTTTGGGGAGGAGCTAGGCTGTTGCAGGGAGTCAATCACAATCACATGTTTCAGGGTGGTGTTGACACCCGTGTGCGAGGGGTGGAGGTTCTGGGCCCCAAACCCACGTTCTGGCCACTGTTCCGGGAGCAGCTGTGTCGCCGAACACACCTTTTCTACACTGTTCGAGCCCAAGCCTGGAGTCAGGACATTGCTCAGGACCGAAAGCGTCTGCTGCAACTCTGCCCTAGGTGTGGAGAGGGACATCTGGGTGGCTGGGCCTAGTGTGGAGGAGGAGGGGGGAGTAGGACAGAAGTGAAGAGGTCAGGGGTAGGGTGAGAGTCGCTGCCTGGGAGAGTCCTGAGGGATTCAAAGAGGGGGATAGAACAGTTGTGGGGGATGAGACCCTCCTGATGTCCGTGGGGGGGCTATTGACATGAGAACATTCAGGGTATGGTATTGAGGAATAGTCTTGGGGCCAGGGGCTCGTGCCTCTAGCTCCTGACCCTGTCACCAGACTGAACGGGGCTTTGCGCCATGAGCAGAGTTTTGCAGATCGATTCCTCCCTGATGATGAGGCTGCCCAGGCATTGGGAAGGACCTGCTGGGAGGCCTTGGTCAGCCCCTTGGTGCAGAGCATCACTGCCCCTGGTAACTATCCCATTGCCTCTCCCCTAGAAACTGCCCCCAGTAACTTCCACAGGTTCTGTTTCCCTCAGGAACTTTCCCTGGCAGCCATTCCTTAACATCTTCCCTAGTAACTGCCCCTGGTAACCATCCATAACTTCTGCTACAATAGTTTCCTTTCAAGAACTGCCCCTGGTAACCATACACTCTTCCGTAGCAACTACCCCCAGGTTATCATCCCTTTAATTTTGTTGTGATAGCTTTTCCTCAAGAACTGCCCCTGGAAACCATCCCAAAACCTCTCCCTTAGTAGCTTTTCCTGTCAACCACCCTCTAACCTGTTACTAAGAGTTGCCACTCAGGAACTATCCCTCAGCCTTTCCCTTCCTTTTCCCAATCCAGACGCTTCACCTGCTGCTGTTTCTCCCATATTGCAGTGTCTTCCTGAACTGTGTTCCCTTCTCAGATGGCAGTGGGGTGATCCCCCTGGCCTGGCTGCTGGGCCAGTACCTGGAGCAAAGAGAGAAGGCCCAGCACAAACAGGAGCAAGCAGATGCTTTTACCTCACGGGTCCGATGCCTCACACACCTGCTAGTACATGTGGAGCCTTCCTCAGGGCTGCAGTCCAAATTACTCACCTGGCCCAGTGAGTCCCAGGAAAAGCATCGTCCTTAGTCTTCCTCCCAGCCGTGTTACCCAGTTCCCTCCTCCTCTTCCCCTCTGTTCCATGGTTTTAATCCCTTTGTCTGATCTGGTTCGTGCTGTCATTTCTTTGTGATGTTCCTCACTATTCCTGCCCTTCATCCTGGAATGTTGGGGGGCTGGAGTGGGAAAGCATCCTTGGACTTTTCCTCTTTCTGTCTGTCTCCACAGATGACAAGAGTAGTAAAAGTCAAGATCTGAACTTGGAGGCTGAACTGGGACCTCCTGGTGGCAGCCTGAGGGGTATCACCCAGTGTTGGAGGGGTGTGGTACAAGAGCAGGTGGGCAGGGTGGGGGCTGGCAGGGTATGGGGAAGGCCTAGACAACAGTCTCCACCCCTTCATGCTCCTGCCTCTTGCCCTCAGGTGATCAGGTTTCTGACTGCAGCCTGGAAGGCGCCCGACCTTGTGCCCAGATACTGTGACATCTATGAACGGCTCCAGAGCGCTGGGACAGAGCTCTTTGGGCCACGGGCAGCCTTCACGCTGGCCCTTCGCCAGGGCTTCTCCGGAGCTCTGCTCCAGCTCTCCTTCCTCACTGCTGCCCATGTGAGTCCTCTTTGCCCCCTCGTCCTCAGAGTGTACCTCCAGATTCCCAGGCTTCCTCCCCATTCCCCATTCCCAGTCCTCTCCCCTGGTGCCTCATCCCTCCCTCCTGACCATCCCCCCTTCTTTCCTCTGCTCCTTTTTTTCTCTTCTCTTCCTCCAATTCCTGTGCCCAGGTGAGTGAGCAGTTTGCCCGGCACATCGACCAACAGATCCAGAGGAGCCGGGTCGGTGGACCCCAAGGAGAAAAGATGTTGAGCCAGCTGCAGCGGAGCCTGGAGCCCATGATGGTCCTCTCTGGCCTAGAGCTCGCCACCACCTTTGAGCACTTTTACCAGTGAGTGTGGGGCCTCAGAGGGAGAGGCAAAGGGCAGGCAGGTGGGCGGCAGGGAGGGGACTCTCGGGGGCCCTTCAGCCTTGAGGGAAGCAGCAGAGGGGGAACCCAGGGCTCGAGAGAAGGCCGGCACTGAGTCCCTCCTCAGTAAGGCCTGGGCTACATGCATCGCAGGTACTATTTGGCAGACCGCCTCCTGAGCCTGGGCCCGAACTGGCTGGAGCGGGCTGTGCTGGAGCAGATTGGGCTTTGCTTCCCCAACCGACTGCCCCAGCAGATGCTCAGCAGCCTGAGCACGTCAGAGGAGCTGCAGCACGAGTTCCACCTCTTCCAGCTGGAGCAGATCGACCAGCAACTCCTGGAACAGGAAGAGGATGAGGAGCAAGGGCTGGAGGCCCATCCCCAGGAGGAGGTGAGGCAAGAGGCAGTGACTGAGGCCCCATCCCTAGGAGGAGGTGAGGGCCAAGGGCTAGAGACCCATCTCTAGGAGGGGTGAGGTAATGGAGGCTGGAGGCCCATCCCCAGGAGGAGGTGAGGCAAGAGGCAGTGACTGAGGCCCCATCCCTAGGAGGAGGTGAGGGCCAAGGGCTAGAGACCCATCTCTAGGAGGGGTGAGGTAATGGAGGCTAGAAGTTCATCCCCAGGAGGAGGTGAGGCAAGAGGCAGTGACTGAGGCCCAGGAGAAGGTGAAGGCCAAGGGCTAGAGACCCATTCCTTGGAGGAGCTGAGGTGGTAGAGGCTGGAGGCCCATCCCCAGGAGGAGGTGAGGGCCAGGGGCTAGAGACCCATCTCTAGGAGGGGTGAGGTAATGGAGGCTAGAGGCCCATCCCCAGGAAAAGGTGAGGTGATAGATGGGCTGGAGGCCCTGCCCTAGTAGGAGGTGAGGGACAAGGGTAGAGATCCATTCCTAGGAGGAGGTGAGGGCCAGGGGCTAGAGACCCATCCTTAGGAAGAAGTGAGGTGATACAGGCTGGTGGAAGCCAAGCTCCAGGAGGAGGTGAGGGCCAGGGTACTTAGGGATGGGAGGACAGGAAAAATGTGGAGCTGGGGAAGCCCTTCTCTGGGTAGAAGCAGGATATGTGGTATTCATCTTGTATTCCTCAGATCACCTGGCCCAGTGCCTTACTCGTAGTAAGATATTATTAAGTATTTGTTAAATTGGACTGACTAGAATGAAAGAGGTCCCTGAAAGTCATTTGCCCCCACAGCCACTGGAGGAGCAGTTGCCTGAGGAGCCAGCTCCTGAAGTGTCTGTGCTGGTCCTGTCTCCCCGCTGCTGGCCTGTGTCACCGCTCTGCTATCTCCATGAGCCCAACAAGTACCTCCCGCCAGCTCTTAGCACCAGCCTCAGCCGATTTTCCAACTTCTACAGTCAGAGTAAGAGGAGGGGGTGGACAGCTAGGAGATGGGTGTATAGAGTAGGAGGGGTAGGTGGCCCATGGTAGAGGAGACTCCAGATCTAAGAGTAAAAGAAGAAAAGTAAAGGGGAGAGTTTCTGGAGAAGAGTCATGAACTGGAACCTTGGCACTTGGGGTAGGAGCCAGGGTGATGGGCGGGATAGGGGAGGTAGAGATGAAGCTAGTCACCACTGGTACAATGGAAAGAACACTAGTTTTGGAATCAGAAGACCTGGTTTTAGATCTTGCCTCCAACAGTTACTACTTGAATGACCTTGGTCAAATTACTGAACTCTCGGGGTTCACCTGGGACACCAAAAGGTGTCTGTCTTTTCTACGACTGTCTGCTAGTGGGACCTTGGGTCAATCACTTCCTCTCTCTCTGGGCTTCAGTTTTCGTATGTGTAAAATGAAAGGATTGGCCCACATGGCCATTCCAGCTTTAAATTCTACTCAAGCTGATCTCTTGTTACACTTAGGATAAAAGTTCTTTGGTATCAAAGGGTGGGGGACATTTAGGTGGCACAGTGGATAGAGCACTGGGCCTAGAGTCAGGAAGGCTCATCTTCCTGAATTCAAATCCAGCCTCAGACATATACTAGTTGTGTGACCCTAGGCAAGTCACTTTACCCTGTTTGCCTCAGTTTCCTCATCTGTAAAATGAACTGGAGAAGGAAATGGCAAACCACTCTAGTATCTTTGCCAAGAAAACCCCGAGTGGTGTAGTGAAGAGTTCCCTGAAACGACTCAACACAAAGGAAGATGAAAGGTTCATCAGTGTCCACCAGATGGCGCACACCACTGTACTGGAGAAGAATGGCACCTCTCATCTGTTTGCCCTCTGGTAGAATGGAGTATTAAATAGCAAGTTAGCCAGGCACAACCTGAGGCATCATTTTGTCCAACCTCCTCATTTTACAGTTGAGAAAGCCAAGGCCCAGCAAGAGGAAGTAGTGGACCCAAGGTCTCAGAAGTAGTGACAGAAGAGCCAGAGCTAGAACCCAGATGACCTTCCTCCCAGTCTAGTGCTTTCTGCAGTGTAGGACATCTCCCACGTGTCTGCTATGGACAGACAGACTCCTATATTGGACCCTGGATGAAAAGAAGACATACGAAACAGGAAAACATGGTATTCATCCTCAGGGAGAACTTCCTCTCTGATGAAAGAGATGAAATCCTCCAGACTCAGGCAAAGCCAGAGCTAGTGGTAGGAGCGATACCTAGGGTCATGCAACAAGGAATTTTTTTTTGCTTGCCTTAATTTAAATATGTTTAATGCCAGAAACTTCGGTCCTCCTTGACATATCAGAATTAGACAAGTTTGAAGGTTACCCACCCAAGGGACAGTTTTCAAACCTTGCAGGCAGTGTAAAAAACACTTAATCCCTGCTCTGCCCTCAGGGATCCCCAAACTCAATCCTGGAAACACAAATCCTCCTCTTAGGTAGTTCCCAGTCTGAAGAGTCTCATCTTCCTGGTAGGATTGAACACAGAGATGATGACTTGAATGGATGAAAGAAAATGGAAAAGGACGTATTAAGTGTCTGCTGTATGTAAAGTACTATAAGCAAGATAATCCGTGCTCTCAAGGAGATTACATTCTAATCGAGAGAGATCATGAATATTGGAGGGTTAAGCTGCAGGACTGAAGGAAGGCCATAGTGCTCTAGTCACTGGGGTGAGGCCCAGTAGTCTACCGTCTTATAGGGAGAAGACTGTGGGTGGCAATTCCCTGATCATCCCCTGGGTGAGAGTAGCCATCTCAGTCCCAAAGCTGCAGGCTCATGGAGAAGATAAAGGGTTGAGCCGAACAGGCCCTCCAGATTCTCTCCCTTGGGGGTTGACATTTATCTAGGAGGGAGTAAAGGGAAAGGTGACTTTAATAAGAAGATTTTAAGAGAAGAGGAGATTCTAATGGGATGTGTGCAGATGATGGGTGGGGCTCAGGAGAAATGGCTCCTTGGTCTGATCTGCCCCTTGCCCATCAGAAGCTAGCAAAGTTTGGGGGATGAGGGGAAGGTTCTTGTCCTTAGTTTTATGGGTCTCCCAGAAGCATCAAGCACAGTGCAAGACACATAGTCAGTAGAGATTGTTAATGGTGTAAATGAGTGTCAAATTTAGAAGGTTGTCAAATTCCAAATTTGCTGGAAGTAACAAAATAATAAGATTGTGAACACATTGAATTGTCAGCAAATATTCATTAACTGATTGAGACAGACGCAAAGAAAGAACCGTAGAGAAATGATGCTGTGGAAAGATTGCCATGTCTGGAATCAGGAGACCTGAGTTCATATCCTGACTGCTACTTATTACCTGTGTGGCCCAAAGCAAATCAGGTTGCCTTTCTGGGCCCCAGTTTCCTCATCTCTAAAATGGGCTTGAACTAGAAGACCTCTGAGATCCATCCCTTCTAGCTTCAAATCTCCAGTTCTACATACAGTACTGGAGGGGGAGGGGCTGCTTCATAGATGCCCCCTCTTGTCCTACCCACTAGGTCAAAATCGGCCAGTCTTGGGGCCGCAGCGCCTGCTGCAGTGGTCATGGTTGGGCCGGGCTGAACTGTTGTTTGGAGCTCAGATTCTGCATGTTTCCACTTTGCAGATGTGGCTTCTTCTGCATTTCAACCAAATGGAGGTACCACCCCCTCCCAGTCTGTCTCCTTATTCCCATCTTTGCCCCTGTCTTTTGTTTTTTAAATTTTATTTATTTTAGGGGCAGCTAGGGTGACCCAGTGAATAGAGCACCGGCTTAGGCAAAGTCACTTAACCCCAACTGCCCTACCTTCTTCTCTCCAAAAGGCAAAAAAACCCAAACAAAATAAATTTTATTTATTGTTTTGGTTATATTTTTAGTTCCAAGATATCTCCCTCCCTCTCAACCCCAACTAGAAAAGGCCACCATTTGATAGAGATGTATATGTAAAAACCATAAGATATATATTTCCACATATCAGATAGCATTTTCCTCCATAAGTCCTTTGTAGATGATTTGAATATTCACATTACTCAGAATAGCTTAGTCACTCACTGTTACACTTTGAACAATATTGTTGTCACAGTATATAATGTTCTCTTGTTTCTGCTCATTTCACTCTGCATTATTTCATGCAAGGCTTCCCATGTTTTTCTAAAATCAACCTGCCCACCATTTCTTACATCACAGTAGTATTTCATCACAATCACATACACAAGTAATTTTTTGCTGCTTTTCAATTGATGGATCTCATCAATTTCCAGTTCTTTGCCACTAAGAGAGTTTTAAAGCCTCTTTTCCTTTTTCTCTGATCACCTTAGGAAACAGACCTAATAGTGATATTTCTGGGTCAAAGGGTATACACAATTTTATAATTCTTTGGGTGTAATTCCAGGGTGCTCTCCAGAATGGTTGGATCAGTTCACAATTATACCAACACTCTTGTTAGTGTCCGTTTTTCCACATCCCCTCCAACAATTCTCATCAATTGGGAAATGCTCCTATCTTTCTTGTCTTCTATATTCAATGTCAGGGACTTTTTCATTTTTATCCTCTGTCCCTGTCACTACTAACCAATCCTCCAGGAGGCCCAGACTGCTTGTCGGGATTGTAAGCGATATTCATCAATCAGGTCAGGAGGAGGTGACTAGTTGGGTGAAAGCCCAACCTCTCTGATTCTTAATTCCTTTCTCCAGGAGGTGGCCTTGGAGACTCTGCTGCAGACCTCTCACCTCTCCTCAGAGCTTTTGATGCAGGCACTTAAGCCCCTCACTTCAGGTCTTGGTCCCCTGACCCTCCAGGAAGGCCAGGGTCTCCCACCTGGGGGTAGGTAATAGAGGCTTTGAGACCTTTCTGCCCTCACTGAGGACTAGATTCCTCTGCAAGACAGGAATTGTAGAAGGGGAGGAGAAGGAAAGGGGAGGGGATTCTAGGCCTTATCACTACTTCCTCTAGGGAAAGATGTGCCCTTGTCTCCTGAGACCCTATGTATATGTGGGTGGGGTGGGGTGGTTTTATCTCAGGTGTGCTGCGGCTTCGGGAGGTAGAGAAGGAACCTGGGGGGGAGGCCCTGTGGCTGCTCCCCCCCCAGACATACTTGAATGTGGAGGAGGATGAGTGCCGAACTTTGGAGAGGAAGAGGAATCTCCTGAGCTGCCTCCTTGTCCGAATCCTGAAAGCCCGTGGGGAGAAGGGCCTGCACATTGATCAGCTTGTCTGTCTGGTATGGGGGAAGGGGTTCATGGAAGGTGGTGAGGTAGGGGCTCCCTGGGGAATGGTTATTGGGAAGCAGTATCAGCATACCCAGCTCCATAATGATGAGGCCACCAAGGGGAAGGGGCACATGTAGATCTGGGAACACTGCAGCGTGCCCATCTGCTTTCTTGTTCTGAGGGGGAGTTCAGAGGGAGAATTGGGGTTGGGTGACAGTGATCTTTGTGTGTGTCCCTAGGTGCTAGACGCCTGGCAGAAGGGCCAGTCTTCACCCAGGGAGCTGGGCAACAGCATGAGTGGAGAGCATGGCTGTAGCGGGGCTGATGTCCTCTCCTGCATCCTCCATCTCCTGGGCCAGGGCTATGTTCGAAGGCAGGAGGACCAGCCCCAGGTCCTGACATATGCAGCGCCAGAACCAGAGGGGCCTCCCCTTACACCCCCAAACCTGGTTCCCTTAGGACCCGCTCCCCCCTCTACCTTCCACACCCTGGAGATCCGAACCCGAACAACCCCCAGCCCCTCTCCTCCTACTCGAACTTTTTCCACCTTCCGATAGTCCTGGCAACTGTGGTGATTTCTGCAGCAATAGGATCTAGGACTCTGTTCATAGCATATGCTGTAGGGGGAGGCTCGGGAAGGGAAGATGGGAGTTGTCATCAGGCAGCAGAAAGGGTAGGAGGGATGAGGCAGTCTGGGGTGACTGGTGCAGCTGAAGCCCTCTTAGTGTCACAGGCACAGGCACAACACAGGTTGTGACACAGGGAGCGGTAGTGACTGGTTAGGGAAAAATCTCAAGGCGATGTCCAGCAACTTCTAGGCGCACTGAGTACTGGAAAGAGGGCTGGACTGGGGGTCAGGAGACACCTGAGTTGGAATCCCAGCTTAGAGATACTTGATAGCTATGTGACTCTGGGCAAGTCAATCATTATGTCCCTTGGCCTCAGTTTTCTCAACTGTAAAATAGAGATAATATATGCACTACCTACCTCACCAGGGTGTTGTGAGCAAAGTGCGTTATGCCTTAAAGCCCTATAGAAAGGGGAATTACCATTCTAATGACCATGCTGCACCTAAGGGCTCCCCAAATCTGGACAGTGAGCTGGCTGGGCTAGCACGCAGGGCCTCTCCTGTAATCTCCCCGCACGGCCCTGGGGAGAGCTCCGGCCAGCCGGGGTCCCTCCCCCAACTCCCTCTGGCCAGTCACACAAACCCTGCCCACCCCGGCCTGGCCCCGCCCCTCTCGGCTCCCACTAGCGGGGCGCGCGCCCGTGCCGGCCAGGTCCAGGCCCACTCTGCGCTTTCTTCAGCTCGGCTCCGGTCCCGCCCGCACTGCAGCCCGGAGCCGCTCGCCGAGGCCGGGAATGATCCCATGCCGGGGCGGGGCCGCGGGATAGGGTTCTGAGCTAGTGGGGGGCAGGAATTGGACAAGAGGGAGAGACCCGGGCCCTCTGTCCTGCACGAAGCGCCCTGCAAGAGCCGCTGGCTGCCCAGAGAGGTGACGGGGAGAGGGGCGAGAAGGGAGCAGGGGACCGATGACAGCCCCTAGGGAGAAGAGAGTGGGTATGTGTAGGCCTGGGGTGGAGGTGGGAGACCTTGGCACAGGCAGGCCATAGGGGAAGGACACCCTGAGAGTGGGAGGAAGGACTCAGCATCTCAGACCGGAGGCAGGGGGAAGGAGAAGGGGAATGGGACCCAGAGGCAGAGCAGTGGGCAAAGGGTTTGAAGGAATGCCCAGCTCTGGGTGGGCACAAGGGGCTTGGCAGGATGGTATCCTCATGCCCCACATGGCTGGTAGTGGCCCTCATTTCAGGGAGCATGCTGCTGGCTGATGGCTATCTCATGGGGCAGAGCCCAGGAGGTTGGTGGCTTGGCCTGGGGTTGCTGCTTTCTGCAGGCAACGTCTGCCTGCTCTTGGTACTTCGGCCTGTGGTGGCTGGTGTCGGTGCTGAAGCCCATACCACCCGGCGGGGCTGCACCATGTTACTCTGGTTTCTCTACATCTTTGTGTTGGAGATGAAGGTCTACTTCATTTACCGAAGCTGCCGGGCTGAGGGTCACTGCCCTGACCCACCTGCCCGCCAGGCCTTCACCCTGGTGCTAGCACTCAGTGTGCCTGGACTCTTTGCCCTACTGGGGTCTCCAAAGGCTCCTGAGATTCTGTCAACCTTCCGATGGCGTGAAGAACTTAGGAGCCACCTGCTATGGGTGGTTGTGGACTTGCTGGATGTTTTAGATGTACAGGCAGGGCTGTGGGAGCCACCTCAGAGGGCACTGCCCTTCTGGGCAGAGGGTGTCACATTCTTCTACTGCTATGCACTGCTGCTATTGCTACCATGTGCGGCCCTGGGCGAGCTCAGCCTTCAAGGCCCCCAGCCCCTGCCACATCGCATGGTACTCTACCCTCTCCTCAGTCTGCTCACAGTTAACCTGGCCACAAGTCTCATCCGAGCCACTCATCTCCTCCTCTTCCGTGACACCTATGTCTCCAGCATCTTTCTAGGAAAGAACCTGCTGGCCTTGGCCCTCAAACTCTGCATGTTTCTACAGTACCGAAAACAGTGGCTGTATGGCCCACCATCACCCCAGATTCCCACTGACCCTGGCCTTACAGGCTCAACTCAGGCTGTGAGGCCAACATGACTTGCCCTGCTTGCACAGGGAGATGGGATGGACGTGGACTGCCTTCCTAAGCTATCACTTTCACCAGCACAACCTGCCCGAGTCCTTTCACCTTCAACTTGGATCTGTAAGGCAGGACCTGGTCTACAGGTCTGTGGCTTTAAACAAAGTATTCCTTGCAGGGGCTTGAGACTATCTTTGTGAATATGCTGTCCAAATCAAAACAGTCTGATGCAGGCTGAGGGCCTCAAGAGTCAGACTTAGCACAATAAAGCTATGACTGAGGCCTAGGAGCCTTTGCTGTCTCTGCTCTGAGGGCTGAAGGGAGGGATAGAGGAACAGTTGGAGGGAGGATTATGGGTGACCAAAGCATTCTTGGCATGCAGACTTCCTCTGGGCAGAAGAGACTACTGGAAACAGAATAAATTCCTGCCTAGTATCCCAGGACACCTCCTATCCAGATGACCGCCTATGTGGGCTCACAAACCTTTTCTCAAAGGGCTAATGGAAATTAGGAGGCAAGATCTCCTCCTTTATCACCTACTCATTCCCACATGCTATATGTTTGTTACCCCTGTAAGACTCAAATAACTGCATGCACACTTTATTCCCCCCACCCTTAAAAACTTGTTAAGAAACAAGGCAAAGGATATGATCAAATGTTTATAAAAATATTTACAGTACCCTAGAATCAAGTGCAGGAACAGAGTTCATGACCCTTCTCTTAAGCCTGTCCCAGGAAGTAGGATGTGGCCTCCAGGGTACTCACAGACTTAAGTTCACAACAATTCTTCCTTCCACACCAAAACTGCCCCCAGAAAAGGCACTTTCTTCCCTGAGGGAAGAGGGAGCCAGGTTTGATCTGAGGAATGCACATGGAGCCAATCAGTCTCAAATATTTTCCTGTCTTCCTTGTGCCTCAATGATAACCCAGAGCCCCAAGTTTGACAACAGCTGCACTGTAGCTAACTAAATCCATCCACTGTCGCCATGTCCCAGGGCCTGAGGTACTCTACCACGGGTAGAGAATTGAACCACAAAGCACTAGGCTCACTCAAGGACTGCCTCTAGAGGCATTGCCCTAGTGAGGAAGGGGCCAAGCTGGGGAAGGGGCAGGAGAGGACTAGACCCCCTTTAGTCCTTGCCCAGGGGCAGCCGTCTTCGGTCTTTTCCAGCATTTCGGCGCCTCTTTCTGCTTAAGAAACTCTCCAACTTCTGGCTTCGCTTTAGCTTCTTGTATTTCTCAGCCAGCGCCAACTGCCTCTGTTCAGCTAATATTAGGAAGAATCAGGGGAAAAGTGTCAGCTATGGCCAGATCTTCCGGGACACTGTTTAGCTACACCAGTGAATTTTGAAAGCCCAGTGGGATGTTCTGGCCCAGCCTATTCCCCCCTCTTCCAGGTCCTAGAAGATCATGTTATCAGAAGGCCCTTTCCTTCATTCTCTCCTCTTGGGCCCTGTTTTGGATATAAGTTACATGCAGAACCTAACCAAACCCCCTACTGACTGTTTTTCACACAGAGTCTTTTGCCATCTCCAAATGGGTTTTCACCAATAGACATGGCCTACTTGATCAGTTACACAACAGCCATACTAAAGCCTGAGAGACTATTTCCTCTACTCACATTTCTTCAAGAAGTAAGGCCGATGGCCCTGCTGGGCCTGGGCTCTCTGTTCCCGTTTCAGGGCCAAGTGCTGTTCTTGCTGCCGCTTCTGTTCCTGCTGAGCAGCTTCCTGTTGATCCTGTGATGAAAAGTGGTGAAAGTGTGTCTGTCTCCAGAAAGGAGAAGGGTCATATAGAGAATATGTCTGAATGTCTTCTACTACTCACCATTCGATGGAGTAGTTGCTTCAGCTTTTCCTGTTCTTCTCCTGGTCTGCTCTTCTTCAGATGCTTTGCCACCAGCTGCAGAGCTGAGACCAGGGTTAGGCATAACCAGACCCACCAGTATACCTCTTACCCATAAGTCCAGAATCAAGTCTACCCAACTTCCTCATCAACTCCCAAAGCACAGTCCCTGTTCGCACCTCCTTCTCCTTTGCACGATATTCATTCAGAAATCTGTATGTCTTCTCAAACACTTCAGGATTATACTCCCCTGACAGATCATCAAATCGAGGGTCCCGGGCCACCTGTGAAGGATATCAAAAGGAGTTGAGAAGCAAGATCAGCCCTTTCCTTCTACCTTGCCCAAACAGTCTGTGGAAAACTGCTATTCATTCATTAGGTGGCTATTTTCTACATAGCACTGAAAGAAATACAAAGTTTAGAAAAAGTCTCTTCATATAAATTGTAGTATATAGCTATGGCAGGAGGCAGGGTGATAAAATACAAACACAAATAATAATGCACAAAATTATGTGGTAAACACTTCAGAGATTATATCTGAGGTCCAAGGATGAAAGGTTATAAAAGAAGGAAAATAGTAAGCTATGTGTCAGGAAAGGTTTCTTGGATGGAAGTGGACTGTGAGATAAACCTCTAAAGTAGGACCTCTTAACCATTTTTGTGTCATGGACCCCTTTGGCTGTCTAGTGAAACCTATGGACCCCTTCTCAGAATAATGTTTTTAAATGCATGAAAGAAAAAAGAAACAATTATTTTGAAATGCAATTTTCAAAATATTTTTAGAACAAATTCATAGACTCCAGGTTAAGAATCCTGCTGTAAAGAATGGATGACCATGCAACCTTGGGCAAGTCACTTAACCCCAATTGCCCTTCAAAATGCAAAAAAAAAAAAAAGGATGAGAATTTAACAGATGAAGAGAAAGGAGGGTATTTTAAGCACAGGGAACACCATGAACAAAAGTGCTAAGGTAAAAAAGCATAGTCTGCTTGGAAGGCACAGTGACCCAGCTCATCAGGTGTTTTGTGTATCAAGAAGAGTAATGTGACAGAGCCAGTTTATCAAGGGCACTGAATGGCAGGCAAAGGAGTCTGGACTTTTTACTCAGTGACACAGCAGTGAACCACTAAAGATTTCTAAGACATGAATGGATTCTTTCATAGGGAAAATACTAAGTCTGGCACCAATATAAAGGATAAATCAGAGGAACAGGAAATGGAGGCAAGAAAAACACAACAGGAAACTATTAAATAAAGTCCGGGCAGGTGGCAATAAGGACCTATCTCTAGCAACCAGACAAAAGGGAAAAGATGTGAGAAATACAGCCCAAGTAAAATCAACAAAACTTGGTAACTGAAAAGAGTTGGAGATAGATCATTTCAAAATTTAAAAGGTAGAAACTGCTCTGCACACAGCTGTCATTCAATTAGTTGTATTAATGAATGAGAAATAGAATCAGCCCTATCCTCTTTCTGTCCCAACCCAAACAGCCTTCGGAAATCTTATCACTGTTGAGCCCTGATTCTTGTCTGCTCTTCCACCCAGATGTCCAAGGGACCTTACCTTCTTTCTGACAGGGACAACTTGTCGCAAAAACGGCACTCGAGTCTTCGAAGACATTTCCAGGGGCCTGAGGGTGGAAGAAAGGAGGAATTAGGGGAGCACCAGGTAAAACCAGTCAACATCCCTCCTCCACCCCAGTCCAAAGAACCCTGCAGTCCTGGGAGATGTCCCGAGACCCAGTTACCTCCTCCACACCGCACCCCCCCGTCTCCCTGTCCCCCCACCTCTGCTTCTCTGCAGCCCCCCGATCACGAGTGGGAGCTGCCCTCCTTGGCTGACCCTCAAGTCGAGTCCCTGTCACCAGCTGGCGGTACATTTTGGTCCCCACCCGGCTCTGAAGCTCCAATAGCTCCTCAAAGGACATGGCAGCCAGATCTGAAAGAAGCAGAGAGGGGACGCCGGTCGCTCAAGAAGAGCCCTCGGCCTGCACCCCAACGGCCCCGACCCCACCTCCGCCCGCCCGGGCTCCGCTTCTCCACCCCCACCAACTCGCCCCCCACCTCCAGGCTCCCCATTCGGCGTCTTTGAACTCACCAATCTCGGTCTTGCCGCCATCGAGCTCCCGAGGCCGAGATCGGCCTGCATGGGAGACTGGAGGAGCCGAACCGCGTGACTTGCCCTGCTTCGGCATCTAAAAAAGACCCCTCTCTTAACAGCACCAGCACTACTTCCGCTGCGACCTGCGGAGTACCGCCCCTTCCGGCGTCATTCCCAGAAAGCAACCAGAACGAAGCGTCGGCCGGAAGTTAGATCTGGCCCCCGCCCCCCAAGAGGCGGGGCGCATCGGGCTAGGAGGGAGGGCGGAGTCAAAGCTGGAGGAAAAGGTGCGGCGCTGGCCGGGGTGCCGACGACCCTTTGACCCAAGTAGGTCTATGGGAGTGGAGAGTAGGGAGGCTCCTGGCCCATCTGCTGTCCTCCAGCCCCGGCTACCTTACACGGGTAGGTGAGAGGGTGGGTCACCTGTGTGTGGCCACGTGAGCCTGTCACCCAGTTCAGCTTTGTGCAGGCCTCTGCCCTTAAATCTCGTGTTACTGCCTTTTTTTTTTCCTGCACCCCAAACTTGGGGCTCTTGCCTCCATTCACCTTCCCTGCTCCTAATTTTGAGCTGCCAAACACAACTGGAGGAAATTACACACAGACACCCTCACTGGGTCCCCTACAAATTTCTGTTTATTACATGGCAACTGAACCTTTTCATATGACTCTGTCATACTTCCCTTGGGCTCTAGTTCAAACCTCGAATTCCCCCCCTCCCCATTTCCTATCAACAAATGACCTCGCCTTCAGCTACACTGGAAAAGCTGAGGCCACCTGTAAAGAGCTCCTCAATTCCTCATTTCAAATCCTCAACATCCCCCCATTCTCTCCACTGCCAGCCCTTCAACTTGATCCAGTCCCCTCAGTGATTCAGTCTCATAATTTTCAATCTCTTTTTACCTAGTGGCTCTTTCCCTAAACACAATGAACTGATAGCACCGGGCCTGGCATCAGGAGAACGAGTTCAAATCCATTCTCAGTCACTGAGTGACAACGAGTTAAATCACTTAACCTCTGCCTTCATTTCTTACACTGTCTGTAAAATGGGGATAATAATAGCACCTACCTCCCAGAGCTGTTCTGAGGATCAAATGAGGCAATATTTGTAAAACAGTTGTCTAGCACATAGTAGGCACTTAATAAATATTTGTTTCTTTTTCTACTTTCAAGCTACCATCATATCCTTTTTTGGCAGCCAAACTTAGAAAATACTATTTATTCTCATCTCTACTGTTCCATCCCTTGCAATCTCATCTTCTGTTCCTACCACTCAACTGAAACTGCTCATTCCAAAGGATCTTTTTATGGTGAAATCCAGTGACCTTTTCTTAGTCCTTACCCATGACCTCTCCAGAGGCTTTGACACCACAGGCCCTCTCCTCCTATTTTCTTCCTAGGTTTTCATGGCACTACGCTGCTCTGTTGTGATTCTCTTCCTATCAAACCAGTCTTCTTCAGTCTGCTTTGTAGGCTCATCCCCCATAATTTGCCCCTTCCCTTTTTTCTAGCAATTTCATCAGCCATCATGGGTTGAATGTGCAGATGACTCCTCCAAACTACATATTCAGCCATTATTTTCTCTCCTGAGCTACAGCAGTTCCACATTCCCAAACACCTGCAGGACAATTCATTCCTACCTGAATGACCCACAGACTCCCTCAAACATATCAAAAACCAAATTCATCATCTTTCTCCCTAAAAACACCATACCCAACTTCCTTATTTTGTCAGGGGCACCACCATTCTTCTTATGATTTAAGTCCAAAACCTCAGAACCATCCCCAAGTCCTGACTTTCTCCCCACCCCTACATATCTAATCAGTTGCCTAGTCTTATTCAGTCTATCTCCACACCTCTTCCATCCCCTTTCTTTCACTCTTAGAGTCACCAGCCTAGATCAGACCCTCATTTCTCTCCTACTGTATCTCCAAGTCATCTTTCCCCAAAGCTGCTAAAATGGCATTCCTGAAGACCATGTCATCACCATTGGTCAACAAGCTTTATGTGGCTCCCTATTGCCTTTAGAATACAAATTCCTTTTTTTTTTTTTTTGGCATTTAAAGCCCTTCAAAATGTAGCCACAGCTTACTTTCCCAGGTGTTTACTCCCTTTCACATGTTCTACATTCCATCAAAACTGGCTTATTGCCATTTCCCAAACATGATTTATTCCATCTCCCTGTCTTTGCACACAGTCTGCCCTTTATACCTGAAATGCTATACCATTTCCCCTACTCCACCCCCAAAACCCATAGTTCCCTTCAAAGATCCATTCTGGTGTCACTTCCTCCTAGGGGCCTTTCCCAATATTTTCAGCTGTTGGAGCCCTATCTCCTGGAAATTACTTTTTATTTATTTTACATAGATCTTGTGCTTACTTATCAGTGAATGTTGTATCCCCTCAGTAGAAGGTAAGCTCCCTGAATGCAGAGACTGTCTCATTTTTTTATTTGTATCCACATCTAGTACACTGTAGGTGCTTAATTAAGACTGACTGGTTTTGGTAACAGATTGGCTCTAGGTCCCTTTCGAAAGGCAGTGGCTTCTCCCCAGTGTGTTGCTCTCCCTTTTTTGGGGATGTCAAGCCCACTGCCTCCATTTCATCCTTCCAGAAGGTCTGCCTATGTGCCCCACAAACAGACAACACTGCTTTGGGTTTGTACACATTTTTATAAAATCCGCGCTGGCTGGTTTTCAGGGAACAGTAACAACCTGGAGGGGGTAAGTGGGTCAGGAATGAGAGGAGGAAGGGATCACTTGATGGACACCCCTGTCCCCAAGGATCGTGAAGAGAGGACTTCACTTCAACAGCTCTACACCTCTTAGCTCCCAGACACCACTCATGGCTCAGACAGGATTGGGGAGGTGGGGCTTAGGGTTTCTCCCAAAAGTGGAGGAGGCAGTGAAGCTATGCTTAAGTACTGATGCTTCCTCACCTTCCCTCCCTCAAACCCCATAAAATATGTGGATACCCCAAACAGAGGGAAGATACTAAGGAACAATCACAGGGAAAGAGGAGATGGATGGGGAGAGCACCAAAGGGAGAGGGGCTTAGCCCCAGGGGGACAGGATAAGGGAGGGCCCCAGAACTCCCCCAGCTGCCCCTCCAAAAGTCCACAGCACAGAAAAAATCCCTAGTCCAGCACCTCCAGCTGCAGGGGAACAAAGTCCAAGGGCCCATGGTGGCAGGCTCGCAAATGATGGGAAGGGGTGGTGAGGACAGCAGCAGGATCAGTAGGGAAGGCAATGAAAACTTCCCCCTACCCGTGGGATGATGCAATGGGGCGGCTGATGTTGCTGTTGGTGGTCATGGCAGTCAGCTCCCACCTGCAAAACCAGAAATGGCAAGGAAGAAGGCAAGAAAATGGTGAAAGGTAAACAAAAAGAAATAGATTCTCTTACACCAAACCCAATCCCTCAAGGTTCCTAAAGATCAACAACTTATACCTTCCCTCCTCCATATAGACCTTCTAGGCTTAACAGCAACTGAACTCCACCCATTACTAAACCCTACACCCACTTTCCCCGCCTCCACATCTATACTGGTATCCTGCTTATGTTTATACAATCAAATGTATGGGCACCTGGGGAAAAGTGTGTGCACGTATCTGGTGTAAGCAATCAAGAAGAAGGAAGCAAAGAACAATTTATCTAGCTTATGACTACCCTGGAGTTGTAAAGCTCACTTACCTCCTTGGTGCCTCTAAAGGCCCAACCTGTGTTCTTCCAGCATGGTAACATCCACCTGGTTCATTTTCTCCTTAAGACTATCAGTAAACTGATAGGCAGAGATGTGCTTGCACCCACACTCACTAACTCCACAGTATCTAAGACAGCGCTACATGGGTGGTTCAGGGTTTGATAAAACTCAGTACAGCAGGAGCAAGTATTCCTGTCCTCTCTATTCCTGTACCTGATATCATGGGGCAGACAGGTCTGGTCCAGGTTATACTGAATCACAGCCAGTTTGCACAAAGTCTTCAGGCTGGGACCTATGGTAGAAAGAGGAACAGGGACTTAGGAAGGAGAGCAGTCCTGATTTTTCTTGCCCTAGGAATGAGCCCCTTTTGGCAAAAGTTTAGGGAGTGGAAACACTTACTAAAGTCTAGAATGTGTAGGTCAGAGTGGTCCATGAGATCAAACTCATCTCCTAGGCCTTCCTCAGGAGAAGGACTAAAGAAATCAAGAGAAAAATCTTAATAAGAGGATGCACATCCCACCAAAACCCCTCTAAGAAGTGTTATGGCCTCATGTCCCTCCCTGATCCCAAGAGTCCCTCCCCCACAACCCCCCCCATCCTGACCTAGTGCCCCCAAAGAGGACAATCTTGTCTCCCACGATGCAACAGCACTGGCGCCGGCGGGGGCATGGCCCCTTTCCCTTAGGCTCAATCTTCTTCCAAGAGAAGGACACTGAGGAGAAGTTGCGGCAAACACCAATTCAACCCCCTGGCTACTCCAGATACTCCCTCAATGACTGCCAACTACCTAAGAGCCACTCTTCTCACCCTGCTTGACCCTGAACATCCCTATAGTCTTATACTATGGAATTCACCCATTCCAACATTCTAGACCTTCCTACAACCCCTTTACCTGGGTTGAATTTCCAGAGGTCATGAAAATGACGATTCAGCCTTGCATTGTAGCCACCAAAGATGTATAGCTCTCCATTATACCCAACTGGAAATGGAAAAGAGTGTTAAAGAGAGGGTGGTTTAGGAAAGGAATTTGGGGTGAGGAGAGATACTCACAGGCAGAGTGGCTTCTTCGACCCTCAGGCAACAGTGGGGTGGGTGGACATTCCAACCAGGCCTCAGCCCTCGTGTCAAAGATACGTATTCTGTTACAATAGATCTCATTATTGGAGTGAAAGGGTCCAAATCGGTCAGCTCGACCCCCAAAAACATACATGCGGCTGCCCAACATTGTAGCTGAGTGAAAGTCCCGCCATCGTGCAGGAGTGCCCTGAGAAGAGGGAAAAAGGAAGAATCAGTAGAAGAACCAAAATGGATAGTTAAGAAATAAAGTGACCATCCCTCTCACCCCAACCTTATAAGATGAGCAATTCTGCTATCTTTCTCACTCACTCCCAAATCAAAGATTTTAAGTCCCCTATCCTCCCATCCATTATGGTTCTCCAAGTCCACTACTGGGATGGAAGTGGGGACCAAGCATAGGTGATAAAAGGAAGAAAGAAAAGGGATTTGGTAAAGTTTGGGGTAAGGTAAGGGCTTTAAGAAATACAGCTAGTCCCTTTTACTGTATGATTCGTTCAGCAAGGAATGGAAAAGAAAGATCTACCCAGAGAAAAAAAAGGTACAGACCTTTGCAGAAATGAGGGTCCATGTCATGCTGCTGGTATCCAGCTTGTGAATATCATTGGAAAAGCAGTCAGCCTAAACCAAGGAAAGGAAATTCAGGGAGGGGGGCAGAGCACAGAGGAAGGAAGAATAGAAATGAGAAAGAAAAAAGTTATTTCCCTATAACCATCAAAGTTTAGCAATCAAGCAAAAGCCTCCTGCTAATTTTTCCTTCTCCACATATTCTTCAACCTCTTCCATTTTGTCTCATGGACTTACCAGCTGCTCATAGCCCCCGAAGACATACATGTTCTTGCCCAGGACACAGGCTGAATGTCCATCTCGGGCCCCAGGCACTGTTCCAGATACCTTGGGTGTGAACCACTTATGAGTGTCTAAAAAAGAGCAGAGAATGTCAAGGTCTAAGTGGTCGATATTTTTCACCACTGCCTTGTTCTCAGAGGGCACCTGCCTCCAATATTCTACCCAGGTCTCCACCCCACCCCCAAGATATGTACACAATTTGCAGAAGTTCAGCAGCTAAGTCAATACTCACTGATATCAAAGCCATAGAGCACATTGCAGGCTCCTTCTGTGTCATTGCGTCCACCCCACAGGTAGACAGTGTCGTCAATGAGGACGGCTGAATGTCCATAACGCATGTAGGGCACTTCCCCAGCCTGTCCACCAGACCGCATTGGGGGCAGCTTCGTCCAACGCAGAGACACTGTAGGCACAGCCCCATTCAGATTGGGGGCCCTCCTGGCCTCCCCCATCTTCCCCATCTATCTATGTCATATATCGAGGATTAGAACACCATTCTTACCCCTCTTCTTAGAGCTGATGTCTGTCAGACCCTAACCCTCTGTCTTTTCCATCTTCCCATTCCTACCCTTCCCCAAGCACCCAGTGTAATCCTAACTCACCTGCATTGAAGACATGCACATCAATCTGGCGTAATGTCTCATAGTCTTCTCCAGAGCAGTATCCTCCAAATGAATACACCCGGTGCCCCACAGCCACTGCTGCGTGATTTACCCTGCGGGGCCCGCCCTCCAGGTGTACTGTCCACCGTAACATTCCCCTTCGATGTAGCTACCGACACATGCCCACACAGCACAGCCAGCCTGCCCTGGTATCTCTGCTACCTATGCAAACACAGGTAAAAGCCCTTAGACAAAACCTCTGTCCCCAGTGCTATGCCCAACTCAGACTGATACTGCTTTGACTTCCTCTGGCTTGCAATTATCATTCTAGCACTCCTCCCACACCATCCGTCTTTGGAAAGATCAGTCATAGTCCAGGTGACTACCAGGTACCTACTATACCTCAGGGAAGCTACAGAGGTCAGAGTTGATCCTAACCCCATTCCCCAACAGCCTGGGGCAACCTTGACCTAATTCTTCATTGGCATAGAATACACTGACCAAAGGCTCAGGACATCTGGGGACTCTGGGGATCCAAGGATCCCATACACTGTCCCCAGATGGGGAAAAGCTCCCAGACTGACTCAGTGCCCTTTTCAGTCAGGAACTGCAAGATAAGAAACAAGTCCTATTGCCTCTGTTGCTGAGCTTCTTAATGCCAAAAGTTCTTAAGAATCCTGGGCACTCTCTAAGGTGGGGAGAGGGATACTAAAATACCCAGGGCTATTAATAACATAGCCAGCCTAGACAACCCACTACAGTCTGGCATGGGTACTTCCAGGAAAAAAAGCTTCAGGCCCTTGGAATGGGTAGGGCATCTCCTTCTCCAGGGTCCTTGTCCTCGTTGCACCTCAGAGAGGACACGATGTGCCCAAACTCAGGAAACTTCAGTATAACTAGGGGCAGCTTGGCAGAGATAGCCAGCTCCTACCAGGTCCTGTAATTGGAGATACCTGGGACTCCCCATGGGCACAAGGAGTTCCCCTGACAGATGTACCTGGAACCTGGCCAGGGCCAGGAACTCAAGCTTGTCATGATGGGGGTAGGGACAGGTTTTTGCCAAGCCATGTTGTCTGAGGGGTAGAAAATAACTGCTGTGATCCCTCCCCCAACTGGGCCCCTACAGGGAGTCTGGTAAATAGGAAAAGCAAAGATAGCCTTTGGGTGGTTAAGAATTAGACATGGGCATGGACACTGAGGTCCCTTCAGACATCTTACCAAACAAAGGAAGTAGGTAATTCAACTTGATTCAACAATCCTCTATTAAGCACCAATTAGGAGACGGTAATGATAAGACTTTGTATGAAGGATATAATAAGCCTTTGAGTCTGGAGGACCTGGGTTTAAGTCCTGTCTCTGATACATATTAAGTCTTAAAACTGCATAACAGGAGGAACCATAGTATGGAAAGAACACTGACTCTTAAGAAAATTAAATCCCATTTTATTAAATTAAATTTGTTACATCCTATCTGTTATTTACTACCTGTTTAACCTATAGCAAGTCACTCAGTTTCCTCATCTCAAAAATGGAGAAGGAAGAAACTACAATACCTCTAAAGGTCCCTGCCCCCCCCCTCTAAATCTATGATCCCATTATATAATCTAGGAGAATTATGGGCAAATCATTTAACCCTTCAATGTCCTAAGCAAATTTCAATTATATAAACTGCAGACAAATTTGTATACGCATCAGTAAAAGGATCTGTCGTTCTGGAAATTCCATTTGTTAGGTATGTTGTAGAGAGAATTCTTGTTCAAGTACACATTGAATTAGATGACTTCTGAGGTCCTTCCCAACCCTTAAAGTGTGTTATTCTGGGTTTCCAACACTGATAAAAATCAGACGTCTGGACCAAAAAAACAAAAACAAAACCACACAAAAAAACACAAAACCTCCCCACCCACCACCCCCCGGAAACACTGAAGGCACCGGGAACTGCCGAGAATCCAGTGACAGAAAGAAAGGTCACCCACCAGGTGGCACTGCAATCTCCAAAGAGAGCGAGCTGGGTGCAAGCACATCATCCCTTCCTTGCCCAAGGAGACCTAATGGAAGGGACAAGCTTCCTCCGGGGCTTGGGCACACATAAGCCTGGGGGAGAAACAACACTCCCCCAGCTTGCCGCAGGTCAAATCTCTTCCAACCCAAAAATAGCATCAACATCCCTCCCCCAAATGTATACACTGCCTATGTCTGCAAAAGAAGCTTTTGGACCCATACAGAAACCATCCTTATTCATCGTTATTACTCCCTCCCCTTCACGACCCCAAGGGAGAGAAAAGGACGTTTAAAAACCCCAACTCATGTCGATCGCCAGAGGAAAAGCGAAACACAGGTTGTTTTCCATAAGGACACGCCAAGCTCTCGGAGGCAGAGGCTTCAAGCCTGAGGGTCGCCTCTCCCACTGCCTCCTGGACCGCTCTCTATGGCCCTCACGAACTTACCCAGACCCTCCTACGACAATCCTCAGGGTCTCCCTCCTTCCACACAGCCCTGGCCTCCCTTCCTTCCAGACAGCTTCCCAGACTCACTCACTCACTCCCTCCCGCCCTCCCTCCTCCCAAGAGCACTCCAGGCTTTTTCTAGTCTCCCAATCCACCCCTTCCAAGCCAATCCAATCTCTCCTCCCGCGACCCTAGGGGCCCCCTCCCTCCCCAGCGCGATGACCCCTCCCTGCCCCTCCTCCACCCTATCTCCCCCTCACTAAAAGCCCCTCCCCCCTAACGTCTCGGTCCCTCCCAATTTTGCCCTACCCTCCTCCCATCAGGCCCCGCTCCCTGCTACCTGCCAGGCCGGGCCGGGGCGGGGCCCGCAGGTCCGCGAGCTCCCAGCAGGCTGAATCCGGTTCCGCTCTAACCGACGGGCCGGTCTTGACAAGACAAACACAAGTAAACCCTGTAGTTCCGGTCGGGCAGTTCGTGGCGCATGCGCAATGCCAAGCAAAATTCCCGAAGTCTCATGGGAGATGTAGTTCGAGAGTAGGCGGGAGGAAAGGAAATGACCCGGGGACAGCTGGGTAATGTAGTCCTGTATTCTCCGGACAGAAAGCTGGTCGGTCCTTCAGGCCACGCCAATCATTAGAGCAATCGGGAGTGGGATCCAGAAGTGGGTGGGGCTGGAGGAACGTGTAATTCGATCCCACAATTCCGTCCCCGGAAGTTGGAGTGCGGGTTCGGCCGCGGGCTCGGAGCAGGTCAGGTTCTTTCAGACGAGAGGGAACACAAGGGATGGGGGGCGGGATTCTGTAGGTGGGGGCCAGGAGAGGAGGGTGAGGAGATCCCGTATGTGGAACCCAGGAAAGGGGAGCACCCGGAGCGGGGTGAGGAACCAACCCCATGGGGGAGTCAGAGGAGGTAGCCCCTGGAG
>NW_027187316.1:9142182-9164380 GCF_028583685.1 Petaurus breviceps papuanus
GGGGGGGGGGGGGGGCGAAGAGAAGAAAACCCTTAAAGTTTAAAAATAAAAACAACCCTAGGGTGGGTCCAGGGCCGCTTTTGTTGCGAGACCCCGGCTTTGGCAGCTGGAGCATTTAGGGGGGCCCCTGGTTAGTAGTCATTTCAGGAGGGTGGGGAGTGTCAAAGAGCCACAAAGGAAGTGGGGCAGTGCTGAGAATTAAGTTTGGAGGCTTTTAAATATATGGGGGGTGGGCGGAGGTTGGTGTATAGTTGTTTAGGCCCTGAGGAACTAAAAGTGGGCCTAACTGGTCCAAACCTCTGTTTCCCTGCCCCTCCCAGCCCGGGCCTGCATGGCAGCAGTGGTCCTGGGGGAAGATAAGATGGGTCCTGAGAGGATCTTCCCAAACCAGAATGAGGATCTGGGGCAGCACCAGGGCCCCACAGACGGCACAGGTGACTGGAGCAGTGAAGAACCAGAGGAAGAACCTGAGGACCTGGGGTCAGGCCCAACAGACTATTCCTACCAGCCTCTGAACCAGGACCCTGAGCAAGAAGAAATAGAGTTGGCACCAGTGGAAGGCATTGGAGATGCTGTCACTGACATTCAGGAAAGGATCCAGGTGTGATGTTTATCCAAGTTCTGGGCTGAGTGGGGAGGGATGTGCAGCTGGGGGCCAGGTGTGGGGAGCTTACAATACCTTTCTTTCTGCTGTATAGGCCCTGGGGCTGCACCTGCCTGACCCTCCTGTAGAGAGTGAAGATGAGGAAGAGGAGGGAGCTGTAGCACTGAGCAGCAGAAGTTCCATACCCATGGACCCAGGTAATGAAGATTTCTAAATTGTTCCAAAATTAGGAGTAAGTAGAATTTTATAGTCAGAAACTGTAATTAGCAGTAATGAGCCCTGAAACCAAAAGGAGTCAGCTAGTTTGTAGGGTAGTTTGATTTGGAGGAACTTCATTAGTATAAGGCCTCGAGACTGTCCCACCTCTCCCAGGAGTGGGTGGTGATAGGCTAGTTCCATTTCTGTCCCCTAACTGAAACTTGGGTATGATTTCAGAACACGTGGAGCTGGTGAAAAGGACAATGGCTGGAGTAAGTCTGCCTGCCCCAGGAGTCCCTGCTTGGGCCCAGGAGATTTCAGATGCCCAGTGGGAAGATGTGGTACAGAAGACTCTCCAGGCTCGACAGGCAACCTCTACATGGAAGTGACTGCCACTGAGAACAGCCTCATTTCTTTTTTCCCCAGTACCAAACCTTGTACCACCTTGATACACAACTGGATAAATTCATGGTCCCAAATTATTTGTTTTTCTTACTCCCTTCTATATCACAGGCAAACTCGGACTTCTCTCCAGAGACCCACTTTATTCAATTCTGTACATATGGGGACATCTGCCCAAGCCCAACCCACCTCAGCATGTAACACTTTGCAGAGAATAAAGCACCCTATGTACATAGCTAAGAGCGGCGCCATCTGTGCCCCAGGACCCCCCAGTCCCCCAGTGGTGCCTATGAGAGGCAGGTAAGGGTCTGGCCTTGGGTACAAAGAAATAAATAGATGTTGGGACAGTTTAAGCTGGGGAAGAACCTTAAGGTGCTACCCTTTTCTCTCACCCCAGTTCTGGGGCCTTGCAGGATAAGGATTCAGACAGGCCTAGGGTGGTCCCTTTTAGTGTTTGTGATCCCTGGACTGCTGTTTAGAGAAAGAAGGAGGGCTGACAGATGGTGGTATCTCCCTATATCATCCTCCCCTCCCACCCTTTGGTCTATGTAGGTTCTCTTCCTACCCCTAGTCCAATCTAGGTCAGGCAAGAGGTGACAGGGAATGTGCATTAGAGGGCCTCACTGATTCCAACATACACACAGGGCAGGGCTGGGTCCCTGTAAGTTTGGTGTTTAGGGGCCAGCCTTTCTTCACCTGTTCTGCATCATCAGCCTCCAACCCTCAGAACCAGGAGACTGCCCATCCTGGCCCTCAATGGGGCTGGGAGCAACTTTGATGAGTGCAGTTTTTGCTGATCTCTACCGGTCCCTTAGAGAAAGGGATATAGAATAGAGATCAACAACTCAAGTGAAGATGGAAAAGGGTAGGACTGAGGAGTGTTTAAGGAGATTTTCAGAGTTGGCCCCAAACACCCTAGGAGGTTGAAGAATGGGAGTCAGAAAGTCAGCGCAGGGGGCGTCCCAGAGCAACGAGCATCTCCAGGGCATGTCTACACTAGTCACAGGGAAACCAGGCCACACAGTGAGAGTCTTTGACCCAAGTATTCTGTTTTTAGGGAGCTGGAGGTGTTCACCCCATCCTACCCCCAGGTCAGCTGGGGGGCAGGGGCTGAAGGGCCAGAGCAGTGTCCCAGGGGCGAATGGGCAGTGGCCCTGGGTAAGGGAGAAGAGGTAAGTCAGAGTGCTTCCTGGCTGGCTGTCAAGAACTCCTCAGCCCTCTTGTGAGCCTCCAGTGCTTTGATGGTATACACATCCTGGGGTAATTCTGACTTCCTCCGAAGCAGCACCTTTTCCTTTTTGATATCTTTCAGCATCTAGGAAAAAGAAGCAATATGAGGTTGCCCGTGGTGATCCTGGGCAGAAGGAAATAGATCTGGGCCCAGTTACACCCCACCCCCCAGGTCCCTGGCAGGCAGCTGTTTTCTACCCACCTGCACAGCTTCTGTCTCCACTGTCCTCTTCAGAAGCTGGATGTCCTCTGTTGTGGGGGTCTCTGTCTCCATTGAATATACAGGGGGCAGTGGGGGAGGTGCTCGGAACATGGGGTACTATTGAGAAGGAGAGGTAGAAGTTAGGCCCTCAAGTGGCTCAGGGCTAGAGCTTCCTCTGCCCTTGTGCCCCGAGAAGGGACCCTAAAAATGCCTGGGCCTTTGTTCAGGTTACCTGGGGGTTGAGCCGGGCAAGTTCCTCGATCTTGTGCCACATCTCTTCTCGTTCCTTGAGCCGAAATCGGCCCCTGTGAAAAGAAAAGTTGCCAGAGGTGCTGAGAAGAGGTAGAGGAAAAGGGGGCAAGGAGAGCAGGAAAAATCCTGGGGTCAGGCACTCACTTTTGCTTCTCAGCCTTGTACTGCTGCGTGCAGTCATCAAACAGCTTCTGATTCATTTCCATGAACAGCTTCAAGGCATTGTAGATCAACCCATGGATAGTCCTGTACTCCAAGAGAGCAGGCCAAGACACTGACATCCAAAACTTTTCCTGGGCCCTCCTAGGGCTACCCCCAACTTCTCTACCAGCACCTGGCATTGTGCCTAATATACAGTAGGCACCGAACAGATATGACTGAACAATTTTATCTCCCTGGTACACACTCGTCTAAGGCCAAATCAGATGAAATGATCAGAATCTATGATCCTGTGACAGCCTGGAAAAGGATTTTATGTGGTCCAAACCACTCGTTCCATGGACAGTATGAGAAAGGTCAATCAGGCCTTAACGCTGCCACAAATCTGGCTCCCTCTTACATTTAGGGGTATGAGCTGTGTCACAATGGGAGCCTGCTTGCATTCATGCCCTATCTTCTCTCCTCTGGGGCTGGTGATCACCTGTATGTTCATGGAGGCCCAGGAGACCCTGGCTCTGCCCCCCACCCTGCCTCAGGCCCTACTTGTTCCAGTGGCTCTTAGAGTTCCTGTACAGCGCTGGGAACATGATGGGCAGGAGGCGTGCAGCATTGTCGCTAATCAGGCTCATGATGTACTCATTGTTCCAGTAATAGAGGGCACGCTCTGCAACCTAGAGAGGCAGGAGAGAGCAGTGTGCATTGCTGAGCATTTGGCTTGGGAAAAAATGGGTGTGCAGAGGGATTTGGGGCTCCCAACTCTCTCACCTGGAAATGGGGGCTGGAAACACATTTGGCGAGCTGGCGAAAGAGCGGTTCCATCACTTTGCTGAATTCAGAGGGCTCGATGACATCAAGGATCTCCTCCAGTTCATTTAGAAACATCACTTCCTTGGGGCTGTGAGTCTTGGGCCAGAATTTTAGGAGTCCCACAATCACCTATGGGCAAAGAGGTAAGAACAAATCAAATTTCTGCTTACTTGTTGCCTTGCCCTTCTTGCCCCTTCAAGCCTCTTCCATCCCTCAGCTTCCATCATGATGTACAGGCTCCTCCCACTTTTGTCTTTTTAGTCTAGCCCCCTGTATGTACGAGTTCCCATCTCTATCAACAGACCTGAAAGTCTCTGGGACAAGAGCCATGTCTGTAGCAAACTAGGAGGCTCCTGGGAGAGGGAAAAAAACTTTCTACATAGGAGTCAGTAAGTGGTGTTAACTGATAATGAATTTCTGGCTCCTTCATCCCTGAGCATGGAGAGGCTTGGGGTTAAGGGTAGGAGATGGGGTTGTGAGGGGTCTAGCCAAAGTTGCAGATCACTTACCGGTTCAGTCAAGCTGCTCTCCTTCTCCAAGAACTGTACCACACAGTAGGCCAACTGGAGGATATCCAAAGACAAAGCTCAAAGTAGAGACAGGGTGAGGTGAGGGGGTATTTAAAGAGCTAGGAGAGGTACTTTCTAATAACTCTCCTTTAACGGGTAGCAGGGAGTTACCTGGCCTCCTCCTTCTAAAATTCTTACTCTCAGTAGGAATTCCCTTTCTCTCCAGCTCAAGAGTTCCTATATAAGACCTAGCTAGCTTGGGATGATCCACTTAGGGTCATGCCACAGGAGAATGGCAGCTCACCTGAGGGTGGTAGACGCTCAGAGACTTGACCTTGTGTAGGGGAAGCAGGACTCTGATGAGGAACATCTTGTGTTCCTCTTTGAGGGGCAGGGCAAAGCCATTAATGATGCTGAATGAGGAAGAAAAAGGAAACTCAATCTGGAGGAGTGGTCTAAATGCAATATACCACCTTCTCCCCTCACCCTGCCCTTGGGGCTCACTCATGCCAGGGTCAGGGCTCCTCACCTTCCAAGAATTTCAAGCAGCTCAGCAATTCCATTGTGATGCTCTGTCTCATAAATAAACCTATATGGAAAGGAGACACAGGTTTGGTTTCAACCAACAATCAGCTCTGCTTCACCCACAATGCATGTCTTCTTGCTTGGTTCCTTTCCATGCTCCCCCCTCAACCTTAAAACCATCACCCTACTTTATCTGTATGAAGGCTGCAGCTGCCCCATCTCCCCTCTGATGGCTGCAGAGTTTTCTCTGCCACTCTGCTCCTAGTTTTACCTGTAGAAAATGTGGTTGATCTGCCTGCGGATATAAGCTCGAAGTCCCAGGAACTTGCCATAGATGCGATGCAGGATTGTCTTGAGAAAGTCCCTCTCCCGAGGGTCCTCACTGTCAAATAGATCCAGGAGCTGGGGAGAATTAGGGAAAATAAATGGGGTAAAGTCAGAATCAACCAGAGAGAGAGCTCACAGGAAGGCCCCCAAGCAGGGAATTCCAAGGAAGCCCTAGAATGGGGACTTGGACCAAGCACCTTAGAGAAGTCAAATGGGATCTCAATATGACCTTTACCCCAGGGGTGCTATCTGGGCCCAATGTCTTTATGTGTCTATACAAACACCTGTGTACATTTTAATGTGAGTTGTGATTTGTCAGTCTGTACCATTACGTGATAAGGTCCTAACTTTCAAGCAGGGAGTAAATTTTTTTAATTTCCTCCATATCTCCTTGTTCAAAGAATAGCAAATATTCAACATGTTAATATTAAGAGACAAGAACAACTAGAGATGTTGGGGTGAAGGCACAAGGTCCTATTTCATGGAGTTCAATAGCAAAAAATAAGAAAGAAACTAATTCTGGGAACTCACAGCAAGGACAAACTTCTGGTCGATGTACTTCTTGGCCACATTTGGCTGAAAATCAGGAGACTCCAGGAAACGTAAGAAAAACTCATAGACCAGCTGAGAATGGAGGGAATTGAGAGCTCCGTGAGTACCTTCAAGGACCAGCAAAGAACTCTCCACAGTGCCCCAGTATCTGAGACCAGAGGCCACTGAACCACAGCTGCCCCCTTTCTCCTCAAGCCTACTTACCTGGAGATGAGGCCAGGCAGCCTCCAAGGTGGGCTCATCCTCTTCAGGATCAAATTCAGCCCCTGTGGGGTTGGACGATGGTGGCAGCGTCCGAAACAAGTTCACTGAAAACTGAGGGGCAGAGCATAGGTTAGAGCAGTCAAAAGTGGGCCCTCTCCCCATGCTGGGGTTGCCCCCCAACCCTCCCCCAGTCCTCACCATGATAACGGCCTCTGGGTAAATAGCTTCTGTGACTACATCTCTGCTATGCGTAATGTATTCTACCATTTCATTGAGTCCTGCTCTCTTCACTTCCTTAAACTTGAGGTCACTTAGGGGGTCAGCCACAAAGTCAAAGAGCACACAGCACTGACGTAGTTTCTGGATGAAAAGCTCCTCTCGCTCTGGAGATGGCGAGTCTGCAAAGAGCCCCAGACAGTGTCAAGGTTACCCTCTCAGAAGGCGGGTGGGCCCTCCTCTAGCTACCTTCCCCACTGGACTCCTCCCAAGTCCCATATATTGTCAAGCTCCTTCAGACAGCCTTCACTGTCCTCTGCCCTCACCTCTGGCACTGCTCCATGCCCACAGTTACCTGACACTGGGTAAACTCTACTCGTGCCCACCTTGTATGCCTGCTCACCTTTCAAGGCAGGGAGCTTCTGTAGCTCACGATTCTTGCTGAGGTTTAGTCGGGAAGAGCTCTGTCGCCGCTCCTTCTTGACAATCTGAGGGCCCCCTGAATACTTGATTTTGCTGAGTTGTGTAGGGGGTGGTGTGCTGTTGCTTGGGCGCTTGTTGGATGATGGTGCCTGAGGCTGGGACTGGGGCTGGGGTGGCGGCTGAGGCTGGGCCTGGAGAAGCAGGTCATCCATGAAAGCCCAATATACTCAAAATCAAGGCCTCTGGTTCTATTCACTCCGGCCCTAAGATCATGCTCCCTATATCCTCCTAGAACTACTCACCATGGCCCCAAGGCCCTAGTCCTTTGCCTTAATGCCTTGGTGCTACAAGTCCTACTCCCAATGCAATGATCCTGGTTAACAGAGCTCTTGGATCTCAGTCAAAGCTCAAGGCCCTTTAGTCCCAAGCAGGAAACAATTTCATACAAAGAAGCTGAAGCTAGAGCTGTAGCACATGGCAGTGGAAAAGCAAGGCAAATAAAGAGTTCAAAGAATTAAATGTCTCATTCTCAGACCTGGAAGATACATTTTTGAGCAGCCAGTTCCCACAGAAAAACTAGTTAGGAAACATGGATGTGATTGAAGGAACACCCAGTCAATTGGTTTTCCTTGGTAAACACCCTCTGTTCTTTCACCACCTAGTGTGGCTGAAGAGTAGAATATTCACTAGAATCGGAAACAGGCCCGGAGAAGGTAGACTTTACTAACTCTGGATCTCTGTGATGTGATACTTTGCTCCTCCTTCCTAAGCCCACCTCAGTTCACAGCCAAAATGCCCGGCCTGTTTTCACTCTATAGGGAGGATGTTAAGTGGCAGGATGGATGACCTATTTGGGGTATGGAATTGAAGAAGAAAGCAGAAATTTCACCTCCTATCCTGATTTTTTTTTAAATTGAAATTTTGACAAATATGAGAATCAAGAAATAAGAAAAGAGACCAAAGGTAGATTTTTTGACAAATATGAGAATCAAGAAATAAGAAAAGAGACCAAAGGTAGATTCACTCTAGAGCTGGCTTAGTGAGTCCAGTCAGTCCAATAATTCTTTAGCCCTCCCTATAGAAGGAGACCCGTGGAAAAGGCTGAAAGTGAGGTGGGAGTAGTCAGTACACACTAAGTTTGATAAGTGTTGCTTTTAAATGTCATAATCGGTTTTTAGTTGGAAGATTAGATTGCTCTAAAGCTTGGAATTTCCCTTTTTGCCTGTGGCAGATAAAGCACATGAGGGTAAAGAAAGGCAGAAAGGAAGACAGCAAAGGGCACAATGGCCAAAGCTTAACCTCTGTCTCAGGTGTTCAATGGGCTGAGACCAAGCCTATCCTGGCCCAGGCCTCAGTTTCTATGCATGAGATGACAGTCATATCCTAGTCACATATGCTCAGGCTGGACCTCCATGGAGTGAACAACTTCATAATTTTCTGAAAGTGATGAACTCCTCACCCTGAACCAATGCAGCAGTGCAGGGATGAGGCTGGAATCTCTCAGTGGAGACAGAAAGAGATAGAGACAAAGAGACATCAATTCAGGACATGAGGATCTGAAAAAGCTCTGCCTATCCAAATCTCAGCCAACCTCTTTCTAAACCACTCCAATTCTCAGTGATCATTCCTTCCTATGATTTCATAGCATTTATTATTTGTATCATTCCTTTATCAAAGACAGTCTTGTGACAGATCACATATTACCTTTACCAATATTTAACTTTTTTATGTGCTAAACAGACAAAACTGCAAGAATCATAAAAGCAAAAACCCTGCCATATATCATTGTAATCCTTCACAGCAAAGGGAGCCTAAGCAGATTAAAGTGCCATTGGGAAATGTTTAACAACATAAATAAAAATACAATACAATGTTGATAATGTTAATTTGTGGGTTTTGAGATTCCTTTCTATTTGGGTTTGATAACACTCCTCCACAACATCACGGTACCTTACTACAAAGAAGAGAAATAAATTTAGAACTGAAAGGGACTTGAGAGACCATCTGGTCTAACATCCTCAGTTTTGTTTTGTTTTTAAAGCAATTGGGGGTTAAGTAACTTGCTCAACGTTACACGGCCAGTTATTTCTGGGTGTGGTACTAAGTATCAGAGCCCGGATTCGATCCCAGGTCATCCCGACTCTGGAGCCGGTGCTCTTACTTGCTGTGCTACCTGGCTGCCCCACATCCTCAGTTTTATAGATGAGAAAGCTAAGGTCTAGAAGTATGAAGTGACTTGCCTCAGGTCACAGATAGTAAGTAGAACTGAAATTTGAACTCAGGTCCTCTGACCCCAAGCTAGAGTTCTTTCTACTATACCTTACACTTCCCTCAATTACAACAGGACCCCCAGCTGTCTCCTATAGCCCTCCTCACTCTAAGCGGCGCTAAGTACTCACTGAGCTTTCTGTTAAGGGCTCCAACACCAGAAGGGGACCAACTCTTTTACTAAGGGTCAAGTATTATTCATACCTTGACCAGGATAAGGCACTAAATAGAAACAAAAGCAAAGCACAGATGAGAAAGTGTTCATGCTGATAGACTACAGGAGCCCAACCATGAAAGACTTAGGATATCTGATCAACACAATGACCAATCCCAGTCCTGGAGGACGCATGATGAAAAATGCTACACCCCTCTCCTGGCAGGGAGGTAATGAAGTCAGGGTACAAACTGAGATATGTTTTATGGACATGGCTAATGAAGGAATTTGTTTTGCTGGATTATACATGATTCATTACACAGGGTGTATCTTCTTTCTTTTTCCAATAGGGGCTAGGAGAGGTGGGAAGGAGAAAAGGAGGGTTTTTAATTAATTGAAAAAAATAATTCAGCTTAAAAACCAAAGAAAGAAAGAGAAAGAACTGAGAACCCAAGGGAAAAGCTACCTGGACGCACTAATTATCTAGAGGAATGAGGAGCCAATAGGATGCATCATTTTGGGAAGCTACAAATCCTCTTCTACTTTTCATGGGTCAACTATTCATACATCAGAAGTCTCTACCAAGAATTAAGTCCTTTACTGAGTGTTAGTAAAAAAAAAAATCCAAGTAAGAAACAGGATTTCCTTTAGAAGCTATAAGGTTAGGAAGTAAAATTACCAGTATGCCCATGAAATAGATGGACTAATTCACTGCTAAAATCCTTTATGGACCTTAAAAGCATTCAGTCAATCAGTCAACTAACACTTATTAAGGGCCTACTATGCCCCAGGCATGGTGCTAAGTGATAGATATACCAAGAAAAACAAGCGGCTCACAGTCTAATGGGGGAAACAATATGTAAACAACTACATACAAACAAGCTATATACAGGATAAACTGGAGATGATCAGAAGAGAAAGAAAGGCACTAGAATGATGGGGGACTGGGAAAGGCTTCTTGGAGAAGGTACTATTTTATCTGAGACGTGAAGGAAGCCAGAGATGAAGGCAGAGATGAGGAAGAAGACGTTCCATGGATGGGGGACAGCCAGTGACAATACCCAGAGTCAGAAGATGGGAGTGCCTCACTCAAGAAACAGCAAGCAGGTCAGTGTCATGAGGTGTACAGTGTGAGAAGACTGAAAAGGCTGGGGGTGAGAGGGAAAGGGAAAGGCAGGTTAGGAAGAAGTCTGAACACCAAACGGAAGATTTTATATTTTATTTGACAAGGGGCCACTGGAATTGATTAAGTGGGGAGAGGGGAGGAGTTGACAGGGTTAGACTGTGCTTTAGGAAGATCACTTAGGCTGTTGACTAGAGGATTGGCTGGAATGGGGAGAGAACAGAAGCAGTGAGACCAAACAGCAGGCTAATTCAATAGTCCAGGGTGAGGTGATTCCAGTGATCCAGTGATGAGGGCCTGCACCAGGACAGGGATAATGTCAGAACAGAGAAGTCTACTAGAAATTCTTTGAAGGTAGAAACATCAAGTCTTAGGAACAGACTGGTTACTGGGGAGAGAAAGTGGTGAGGAATCAAGGACAACACCTAAGTTATGAGCCTAGATGACTGGGAGAATGCACTGGTACCCTCAAACATAACGACAACGAAGTTCAGAAGAGGATTTGTGGGGAAAGATAATGAGCTCAATTTTGGACATACTGAGTTTAAGGTGTCTATGGAACATCCAGATTGAGATGTCCCTTAAGTAGTTGGAAATGGGAGACTGGAGGTCAGCAGAGATGTTAGGGCTGGATAAGCAGATTTGAGAATCATCAACAGAGAGATGATAATTTCATCTATGGGAACAGATAAGATCACCACGTGAAATAATATATAGAGAGAAGAGGGACAAGGATAGAGCCCTGCGGGACTCCCACAGTTTTGAGGCATGACCTAGATGAAGAGCCAGGGAAAAGCAATGGAGACTGAGGAGTGGTCGGTTAGGTAAGAGGAGAGCCAAGAGAAAGAATGCCATGAAAAGCTGAAGAGAAGAGAGTATTAGGAAGAAGATGACTGATAAAGTCAAAGTCTGTAGAGAGGTCAAGAAGGATAAAGACTGGAAACGGGCCATTAGATTTGGCAATTAAGAGATCATTAGTAACTCTGGAGAGGCTATTCCACAGCTCTATAATTCTAAGGTTCAGGGTGGCTCCACAGCCTGGCACATGGGAAATAGGGACTCTGCAAGCTCTCTTGGTCTCATCGTTATAACTCACAACTGAAGAGAGCTTTAAAGTCTGAAAAGCATTTTTCTCATAACATCCCTGTTTGACAGGCAATATAAATAGTTTTATTCCTACTTTGCGGATCAGAAAACTGAGACCCAGAGAGGTTAAGCAACTCAGAGGTTAAACTCAGTTAAATGGCTAGTCAGTAGCAAAGCCAGGATCTAAACCCAAGGCACCTGACTCCAAGTCCAGTGCTCTTTCCACAAAACAAAAGGGTAACAAGTACTATTAAAAAAAAAAAAAGAACAACAGAATGAAACTAAATTATGACTCTCAAGTGTCAAATACCCACCAGCAGTTGCAGGCAATTCCCTTAGCTTCCCTTGACCAAGTTCTCCAGAACCAGCTTTCACTCCAATTCACTCTCTAGGTACATGTTTATTTTGGCATTGGGGCTGCAACCAGGGCACAACTGAGACTGGAAAAAAGTGACCCAGCAAACTGACCCACAGCCACTCTATCACCACGTCTATTTCCTCTCCTTCTGAGCCTCAGCACAATCTATTTCCTCTTCCCACAACACCCTCAGCTAATAGAAAGCATCGGCACTGACACCCTGACCCCTATCCAGCGTTTTCTTTGTATGGGAGGGTCACCATCAGGTTGGGGCTCCTGTCTCTGTGCCATAAAACCAGAATTACCTGAGCATGGAAAGGCATCGTGGCAAGGCAGGTAGAGAGCTGTACAGGAAGACCTAGATTCAAGTCCCAATTCTGAAACCACCCTGGCTGTGTGGCCCTGGGCAGATCTTTAGATCTCTCAGGGCTTTGGTCATCTTTCTAAGGCTGTAAGTTACAGAGAAGGTGCTGACCTGCACTTGGACAGGGTGTTTTCTTACCCTCAATTTTACCACAGGTCCAGTTCTTCTGCCTAAGTATGAAGACTGTGTTCCCCTAAGGTGTGCATGTCTCCCTTTCCGCCACTGTGTGTGCATGTGTGTATATGTATGTGAGGTCAAGTGCCTGTGTGTGTCCCTCCCCTTCATTAGACCTGAGGTCCCTAACTGGGGGAGACTCAGTCTCCTCTATCAGAGTGGAAGCTCCTAGGAAGGAGGAATGTTCTCCTTCTTCCTCTGTTGTCTTTCTCTGCTAAACTTCAAAACAGGATTCTTCGCTGAGCAAATTATCAACTCATGACACTGGACTGTGCGGGAGAGGAAGCCTGGATGGAAACAAGTCTAAGGGGCTCAGCAATCATTACCTACTAAGTTGGCACTGGAGTTTTTCAAGCCTTTGCTCTTCAAATTATAGATGAGCTTTGCAGAGAGAGTCCTGATAATTTTAGAATAACAGATTTACAGACTTTTAGCATTGGGAGGGACCTCAGAAATTATCTTAGTTCAGTAACCTAGATCAACGCTGGTCTGGAGCCCAGTTCAGGTCTCTTGCCTCCCAACCCAGTGAGCTTTCCACTGAAAAATCCAAGTAAGACATTAGGAAGTTTTTCCTAATGACAAGGGTTGTGAGATGCTGGCCTGAGTGACACAGGGTGGGGGTGGAATTTTCCTCCCTGGAGATCTTTTAAAAAATGGGAGATTCTCATCTGTGTGGGTTGGGTTAGGCGTAGTCTTCCCTGAAGACACAGGGCCGGGAAAATGATCTCTTCTTAGAGTCCTTCTGTCAGGCTTATGATTGAAGAACTCCTGTTCCACAGCATAATCCAGATGCTGGTTGTTAAATAATGCTGAAAAGGCCTCTTTTCCTTTAACATACACATCTCTTCCCATCCACAATGTCCCCATAGACTGTCCCCTCAAAGATGTTCTGTTGGTATCTTGAGAGGGCTCAGGATTCAAAAGAAACAATAGAACATATACCATCCTTTCCCTCCTGTCAATATCCCCACACACCCAAGTGCAGGTCACCTTCAGCTGATTATGATCTAGGTTCAGTCAAAAAAAAGTCTGGGCTCTGGCAGGCCCTGAGGCAGTTCAAGTTTAGCCTTTCCTTTGGGGAAAGTCTGTCTTAGAGAACAGGGGTAGGGTGGAAGACAGAGGATAGAATAAAGTCTAATGGGGAAACTTTGCCCCTCAAGGTGACCTCCAGACACTAGGGCAACTCTGTTTTCTCCTACCTTCTCTTCTCTCCCCTCTGGCCTTCTGGTTGATCACCTGCTGCTCTCCAAGCATGATCCACCAGACTCAGTCTTATTTTAGGGTAAGGAAGCGACCTATTTCCTTTTAACTAATATGCCAAAGAGGGGTATAGAAAAACCAATCTTCTCCCTAGTTTCTCCCACTTTATGCCTTGTTCCTAAGTCTCTAACAATGCCTTGAACATCAGACCCAATTACTAATCTTGCTGAGTTCTAAATCTTGAGCTGTCTCCTAGAAGGTTCTTTTTTCCCCTCTAATGTCACCACTATCAATAAGGGTCTAAACTTGGCTTCCTACTCATTGTGTAATCTCGGACAAGTCACTCATCTTTTCCAGGCCTCAATTTTCCCATCTATACAATAAAGAGAGTCAAACTTATTTATTTATTTTGACTTTCAACATGAGAACACAAAGGGCAATACAAATATAGTAAATACAGTCAATTTTCCATTATCACCCAAGATGACAGAGATTATTATCAAAAATAATCTGAATAATTCAAGTCCCTCGATAAACTCAAACCTTTACGTTAGTCCATAAAACCGACAAGATATGACAACACTAGAAATGAGAATTATTTTCACTTCATCTTTTCCCACTTGCCTCTTTGGAGGTACTAATATGCAAAAGGGAAAAAGTATAGGATTTTGACGATCCATGAGCAGGATCTTCAACCCCACAGTAAAGAGTTAGCTAAATTATGCATTCACATTAAGATTCTCCACTGAAGTTGGAACACATTACCCAGCCCTTTGATTAACACACACTATCTTTCCCCCTAAACTTTCCTCCTTCTGAACTCCCCTATCAGTCAAGGGTACCTCTATACTCCTTGTCATACAGGCTCACCATATAGGGGGTCATCCTCTCTTCCTCACTTGCACTCATCCCAAATCTCCAGGCTGCTGCCAAGGCTTGGCATTTCTACCTTCCCAACAGCTCCTGCACACACCCCCTTCCTCCCTCCTGCTGCCACCCCAGTACAAGATGCATTCTAGCGGCTCTCCCTATTTCAAGTCTCTCCTCACTCCAATCCATCCTCCTTTCAGCAGCCAAAGTGATTTTCCTAAAGTGAAGGTCCAACCATGTCACTCCTCCCTTCCACCTCAATCAATTCCAGTGGTTCCTTGTTACTTCCAGGATTAACTATATATTTTCTGTTTGGCTTTTAAAAGTCCTTTACAACCTGGGTCCTTCCCACCTTCCCAGTCTTTTTCTTTACTCTCCTCAACAAACTCCAAGACCAGTGACAGCAGCCTTCTTTGTGTTCCTCAAATATGACACCCCTAGCTCTGTGCTTTCTCACTAGCTGTCCCCCACCCCCTCTCCCTCTTCACCTTCCTCCTGGCTTCCCAAAGACAAGAGGCTTTTCCCAGTCCCTTCCCATCCCCCATGGCTGTTGCCTTCTCTTTCAGGTTACTTTCCACATATATATGCTATACAAACAATTTTTGCATGTTTTCTTCCCCATCAGAATGTGAGCTCCCTAAGGACAGGGACTGTGTTTTCTGCCTTTCTTTGTATTCCCTGAGCTTAGCACAATTTAAGTGTCTAATAACTGCTTGTTGACTGACTGACACATTATTCTGGACACTTCCTTTTCATTCTTCCACTGTTAACCCTGCCCTTTATTCCTCTCCTTTATTGCTTTAATGTCCTTGACTGCTATACAATATTGAACTCTGATCCTTACTGCCACTCAGGGACTTCTGCTGGATAGTGAGCAAAGGTAGATGGAGATCAGCCTGGGAAGAATACAATCTATTTCCAACGTACCCTCCTCTCATAACCCAAAGCTTCATCTCATCTAACGTCTCCATGTATTTTTTTTTTCTTTTCCTAGCCATCATCCTCACCTCTTATACTCAAAAGGAAGAATGTAACACTGAAAGAGTTAGGAGATATGGGCAAACATTACCAAATTTTGGGGGGTGATATTTGAAAGGAGAGTTGTCAAACCATCTTAGAAATGGCAAAGGCTTGCCTTGGCTACTCTGGAATGAACTTTTCCAATTTCCTCTCAACACAAGGAACTTAACACTATTCCTTTCCTCTGCATACACATCTTTTAGCACTCATACAGAGTCCATACCCAAGCACTCTGTGGCTCACACCCTTTTCTGTCCACTGGAGTTCAGGAATTGGGACCTATACAAGTAAAGCAACCACACATTACCTCCTCGGTGCCTTCCCCGCCACCATCTTTCCCCCCGCTGTTAGGTTTGGCAGTCCCTTTAGCCGACTTGGGAGGCTCCTGTAAAAAAGAGAATCACAGTTAGCAGCCTCTGAGGGAAGAATAGTCTGGCTGGTCAGAATCTAATGGGTAATCTGGGCTGTGCAGCAGTCACAAGATCATAGTATTTAGAGCTGGAAGGAGCCTTAGAGATTATCTGGTATAACATCCTCATTTCACTGATGAGAAAACCGAGGGAAAGGGACTTGCCTGAGGTCACACAGCTCGAAAGCACCAGCAAGGGCTTCACACCCAGGTCCTCTGATTCCTAATCCAGAGCTCTTTCCATATTATGTTGCCACTCATATTAACTGCCAAGTATTCACCTCCCTTACACCTAGACACTATGGAGGATACAGAAGTAGTAAAAGACATGACTGCCTCCTTTTAAGAAGCTTATAATCCAGCTGAGAAGACAAAACTAAGACCCATGAATAAGTGAACACATGAATGCTAAAAACTTTGTGGTCCTAAGTATTCTACCAGTTCAGAGAAGGGAAAGATCAATCAGTGTGGACTGGAGGAGCTGGGGAAGGCTTCAAGGAAAAGGGGAGGATAACAAGGGCATTCTGAGGCAGGGACAAGCTGGAGCAAAGGCAGCGGGGGCCGCTAGCAATAGGCTCCACCTGGGCTCCCTCACTCTCCTGCTGCTCTTTCTGGCCAATCCAACCACAGTGACCACACTTTCACCCTGTCAATAGGTAGCTTCGTAGTATAGCGATAGAAAGAAAACCAAGCACAGCTGGAATTTGGAGGGGTCCCTGCACACATTCCCCTACATGTTGCCACTGAACCCAGAGAAGCCAGCTGGAGGGAAGAAGCCACACCCAGGGATCCGAGTGAAGTAAGAGGTTCAGTTTGGAACATAAGCAATGGGGAGGGCTGGGTTCCCCCCAAGAGATGATTTCCCTGACCAGGAAGATTTTATAAAGATTTTCCACCCCTTGTAAATCTGTTATGCCACCCAAGGAGATCTACCTCAGAGTAAGGGAAATAGCAAGTGAAACAGAAAACTCAAAAGCTAAACCAAAAAACTAAAACTATTCAAAGGAGGATGCAGTATATCTAAATCTAGCATTACATTCAAATTCCTATAGCATCACTTTCTATTCCTGCACTTAGGCCCATGGTTTTACTGTTCTTTACAAACATTTTCTCTGCTTCAGTTGCCTGAACCTTATATTGTGTCCATGAGATTAGGGACTACTTAAGGGTAGGGACTGTCTCCTCCATCAGATTAGGAGCTACCTATGGACACCTCCTACTGGTGAGCCCAGTGTAGAGATCACTCAAATGGTGCAGTGTAGATTATCTTAGCAATGTCAGTTCCCCAAGGGCAAAGACTAGGTCAGGCATATATCTTATACAGCCCAGAGGCTATCAAAGAATCAGTAAATATTAAACCACTACCAAAACCCTCATACTCTTCTGTCTTTACTCCAAGATTCTGACAGGTTGTGCTAATAACCTAAAATAAACCACTTGGTGAACAACAGGTAAAGGTGGAAAGATTAAAATTCAAAAGGACAGACTCCGGCCCTCATAGACCCAGCTAGTAAGTGGGCAAAGAAAATGGACTGGAATGAAGTTGGTATTCTAGCATACTTTTTGTGATTTTATACTCCAAAGTAGCCCCACTTCTGGGTCAGAATCTCAACATGTACAAGAAAAAAATAACAAAGAGAAATGAGACAGAGGAAGAAAGATCTGTCTATATGAGTACAGAAAAAAAGAATATGGGGAGACAACAAAAGCTTCCCTAACCAAGACAGGCAACATCCTACTTTCAGGCAAAGACATGGTTACTTTAATGTATTTCTTGTTTTACTGCTGGTGTGTTTGGGGGGAAGGGAGAGAGTTGCTGGTATTTGGCCAGTGGACTGAGATCTCAGATTCTCTAGGATTAAGGCCAAGGAACTGCTCCCCAAAGCTGGAGCAGAGAAAAAGAATTTAAGAAAAGGGAAGAAAACTACCACCACTATAAAGAAAAATGGAGCGGAGTAGCCCTGATATGGGAGAAGTTACTCTTCCTGGCTAAGGTTAGAGAAGAGGAGAGGGAGGGAGAGAGGGAGGCAAAGGAGAGAGGGAGAGAACATTATCCCAAGGTTGCAAGGAGGGACAGCAGGGAGCTATGCCAAGTTTAGGAGTAGGGAAGTAAGAAAGGCAAAAGGAAAAGGGACATCCTAAGTATATGTATGGAAATATACCTAGAAAGTGCTGTTCCAGATAGTGGGAATGGGGTCAGAGGCAGGGCATAGACAGATGGGGAAGTGTCCTGGGTTCAAAGGGAGGAGAGAGGGGAAAGGGATCAACTTGGGTTGGAGAATAAGGGCTGAGTTAGGAAGGAGGAGGTGTTGAAGATGGATTTATAAATGGAATGGCTCAAGTTAGAAGAAAGGAGAGGTTCTAGAGTATGTCTGGGTGAGTAATTTGGAGGCAGAAATGAAGCAAGGTTAAAGGGAAGGGGCTGTCTTAGGTTGGTGTGTAACAATACGGGGTAGCCCCAAGTTAAAGGGAAGGGGATGGTGTGTGTGTCTGGGGTGGGGATTAAAAGGAGGGGCAACTCCAGATGCCCTACTATATGTGAGGCAGAGTAAGGAATCAAATAAAGGAGTGAGGTGGCTCTGGATTAGAGGGAAGGCACTGCTCTAAGGGAGAAGAGAGGAAGGGACCTGAAATAAAGGGGGGCAGTTAATAAGGAAAAAGAAGGGGGTGACCCCAAGATATAGGGAAGAGGGGCTGTGCTGGGGTACCGTATGCATGTTCCAGGGAGGTCTCACATAGGAGAAGGTGATCCTGGGATAGAGAGAAGAGGTGGAAGAGACTGTCCTGAGATATGTGCTTGAAGGAGGGAGGAAAAGGAAGGAACAGCCTCAAAATGAGAGCAAGGGGTTATCGGGGTTATGTGTATTTCGGACGAACAGTGCAGAGAAGCTGTCCTATAGTTGCATGTTTCGAGGGGGAGACGGGGAGGCCAGGAAAGAGGGAAGGAGCCATCCTGGGGGTGCAGGGGAGAGGAGCTGTTGGGGGTGCTTTAGGGGGCACAGGGAGGAGGGGCTATCGCGGAGTATTGTGTTTTGGGGGGGGTATAGAGGAGAGGGGTGTGGGCTGTCGGGGTGTGTGTTGAGGGGGTGAGGGTGGCGCAGAAGGACGGGGCCGCTCCGTGGAGTGTCTGAGGAAGCATGCAGGGGCCCGTCCCGGGCTCGGGGCGCAGGGTGCGCGGGCGCTCTCGCGGCCCGGCCCGGAGGGTCGGTCCGGAGCTGTCCCGGGGCCTGTCTCGGGCCCCTCCCTATTTCCCCGCGCAGGCCCTAGGGCGGGGGCCAGGAAAGCCGGGCCCGCTCACCTTCTCCTTCTTCAGTTTATAGGGCATCTCGGCCTGGCCTGGCCCGGCCCGGCCCCCGGGGTCTCGCTCAGGCTCCGCTCGGCTACGCTGGGCCCGCTCCGGCCTCTCGCCGCCACCGCCGCCGCCGCCACCGCCGCCGCTGCCTGCGCTTTGAGCCCCGGCCGAGCCGTGCCCGCGCCTGCCATTGGCCCCAGCTCCCCCAAACCTGCCTAACAACCGTATTTCCTTTGCCGTGATTGGCCTTTGCAGCCAAAGGGGTTCTTTTTTTTCCCTTATTGGAAGGAAAGAGTACAAACCGCCAGAGTCCGCTCCTGGGATTGGCTGAAGCGGGAGGTCCCGCCCCCAAAGGGGGTGGAGCTTGGACCGGGAGGCGGGGGTAAGAAAGAAATCAAAGCTTGGCTCCGCGCGGGCTATACACTGTCGTGGGCCCCTGCAGTAAGTGAACCCAGTTTTGCCAGCCTGGGGCGCTTACCTCTATTTTTAGAGTCCCCTACATTCCTGTGTGCATTGTAGTTCCATTCTCCTTTCCTGCTTTGGGAGAGAAGGGAGCCCCGACGAAGGACAGCGTAGTGCAAAGTCAAAAGACTTGGGTTTGAGTGCCACACATGCTCCAATCTCTGCCTGCTGGTGCCTTGTGACCTTGGACAAGTCACTTCCCTCTCTAAGCCACCGTTGTTTCATCTACAAAATGGGGAAAATAAAACTTGTAATGCCTGGATAAATCATAGAATCCATCAATAATCAACCCACATTTTCAATTTAGGTGTGATCCTCAAATCTTCACTCTCACCCCTATAGCCAACTGTTGGCTAGTCCTGTCTATTCTTTTGAAAGATCTCTCTTATATGCTGCATTCTCTGCTCTCACACTGCCACCATGATGGTGGAGGCCCTTAACACCTCCTGTCTGTACTCTTGCAACAACCTTCTGTTTGGTCTTCTCCGTGCTCCAGTACATCTTTCACTGAGATGTCAAATTGATTTTCCTAAAGCACACAGGTCTATCAATGTTACATCTCACCCCTCTCCATAAACCCATGTGGCTCCCTTTGCCTCCAGGATCAAATAGTTTTCTGTTTGGCTTTCAAAGACCTTCATAAACTGGTCTGTCACTACCTTTTCAGTCTTGTTACACATTATTCCCCTGTCCACATACTCAACAATAGGATGATTCAGGTCTCCTGGTTCCTCACTGTAGATAGCCCATATCCCCTACTTGTGACCTGTTCACTGGCTGTCTCCCACACCTGGAATTCCCTCTCTTCTTACCTTCTGGGTCCCACCTTTTGCAAGAATCCCCCTAAATGTTAGTGCCCTCTCTCTGGAATTATCTCCAATTTAGCTTGTATATATCTTGTTCTTAGATAATTGTTTGTATATTGTCTCCTTCATGAGCTCCTAGAGAACAGGGACTGTTTCTTGCCTTTCTGTGAATCCCCATCACTTAGCAGGGGGTGTAGAACATAGTTCGTGCTTTAAAATGCCAGTGAAAATGGATGGAGTCAAAAGACGGGAGTGTCATCTGTGAGGAACAGTAAAGAGACCAGTACTTATTGACTTGATTGTCTCATAGAGTGTTGTGACAATCACATGAGATAATGTGTGTAAAGAACCTTGTAAACTATAAATTCTTAAATGGATTCAGGATTGATTCGGATACTCTTTCCAAGGATACAGTTCAACAACCTAGCCACACCTTATTCCATGTGATACTGGTCCATAGCCATCCATAAATTATCCACAGAGAATCTATCCAACATGCTGGAGTCCTCTTTCTGTATGTGTGTGTGTGTGTGTGTGTGTGTGTGTGTGTGTGTGTAGCTATCTGGGTCTTGCTAACTTTCTGAGATACTACTGCAGTACTTGACCTTCCCATCTGTTATTCCTCATTCTTGCTATGTGGCCAGCCTATCTGCTTTTACATATAATAATAATAATATATTATAATGTTGTATATAATAATATATTATTATTATTGAAAGGAGGCAAACCTTTCAGTCAGGGAACATACTGCTAATCACAGCTGATTTCAGTCTTCGAGGGGGACACCAAGTTTGAATGAAATCAGATTCTTAAAATAGTCCTTGGCATCAGGTCATGGAAAAGCAGAAGAGCAAAAGGAAAGAATCAAGCTGGCAGAGCTCAGAAATACTAGCTCTCAACAATGTCACATTATCTGGGTAGGAGAGTCCTACTATGTGACACATTTTGGGACTTGTCCCTGCTGTACATTCATTCCTACCAAAGCATACTATGCAATCTCTTCCTTTGGAGATAATGAATGGCTATTGCTAAATAATTTTGTCTTATTATCTATACTGATATTATATACATTATGTGATAAATATAATGTCCTGATATTATATATTAGCTGATTATAAGCTAATACTACCTGTATGAAGGGCAGCTGGGTGGCACAGTGGATATAGCATCCGCCATGGGGTCAGGAAGACTCATCTTCATGAGTTCAAATCTGGCCTCAGACACTTACAAACCAAGTTACTTAACCCTTAACTGTTAACTGTTAACTCGACCCTTAATACCTGTGTGCCTCAGTTTCCTCAACTGTAAAATGAGCTGGAGAAGTAAATGGCAAACCACTCCAGTATCTTTGCTAACAAAACCCCAAATAGGGTCACAAAGAGCAAATAACTGAATAACAACATGTGTGATCTTAGACCAGTCACTTAAACTCTCCAGGCCCCAATTTCCCTATCTGAAAAATAGGGGATTAGACTAGGTGACCTTTAAACTCCCTGAATTAGTGAGTCTACTATTCTTCTCATAGAGGGGGAAAGGTAGAGAAACAAACTTATCACTGATGAGTCATAGATCCTCTCAATTAATCAGCTACTTTTTGAGTGCCCACTCTGTACAAGACCCTTTCCATCCAACATATCCAAGTTGAGTGGAGATGCATTATTAATAACTGGGAGCCTAGTGTTCCCTGAGAGTTTTAATGTTCTTGGTGTTGGGGGTGGAGGCAAGGGAAGAATCTCTCTAGAGGCACAAGTGAGAAACAGAATGACAGCTCAATGCCTGTGCTTGAAGCTTCTGCCCCCTCCTTCATGCTTCTGCATGCTTTTCTGATGCCCCAAGGGGAATGTGACAGGGAAGCTGCTGCTAAGATAGAGGGGAAGGGATTTCGGAGTAGATGGTAGAGGAAGGGGGATGTGCCAGTGCACCTCTTAAGTCAGTCTTCTTCCACTACCTCTTCCCCACCCCCAAAAATACCACAGGCACCCTCGTGGGAGTATATGGACAA